>NC_048221.1:50814682-51075322 GCF_002007445.2 Ailuropoda melanoleuca | reverse complement strand
GCTAATAGAATCCAACAGTACATTAAAAGGATTATCCATCATGACCAAGTGGGATTCATCCCTGGGATGCAAGGGTGGTTCAACATTCGCAAATCTATCAGTGTGATAGATCATATCAACAAGAAAAGAGTCAAGAAGCAAACGATCCTCTCAATTGANTCCTCAACAAGATCCTTGCTAATAGAATCCAACAGTACATTAAAAGGATTATCCATCATGACCAAGTGGGATTCATACCTGGGATGCAAGCATGGTTCAACACTCGCAAATCAATCAATGTGATACATCATATCAACAAGAAAAGACTCAAGAACCATATGATCCTCTCAATTGATGCAGAAAAAGCATTTGACAAAATACAGCATCCTTTCCTGATTAAAACCCTTCAGAGTGTAGGGATAGAGGGTACATTCCTCAATTTCATAAAATCCATCTATGAAAAGCCTACAGCGAATATCATTCTCAATGAAGAAAAGCTGGAAGCCTTTCCCTTAAGATCAGAAACACAACAAGGATGCCCACTCTCGCCACTATTATTCAACATAGTACTAGAAGTCCTTGCAACAGCAATCAGAAGACAAAAAGGGATCAAAGGTATCCAAATCGGCAAAGAAGAAGTCAAACTGTCTCTCTTTGCAGATGACATGATACTCTATATGGAAAACCCAAAGGAATCCACTCCCAAACTATTAGAAGTTATAGAACAATTCAGTAAGGTGGCAGGATACAAAATCAATGCCCAGAAATCAGTTGCATTTCTATACACGAATAACGAGACTGAAGAAAGAGAAATTAGGGAATCCATCCCATTTACAATAACACCAAAAACCATACGTTACCTTGGAATTAACTTAACCAGAGACGTAAAGGACCTATATGCTAGAAACTATAGATCACTTTTGAAAGATATTGAGGAAGACATAAAAAGATGGAAAAATATTCCATGCTCATGGATTGGAAGAATTAACATAGTTAAAATGTCCATACTACCCAGAGCAATCTACACTTTCAATGCCATCCTGATCAAAATACCAACGACGTTTTTCAAAGAACTGGAACAAACAGCCCTTAAATTTGTGTGGAACCAGAAAAGCCCCCGAATCGCCAATGAATTGTTGAAAAGGAAAAACAAAGCTGGGGACATCACGTTGCCANAGGAAAAACAAAGCTGGGGGCATCACAATGCCGGATTTCGAGCTGTACTACAAAGCTGTGATCACAAAGACAGCATGGTACTGGCACAAAAACAGACACATCGACCAATGGAACAGAATAGAGAACCCAGAAATGGACCCTCGGCTCTTTGGGCAACTAATCTTTGATAAAGCAGGAAAAAACATCCGGTGGAAAAAAGACAGTCTCTTCAATAAATGGTGCTGGGAAAATTGGACAGCTACATGCAAAAGAATGAAACTTGACCATTCTCTCACACCATACACAAAGATAAAGCCAAATGGATGAAACACCTCCAATGTGAGACAGGAATCCATCAAAATTCTAGAGGAGAACATAGGCAACAACTTCTATGACATCGGCCAGAGCAACCTTTTTCACGACACATCGCCAAAGGCAAGAGAAATAAAAGATAAAATGAACTTATGGGACTTTATCAGGATAAAGAGCTTCTGCACAGCCAAGGAAACAGTCAAANCTGCACAGCCAAATAAACAGTCAAAAAAACTAAGAGGCAGCCCATGGAATGGGAGAAGATATCTGCAAATGAAACTACAGATAAAAGATTAGTATCCAAGATCTACAAAGAACTTCTCAAACTCAATACACGGGAAACAAATAATCAAATCAAAAAATGGGCAGAAGATATGAACAGACACTTTTCCAATGAAGACAAATGGCTAACAGACACATGAAAAAATGTTCAAAATCATTAGCCATCAGGGAAATTCAAATCCAAACTACATTGAGATACCACCTTACGCCAGTTAGAATGCCAAAAATGGACAAGGCAGGAAACAACAAATGTTGGAGAGGATGTGGAGGAAGGGGATCCCTCTTACGTTGTTGGTAGGAATGCAAGTTGGTACAGCCACTTTGGAAAACAGTGTGGAGGTCCCTTAAAAAGTTAAAAATTGAGCTACCCTATGATCCAGCCATTGCACTACTGGGTATTTACCGCAAAGATACAGACGTAGTGAAGAGAAGGGCCATATGCACCCCAATGTTCATAGCAGCATTGTCCACAATAGCTAAATTGTGGAAGGAGCCGAGATTCCCTTCAACAGATGACTGGATTAAGAAGCTGTGGTCCATATATACAATGGAATATTACTCAGCCATCAAAAAGAATGATTTCACAACATTTGCAGAATCATGGATGGGACTGGAGGAGATAATGCTAAGTGAAATAAGTCAAGCAGAGAAAGACAATTATCATATGGTTTCACTCATTTATGGAACATAAGAAAAAGGAAGATCGATAGGAGAAGAAAGGGAAGAATGAAGGGGGGTAAAACAGAAGGGGGAATGAACCATGAGAGACTATGGACTCTGGGAAACAAACTGAGGGCTTCAGAGGGGAGGAGAGTGGGGGATCGGGATAGGCCGGTGATGGGTATTAAGGAGGGCACGTATTGCATGGTGCACTGGGTGTTATATGTAAGTAATGAATCATGGAACATTACATCAAAAACCAGGGATGTACTGTATGGTGACTAACATAACATAATAAAAAATTATTATTAAAAAAAAAAGAATACACTTGAAACCTTAATATAACAAAGCTTTCTAAAGTCATTCTTCAAAGTAAGTCACAAAGCACAGAAACTACAGAGCCTTGGTCTGCGAGCACACATCAGAATGCCTTAGAGAGCTGGGCCACACACCCAGTTCCTCAGTAATTAGGTCCAGGGTGGGGTCTAAGAACCTGCATTTCTATTGAGTTTCCAGAAGACATGGATGCTGTGGGTCTTAAGACCACACTTTGAAAACACCTCCTTTCTCCAAGCAGGAGGATCTTCTCTTAGACTCAACCCATAAAGAAGCATGTATGTTCCCTTAACTTTAAAACTCATCTTTAGCTATTCCTCCTAAAAGAAATTACTCTGTGATACTACTGTTTATTTAGCAGTTTTAGTCAATACCTTTAATAAATTCACGGTAAAAAGTTTTTCGGTTCCCTGCACAGAGAGCCAGCTCTCATTAAGAAAATTATTACCCCAAGTGACTCTGTAATGTGTGAATTTTGGTTCAGTGACTTTCTTTTAATTCTGGAACTGAGACTTATACAAGCACATATTTGGCAGGCAAGGCCCATTGAGAAAACCTAGGCATTTTATTATATTATATTATGTATTATTCTCTATCTCCATCCACATGGCCCCTGATGTCACTCCCATAAACTAACAGCCCTTGACTGGAAATAGCCCAGACACGGGTTTGGTTTGACTCATGCAGTATTTGGGGGAAAACATATGCTTGAATTAACACTAAAAAATCCGATGCTTTGAATTTAAAATTCAGGTCTCCATTTACTCTTAAACGAAAAAACAACAGAAGATCTGGCAACATTACTCCTAAATTTCCACATGTCAATGATGAGTCAGAGTTGGACCCTAGCTGCCCCTCGGAGAGAACCTGACCTCTAGCTAGCCATAGAACCCGTTTGTTTCCGGTCATCTTCAACCTAGTTTGCTCCACTCATGTATATATCAGCCTGCCCTGTAGGCTTGTACATGTGGGTGCCCAGCATAAGAGGGAACACATAGTAGAGTCTCAATTTCAAAAAGTATGTATACGCTGGCTTAAATTAAGTATGGTGTAAGTAAAGTTCCTTTGGACTCAGTCTCTTATGGTATAAGGTTGTTGAATTGTATGATCTATAGTAGGCCACCTCTACTCTTGTTTAGAAATCTTCAGGCTAGAGTGAGCATTCTCTAAAAAGCAGTGTGTCAGGTTGAGACCTTTTTGTGTATAGGTAAAAGAATAATGTAAATGATGGGTGAGCCTGAAAATACCTGCAAGAAGAATGCTTATTTATTATTTTAATCTTTCTGTTGTGAAATAACACAGACATAAAATGTTATAGCTTAAAATACTATCAAGAACATCAGCACATCGGAAGTCCCGACAAAGCCCACTTTACAATCACAACATCCTACAGGCCTCTCTGAGGTAAACACTGACTTGTATGATAACCACTTCCTTATTCTTCTTTTTAATTCTCCATATAAATCTGCTTTCCGAACATCATCCCTTAGTTCTGCTGTATTTGAATGCTGAACTTAAGACATTTATTCCTTTGTATCTGACCTTTAAAAATTCAATACTATGTTGCGGGCACCTGGGTGGCTCAGTTGGTTGAGCATCTCACTCTTTGGTTTTGGCTTGAGTCATGATCACAGGGTCACGGGATTGAGCTACAAGTCAGGCTCTGCGCTCAGTGGGGAGTCTGCTTGAGAGTCTCTCCTCCTCCCTCTGCCCCTCTCCGACCTTGCACACATGGGATGCACTCTCTCTATAATAAATAAATAAACTCTTTTTAAAAAAAATTCAAGGGATGCCTGGGTGGCTCAGTCGGTTAAGCATCTGCCTTCCACTCAGGTCATGATCCCAGGGCCCTGGGATCGAGTCCCACATTGGGTTCCTTGCTCAGTGGGGAGCCTGCTTCTCCCTCTGCCAGCTGTTCCCCCTGCTGTGTGCACGCACTCATGCTCTCTCTCTGACAAATAAATCTTTAAAAATAAATAAATAAATAAATAAATAAATAAATAAATTCAATACTATGTTGTTAAGATACATGCTAATTGTGTTTTCTGTTTCGTCATGGTCCGCCTCACTAGAGGCTTACCAACTTCATAGATACTTCCACACTCTTGGCTTTGTTCATCTTTTTGCTCTTCTCTTTAGTTTCTACCTTTGGTTTGTTTGTATTTGTTGTGCTGCCTTTTCTGACTTCCTGAGATAAATATTTGCTCATTAATTTTAGCCCTTTTTTCCTTTTAAGGCTATCCATTTTTCTATTAGGTTACTCCTTTACCTATATCCTATAAATTTTTACATGAAATATTATTCATTAAAAATATTTCTTAATTTCCATTATATCTTCTGTTTTTAAGATGTTATTTATTTGAGAGAGAGCACGTGAGTGCACTAGTGGGGGGAGGGACACAGTGGGGGAGAAGCAGACTCCCCACTGAGCAGGGAGCCAAGGTGAGGCTCCATCCCAAGACCCTGGGATCATGACCTGAGCCAAAGGCAGACTCTCAACTGACTGAACCATCCAGGTGCCCTCCATTATTTCTTCAATTCATGACTTTTTTAGGGGTATATACTTGAATTTCCAAATAAATACATTGGGATGATTTTCTAGTTATCTAGTTATTACTGATTTCTAGCATAATTACATTGGGATAAAAGTATACATTCTGTATAGTTTCAATCTGTGATACTTGTTGAGATTTGCTCAATGATCCAGGCTATGGTAAATTCTTGCTTGACAAGAATGTGCACTTCACAGTTTGGTGCAATGTATTCACTAGAATAGGTTTCTTAATCATGTTGATCAGATTTTCAATTACCATCACTTTTTTTTTTTGTATGCTTCTGTGAGAGAACAGAAAAAATATATATTAGTCTCTGCCCCAGGTGCCTGGTACAGAGCTCCTGAAATCCTTGTAATTTACTAAGTGATAAGAGCACTCTTACCTTGTTTATATTTCCCATCTTCTTGTCTCTTAATGCTTCACCTTGAATAGTTTTTTAACCAATTTTTTCTGGTCACGGGTTTGTTCTGTGTTTGTGTCTGACAGTCTATAAACTGTTCACTTTGTTTTTGTATTTTAGTTGTAGAATTTGTTTTTTTAAAATGTACAGAGCCACATTTTAAAGTTCTCAGTCCCTGATGAAACTAAAGTCTGGCTTTTACTTCTTTTAGTCCTGTAAATGTAGTATTTTATAGTCTGCCTCTGATAATTTCAGTATCTAGAATCTCTGTGAGTCTATTTCTGTTGCCTGTTGCTTTTGTTAGTGCCTGGCTACCTCTGATTATGGCTGGATACTGTAATTGAAAAATTATTTGTTAAACTAATTTGAGGATGGGATCATGATATTCTCCTCTAAGAAGATTTCACTGCTTTTACCTGGCACCTACAGGCATTAACTACATGCACTCATCTTAATCCAAGTCAACCTTGACATTTGTGGGCCACTCAGATAATGTGAAACAGAGCCGCAGCCAATGTGAGAGTTGTTTACTTCCAGTTACCATTACTCCTCAGTAATGGCAGTCCCATCTTAAAGTGGGGAATGGTTTACTAGGCTTCCTAAGCTTGGTAACACCCAGATTACAGTTTTTAACCTTGAAAGAATACCAAAGGTGAGCTTAGGCTCTCGACTTCCTTTTCTTGATCAGCAAATGCCCATAAGACAAGAAAGGCCCCCCCAATGTAAGGCTCACTCCTGTCACATTCTCTCCCAAATCTCAACTTAGTAATTGTTCACAATTTATTAGTTCTTTGATGTTTAAGAAGATTAAAAAAATGATTTATCTAGTTTCTTTAGGTGACTTCAGTAAGAGAGCTGGTTTGAATTATATGGCTTACCATGAGTTAACTACTAATCTCCCAACATTCTTTTATGTATTATATCCTTAGCACATGGCCTTACTTTGCACACACCTGCTCCAAAGTGAAAGCACTATGGTAGTCCTTGAAGAATCGTGATAGCTCTTCCTGGTAGCAACCTACCCTTATAGTGCAGAGGAACCATAAAGAACAAAGGTCCAAGTTACAATTCCTATAATTTATTTCCTCTATGACTCTGGACAAAGATTTCTCTGCAAAATTGGGTAGGAGATACTTCCATGAATATCAGATTAGATGGAGGAATGCAAAAGAGTTTGAAAAAAGCCTACAACTAATTCTCTTTCTCTGCCCCACAGGTGAATCATTCATCCATGGCTCTGGTTAATTCATCAGAGCAGGCCAGTGGTCAATTGACATTTCAGGTCACTCATTAATGGCTGGCAACATTATGCAAGACACAATATTCCAGGTGCAAATAAAGAGATACCTATTGTTATGTTATCTGTAATTTATTTTAAAATACTTCAGCATACATAGTGTATGCACGGACAGGGGTAGCTACTTAGTATTTTAGGCACCCTAATGAGGAATGCATCATCTAGGTGTGGTTGGTTCACATTTGAAAGACTAGAAGAGATCCAACCTCCCAAATCAGAGTGTACTAATTATAGCTACCTAAATCTACACTGGAGGGTTTTCCTAATGAGTATAAAGGAGGGGGTGGAGGAATAATTTTTCTGATGAAAGTAATAGTGCTCAAGGTATATGGGCTGGTTGGAAATAATAACCTTTATATACACGAGGATTGTAAGAGTCTGACAAACCAAGCAGCCTACCACTCTTTGCAGTGGCACCCTGGTCCTCAGCTTCTGGTCCTGGGTCTAGACAGTTAAGAGAAGATTCCATCACTTGATACAACTGAAAGGTTAGATATGTTCTTTAAGGAGAATATGTTTGTATCTGTCTCTACTGAATATCTGATGTAAGATACATATGGAAAGGATGAGGTTGGGTTTTTCTCTTTCTATAAGAACTGGTTGAATGACCAACTTTTCTGTCTGCTTGCTAATAAATGTTCACATGTGTGGCAAAATCTAGTCTGAGACTTGACTTTATTGTTACAAATCATATGGTAGCAAGATAATCATAACCGTTGGAAGCTAACAATTTCTACCAAAAAGATTAAAATGCAGTTTAGCTTGCAACAACTGTGGCGCATCAAATTTCCCAAATGGATCCTGTTGGGAAATAACCTCAAAGCAGGAACATCATGCTGATCGAGCTAATGTACAGACTTGCCATCCTGGACCATCCAAGAGAAAGGCTGTTTCTCTTCAGTGGGAAAACCACAGGAAGCTACAGAGACAGCCTTGGGGTGTGGGTTTTGCTGGGCCTGGAAGCCTGCCAAAAACACCATCATTCTGTCTCTTGGCCCTTGGAATGCAATGATACCCAAGGGTTTTTTTGTGTTTTTTTTTTTTTAATAACTTTTCCCCACTGATTGTCCCCAAACCACCTGTACTTAGTATGTTATTCAAAATGATGTCATTTAAACAGTATCTGTATTCAAAGGAATAGATAGATGGGAAGCAACTAACCTACTTCCTTAAGTAAATGCAGAACAGAAGTCTTTGCATTTTCAAAACAGTACTGTCTTGGATTCTTAGCAGCTGCATGTCCCTACCTTCCAAATGTTTTTAGAAACATTTAAGCTGAGAATTAACCAAAACAGCCAAATGAACTATGCTTGTCATAAACAATTTTTTGAGGAAAAACTTTGAAACTCTCATCCCCGTCCCCCACACCTGTGCTGGAGGGCACCTAGAAGTTGCTCTAGTGCACATAATTTTCCTGATGTCACAGTCTGAAATACATTCTTCTGGGTCAGAATTCTCCTTTAAAAGGACAAGTCTCCCAAGGATAATCAGTTGGTTCACCAAGGAGCTTAACCAATCAGTCCTCAAAACTGCTAAAAATTTTAAATGGAATCTTCCCCCGCAACTCTCCCAAGGACAGTACATTGGAATTCTATGAGTGTTATTCCTGCCACATCATTGTCTGACAGATGCTTAATATGGTAGGTAAGTGAACTGAGAGGGTTGGAAATCCTGGACCTCCATGTCATTTCTCTGAACCTAAGGAGCTCTTGGCCTGCTAGATGCGGTAGCCCTCTTGCTAGACACTTCCTGAGAAGCTTTAAAAGGAGTACTGTATGGTGACTAACATAATATAATAAAAAGTCATTAAGAAAATAAAAAAAAATAAAAGTTTTAAGGTAATTAAAAAAAAAAAAAGGACACTGAGAAGACATCCATAAAACGGTGCTGAAAAAGAGAGAAACACTGCAGCATCTGACAAGATGAAGCCAAGCCAGATGGTCCCCCCTGCTCATGTTGCCCTGGCCTCCAACCACTTATAGCCACAATAAGGAAAGGCAAGATGCTTGGGGCCACAGAAAGGCTTCTGAGGAGCAGTGAGGGACAAGGGCAAGAACAACTGCACTGACAGCAGCAGGCCTGGTGCTGTCACAGAACCACCATCCTGAGTTTCTTATGCCTCTGCCCTCTAAAGACACGGAGGAATTCAGAATTCAGAGGCAACATGGCTAAGAAGTCTTTCCCAAGGCTCATGCCAGCTCATCTACAGTTGTGGGCCTGATGCTAGTCACAGATTCCTGCATAGAAACTTCAGCAAATAAGAGGATTCACCTCCTCCCCTAGTACACATTCCCAGGAACACTAACCCTCAGCTTCATTCTGGTTAATAATGAAACCCCAAATTAAATGCCTACATGAAAAGAAAAGAAAAAAGGAAAGAAAAAGACAAAGAACCTAATAACTTGCACATTAATATTTGCTCACCTCTTGAAGCCATGCCCTTTAAAAAGAACTGCTTACCCATTTTTGTTTCCCTCCCTTTTCAGCCTCTAAGGATAGAGCGATTTTATGTCTATAAATTAAAAAGTGAGCCTATTTATGAAAGGAACTGGGAATGGCATCTGATTTCTGCTTGTAAGAAGGAGCAATTAAAAACATTTACAGTACTAAGGCGCCTGGGTGGCTCAGTCAGTTAAGCGTCTGACTCTTGATTTCCGCTCAGGTCATGATCTCAGGGTCTCAAGATAGAGCCCTGAATCGGGCTCCACGCGCAGCGTGGAGTCTGCTTGAGATCCTCCCTCTTCTTCTCCCTCTGCCCCTCCCCCTGTACGCTCGCTCACTCTCACTCTCTCAAATAAATAAAAAACCACAAAAACCAAAAAACATTTACAGTACCAACTATAGGACACTTGGCACACAAGCTCTCATTTAATCTTCAGGGCCACTAAAAAGATTATCTTAACTGTTTTCTGCTCAAGTGAAGCACAGAAAGTTTGAGATACTTTTCTTTGGTCACACAGTGGGCAGTGTCGTCACTAAAAAGCCCGTGCCCATTTTTATGGCACAAGCCATATTAAAATGTCCTGTTATCTCCCAGCCAGCTCACAGTCAAAAAGTTAGCACAGTCCAAGTTCCTTGCATGGGTGCTTTCACTTCTTCAGACCCACAAACTGAAGCTCTTGCAGTTTTTTAATTCTTGAAGTTTCTCTTGCAAACTGCTTGTTCCCTTGATTCACAACACGCAGCTTCAAATTACTTCTAGCCTTCCCAAAAACTCAAACCTACCCTTCAAAGGTCAAGAACTCACCACTGCTGAGGCTATTAAGAGGGAAATATTGTGAGATCTGAAGCAATTTCCCGAGAAGAACTTGTCAACTGTCCTGAGTGAGCACTGCAGAACTGCAACAAGTGCACGGCCTCCCCCAGGGACACTGGGAAGGGCCACTTCTTGGGACTTGTAGTCCTTTTGCACAGTGTCATAGGGTGTCGCAGGCCTCAGTTTTCAGGTGTCAAGGGCCTATTCGAATATTCTCAAAAATAAGCAGTCAGCAATTAGGCAAAGAACAGCAGATGTTAGGAAATAAAACTCTTACTCCTCCAGTAGAGCCAAGTGACGCGGGTGTTTTTGTTTTCTCTTTAACATGCTACTCTACTAGTTAGTCAGTCTGTACTTGTTTGTTTTTAAAAATCTGCTTGCATTATGATTGAAGTCAAGTCTGTCAGGTCAAAATGAACTAACAGGAAATCCAGATATGGGCCCATAAAGAGCGAAGCTGAACTCATGTCCCACATTTGGGAAATGTGAGAGGTATTAACACAACAATGAATAACTTGCCTCAGCTGCCACTTTTGTTACCACCTCCCCCTTCAGTGTCCTTCACGAAAGAGCTGACATGATAGGGAAATTTCAAGCACAACTAAGAACTGAGAGAAACCCAAATTTTCTCTCCTGCCTTTACAAAGAACACAAAAATATGCTTTCACTTGGATTTCTATCTCAGGTTGGAGTGCTGACAAAGTTCTTCAGTGTATCCAAATACTCAGCAAATTCAGACTCAACTACAAAGACACCAAGGTTGTCTAGAGTCATGAGGATGGGTAATCTCTGACTACAGGCCTTGGGACTATGCAACATACCCTTCAACGCAGTCGTCGTGGGAGGTTGGGCAGTTATCCCAGAGATACTGCCATTCCTCAAGACCGCCTTGGATATGCACTCATGTAGTTTCTAGGGTTCTTCTTATTTGCAAAAACTTGCTATGTCTCCCATTGACTGTTTACGTTTGGCACACTTGCAGCCGTTTCAGGATCACAGGGAAGGTATTTTCCAATTTCAGTCTGATGGCTATAAATTCAAGATGTCAAACTTTGTTGTATGCTTTCATCAGCCACTAGGTATTCTATAAAAGAGAAATATGTAGTCTTTTCTTCCTTGTGAAGAAAAAACCCTTTAGTTTCTATGATGAAAAAATTACTTAAAACCAGGGAAGACCAGTGATGTCTGGCTGGCTCAGTTCGTAGAACATGTGACTCTCAATCTCAGAGTCATGAGTTCGATCCCCATGTGTGGTGTAGAGTTTACTTAAAATTTAAAAAAATTTAAAAAAAAACTAGGGAAGGCTAGACACTTTAGAATTTATCACTGTCATCACATAAAATATTATATAAGCAAGTTATAAGGACAGTAACTTTAGGAATAGGATGTTCTCAAACAATTCGTTCACAACTTCTATGGCAAAAAAGACTGCAGAGATAAGTTCTTTTAGAAATACCTGGACAGGATATTGGAAGGCCTTTTAGAAAAAATAAAATGGAGACTCTTAAAAATCCTGCAGAAGAGCAAGCAAAACTCTTCAAAGAATTCATTGCCAAAATGTGTCCTTTAATAAAAAGTTAGGTCATCTTTGATGAATCCCAAAGGCTCCTTGTTTTAATATGCTCTGGAAATGATCTTCCAACATAATAACAAATCATCGAAGGCATCAACTAAAGCAAAGGAAACAGTAAAAACTGAAAAAGAAGATCAGGTGGATAAATATTCAGAACACTGAAATGCAACATTCAATAATAGCTACCACTCGTGGCATAATGACAACTCACACCTCTGCACTAACAGACAAAGGGCATTCTGTTACTGAGTCTTCACTACCTACCAGACTGTGAGTTCCTGGACAGTACAGACTATCCTATTTTTTTCTTATCCTGTTTTGCTGTTCATTTACTCATCTATTAAATCAAGAATTTCTCTTGCCATTCAAAACATTTAATCAGTTCCTACCATTTACTAAAAACTAATTATGCCTTCCAAGCTAGGTATATTTCTTGAGTAAGGATGTATATATAATTCTGGTATAACAAGTTATTTAATCATGTAATATAATTTCAATATCTTGTCTAGAAGGATATCATCAGAAACTTCAGAGGTTCTTATTCACCTCTGTATCATTCAAAAATGTATCATGAATTAGGAGTTCTAATGTTTGTTCAAAGGAACAGCTGGGACAATAGTCATTAAAATAAATTCATGTAAATATTTATCTGGGTGTTTTCAGTATTCAATTTAAATAGTTATATGTTGTATACAAACTGTGTATATACAAGTGCGTTCATCCATAAAAGATATCCCAACTCAACCTGATGGCTCCCTTATTAAAAAACCCAGCAGCTACTACCATGACCCTCGTTCCCTCCCTTCTTTCCAAAGCCGTTAAGGGTGGAGAGAGAAGGGAAGGAGATAACACAAAATTTTATGAATATAAAAATATAAAATATAAATACATATTTTATGTAAATAAAAAGGAAAGAAGGAACATAAGTAGATGATAATTGGGGCTCTTTGTCCATCAGGAGTCAAATCAATGCACTACTAGAATAGTGACAACTCTTAGAACTCTGAGCTGGGTCAGTATGTTCCCCATCTTAAATGTAGTCAGGCCTAACGAAATGGAATCAAGAGACTCTACAATCTCAGAGTCATAAAACAAAACCCAGTTGTAGATGAGCTCCTGTATCTCTCTTTACTATAGCTGAGGAAAATGAGGCTCCAGAGAGAGATGGCAACTTTCCAAAGCCATATAAGAGGTCATGGTGGGGCTGGTTACAACACTCATTCCCCAGTGTCTCATCCGGAATAGCTTGGGAATGGTACCAAAGAAAAACTCATAGAACAAGGGTACTTTTCTAGGATCCACAGGCATGTTTCAGGGACTTCATGAAGCCAGCAAAACTGTCTGCAAAACTGTGTGTAACTTTGCATTTTTTTCAGAGAAGCAGGGTCTGCTGTTTTGGTCAGTCTGAACAAGGTCCAGGACTCAAAAATTTTAAGAACCACTCTGTCAAGGGAGGGGGTTAGGGTGGAGAACGGGAGGAGAGGCTAAAAGTGAATGAGATTAATTACAAACTAAAAGGAACCCAGATTTTCAATAGCCTGAAGATTATACTTGGGCCAGGCAGCCAGTGGAACCATGTAAGATCATAGTTCTAAGCTTTCTGGTCTGGATGGTAAAAGGATCCTGTAAGAAAAACATGTGTTCAAGCAAACCAGCCATGTCTTTGTGACCACAGGTGACAGAGAGAAGAGCAGGCAGGACAAACTTAACTACCAATTAGGTGGTCTCAGAAGACCACTGGTCAGAAGTAACAAGCAAGGCACAGTTCTCTGGAATCAAGAGGGAAGGTTTTGGCAGTATTTGTCATGAGTCATGATGGAAGGTTTTTGCAGCTTTTCAAAACCAGGGCAGCCTTGACCTTCAGTCAGGCCTCTCATCGTACCTGCTTGTACAGTGAGCCCGGAAACGGTTCCACACACCCCAGGTGACCTATTTCAATCACAGGGGTCTTTGTTTTCTTATTTCTGATGTCAACATCAGTCCCTGGAGTGGGCAAAGGCCTTGGTACTTGGTCACAGGGAACTGGATACACGTCAGCCATTGCAATTTCCCTGGGAAACAGAAAATATTTTCCCCACTCTATGGATGAGGAAATTGAAGCAAAGGGAGAAATGTCCAAGGTTTTTCAAGGAGGTGAAGAGCCAAGAGCTCCGAGGTTAGAGCTTGCAGCTACATACTCCACACTGGCTCTGGCTGGATATTGTCTCCTTTAGGGAACCAAGCAGCTCTGGAGATTGGGGAAACACTAGTTGCTAAGCACAAGATGTGGGATACAGTTTACACCACACAACCATGCATATGGAATCCATCACACATTACAACAGAAGACTTGAGGCCTCACTGGGTAAATGAGATAGGAAAAGGGAACCTGGGGGTTACTCATCATTTTCCAAATCAGAGATTTATGTCCCTTTTGGAAAGGAGAAGGAAAACTTGGCCACAGCCCAGTTTTGAGTAATATTTGCCACTGAGAAGCCGTATGCAAAAATTCCTGGCACAAACTCTGGAGCGCTCTTCCGACTGGGCTCTGGCCAGTCCTTAAAAATGATTGAGATTTAAAACCCTATCACACCAGAGAAGCAGGGAGTGTCCTTGGTGCAGCACCATAAATCCCTCTCTCTAAAGCTAATTTCAAACATAAAATAGGAACGTTCAGAGAGAAAAATTATCTACACATACCTCCTTACATAGAAATTTTTTTTTCTTAAGTCAAGAAGGGTAGAGGTCAATGGCTAACCGTGGTCTGAGCGGCTAGAATACTGTTGATTATCTTCTTTAACCTTAAATATATTCTCTGATTTTTCTTAATTAAAATAGATTGCTGTGGAATAAAGAATAAAATTAAGTAAAAAAAAAATATAAGAGCTAATAACTTTGAGGGTCGGTAGAGAGCCAGAGCTAATCTCATCCAACTGACTCATGTATAACAAAAGAAGAAACAGAGGCGGACAGAGCAGGGAGCACCTTGCCTGTGGTCACTCGGCAGCCAGCAAGGGACTCGGAGGAGCCAGGACCCTGGAAATCCCCTGAACGACTTCCTGGCCTCCACACCACACTGTTGCAGCTGCTGGATTCCTCAGGCTAGGAAACCCCCTAAGCTTGGTGCTAGGTGAGAAGCAATTTTATATGGAATTGTAAAATTCAAAACAGCAGCCCCAAATGTTACACAAAGTACGCTAGATTCCAACTCAAGAACAGCTGAAACTGAAATGGCACTCACAGAGAGGACAGTCACAACTGCTATACTGAAAAATTGCATAAATGTACCATGTTTTCTTTCTTCTGGCTATTGTTCATGCAATTCCCTGTCTATAATGCCTTCCCCTCTTGTTCTACCTCCCACGTGTTTCTAGAAATTCCTACTCATCCTTTAATATCAACTCAGAAGTCACCTTCTGCAATGCCATCCCTGGTCTCTCCTATTTGAAAAAGTAATGGGTACTAGGACACCACCACAAGAGGGCGCACCTTGACTGCACAGCCTATCACTACATAAGGGAGATCACTGCTGCTTTACAGGTCTGTCTCATCCTTGAAATAGCATTCTTTTTAATCATCTTTGTATCTCTGGCACCCAGCAGGGTCTCAAATGGCGGATGAATAAATTAATACCTGCTAACAGCCATACAGCAAGACTTGAACCTCTTTTTGCGTATCTATGACTTGTCTTTCTATCCTCAAAAGGGTGCACTTGTAGAACCTGAGGCAACAGATTGCTTTGGGACAGAGGTTTTTCTTAAAGTTTAATAGCTGAGTATTGTTATTTCATACTTCTTATGTAACAAAGAAATATGATAGAAAAACGTTAGGGTTACATAATATCAAAAAATAAATGGACAGGTCGGCAAAAAAAAAAACCCGCAAAAAAAACCCAAAAAACCCATATGATTTACTACATGAGGATACCAGCCAAAATGTATTATTCCTACACCCTCTCTATCACTCAAGGCACACGTAAAAAGATACACAAAAAAAGTTAATAGCAAGTCACCATGGGAAGTTTAATCATAACCCATCAACAGAAGAGCTCATGGCCTGGTAAACACCAAAGTGTATTATTAGGGTTGCTAATTGCTAATTAAAATCCCCAGATCAGGTTTCTGGGCACAGCCTGCTACATCTGTGCAGTCGGCCAGTCCCAGATGGTATGAAAACCAAGACTGGGGCCTGCTTCTTCATGAAAGGCTATTCCTGCAGTATCACAAAGGTTGTGGGTGACAGACTGTGCAACAAGAAGAATATCCGCATGCAGTCGCCTCAGGCACAGCCCTGCTCCGGACTACAGATTTGAAAGAAGTTTCTAGTCAACTTCTGGGATCCAGAAATCAGGCATTGTTGCATAAAATATCAGAAGGTACCTAGCTTTACTCCTTATAGCAAAGAGAATGGTCACAATATTCAACATACTGTCCTCCTTCCTCGAGATGGTCTGGGAAGGGGGACAAGGGGAATTCCTGGGTTGATGGAAACATTCTAGACCTTGACTGAAATGTGGGTTGCACGTATGTATACATTTGTAAAACTTACAGAATTGTTCTCTAAGATTCATGCCTTCTACTGTATATAAATTTTATCTAGAAACAAAGAACCATGCACAAAAATCGAACTCTAATTAGTAGGTTTATTTTCTGCAGTGGTATGAGCTAGCAATTTTTTTTAAAGATTTTATTTATTCATTTGACAGAGAGAAAGAGAGAGACAACCAGTGAGAGAGGGAACACAAGCAGGGGGAGTGGGAGAGGAAGAAGCAGGCTCCCAGCAGAACAGGGAGCCCCATGTGGGGCTCGATCCCCGAACCCTGGGATCATGCCCTGAGCCAAAGGCAGGCGCTTAACGACTGAGCCACCCAGGTGCCCCTGAGCTAGCAATTTTGAAACTACTTTCAGTGTATTCTAGACGTGAGCAAGTGAGTAGATACATGTAGGATAATAAGAGCCAGGTTTCTCACGGTTGTGCAAGGTAGTTACAAATATGGGAAGGGGGAATTAACATCACCAAAGGGGATAAAATACATCAGGTGCCTCCTAACATGAAGATAGGTCATCATGTCTTTGGTAGTTCTGCCTAAATTTCATAACCTGACTCTAGTCATAAGGAAACATTAGACAAAATCAAGTTGAGGGAAATGCTACAAAATAACTGGCAAAATATCAACATATTTAGGTTAAGAAAGACAAAGAAAGGCTAAGGAACTTTTCTAGATTGAGGGAAGCCAAAGAGGTATGACAACTAAACACATGCTTGATCCTGAATTGGTCTGGGAGAAAAAAACCTATTAAGAACATTACTGGTACAAATAACTACATTTAAAATATAGGCTGCATATTAGATAATAGTATCGTGGCAACATTAAACTGCCTGAATTTGAAAATCTATTGTGTTTGGGTAAGAGAATATCCTTTTCTTAGGAAATACACATTGAAGTATTTAGTTGCAAAGGACCACAATGTCTCCAACTTACTCTCCAAGTTGCAAGAAAAAGAGAAGGGTGGGGAGGAGGAAGGGGGGGAGTGTGCACACATACAAATGGGACAAAATGCAAACAATTGATCAACCTGGGAAGAGTATAAGGAGGTTCTCTGTACTATTCTTGCAACTTTTCTGTAAGTATAAAATTGTATCAAATACAAAGTTACCAAAAAAATACCCGAACTTCCCCCAAAATGTTTAGTGTAAGGCTACTAATAACTAATTCAATGTATTATGAAAAATTCCTTCAAGAATATTGGTTTTAAAATTCCATTTTTCCTTCTGGTAGCAATCCATAAAAACTTCAGTTGGCTCTAAATTCCTTTTTAGAAAAACAACACATATAGCTGCAAATAAGATTTTTTGAAATTCTGTGGCAGATACCATCATTTTAAGAAAGTCTTGTAAGACAATAAATAGAAATTGGAATGAAAATGCCTCTTCACTACCCTCCTCCCTCCAGATTCTTCAGTATTTTTTCTGTAAGATGGAACAATTCATCTGGCTACATGCCAAGTTAAAACCAAACAAGATAAGAAACAATTTGTGTGTAGACGATTCGGCCTTCCCGGACACAGTAGAGAACTGTATTCTTTCCCACCTCAGGCCTCATAAAAGGTCTATACATATATATAAATATGGAAATGAACAGAGCATTAGTACTCAGCAGAGCTTATTCTATCTTCCCCATCTTTCTGTATTTTTGTTAAATTAGATACAAGTATGGCCTTGGTCTCGGGGGGGAAAAAGGGCAAAAATACCAAAAACTACCAAAGGAAAAAATTGCTTCATGGATATCAAAGGAGAATTTTTAAAAAGTCATTTTTAGCCCCAAAGAATCTTTTTGAAACAATAACAACTATGATATGACTCAGTATAAAAATATTATGCTAAGTATGCATTAAGAAAAATTCACATGCACAGAGATGAAACTATAATTGGATTTGTCATTTCAAAGTACTAATGTTGGGTTTGCAGATAATAGAAAATGACATTCTCCTAAGCGAATAAAGAAGTTAGCCAAGTAAGTGAATGTGGCGTTTCTACTGTAAGGAAATACATGCACCAGTGAAGCAACCTTTTCAGCACAAAAGAAATTTAATACCCAGACCACATGAAAAGTGATCGCTATGGGAACAGCACAGCTGTTAAAATCCAAGGCAGTTTGTATTAAATCGTCCAGCATGTTTACGTAAAGCAGGACTCTCAGAATGACCACCAAGAGGAATTAACTTCGCTAACGAAAAAGTGATACCTATATTTAGTTTAATGCTTACAATAAGTGTGAAAGAAAAATGCAAAGCGATTCTCTTTCAGAGAATAGAAGCCACCTCAGTTAGCTGGTATGCTTGTGATTCTTTCATAAACAGTATCTCAAGGGCTAATTTAATTAGAAAAAGAACAAGAAAGAGTCAGTGTTTGCATTTCACTTACAGAACCACATTATCTTTATTTCATTGAGACGCCTGATCTACATAAAGCCACAGAAAGACTGGCACCTGGGCCAAATGACTTCAGTATGAAAATTAATACTGCCGAGTTATGTTGAGACCAATTAGCTCAGCCTTTCAAAGAAAAATGCAATGTGCTCACTAAAAAGTATATAATCCTAAAACTTGCATTTGTGAAGACAGAAGTAGACGCCCTTGAGTCCTTGACTTGAACAGCCAGGATATCTCAGAGAGATGACAAAAAGAACCAGCTTGTGGGTAACTACTGACAAATGGTAAACTTTAAATCTCAACACTGACACTTGGGGTGCAAGATGATAAAACAGCTTAGTTAACTGTTTGAAGAAAAAATTACTCTCAAAGTTTCAGCACCTAAAATTATCATTTATCAGCACTCTCAAATCTAAGTTTTTTTTTTTTTGCTATTCTCAACACTGATGCTACAAATAACTTTATAAACATGTCATTTCATTACATATCATTTCATGATACATGTAAGATAATTTCTCCCAAAACGAAATAGCAAAATCCTAGGGTTATGTGCATTGGTTATTTTCATGGATGTTGTTGAACTTGCCCTCCATGACAGTCCGGTCAGTGTGGGCCCCTGTAACATTTGAGGGGATCTCTTTTTTTTTTTTATTTTAATGTTTTTTATTATATTATGTTAGTCACCATACAGTACATCCCTGGCTTCTGATGTAAAGTTCAATGATTCATTAGTTGCGTATAACACCCAGTGCACCATGCAATACGTGCTCTCCTTACTACCCATCGCCAGTCTATCCCATTCTCCCACCCTCCCTCCCCTCTGAAGCCCTCAGTTTGTTTAAGTTTTTAGACTGGTTAGGATTGTGCTTCTCACAGGATATGACTAAGTAAAGTTTTCCAAAAAAAAAAAGCTTATCAACTTAGAGTGGAGAGAATTTCCCCAAAATTCAATCCCTTCCATAATGCCAGATGTAGGCTCCATGGCAAAGAAGCCCTGAATTAGAAGTGAGAGGCCAGAGTTTGGGATTAATGACCCCAATACTATTTTGCATAACACTTGAACATGAAAATCTTACTAAGAAGCTTGAGTTTTAAAAGCCCAGGTTAAATGACTGGGCATCAATGGCTTAACGAGGCATACAAAAGAAAATTAGCTATAAACACACAGTATACAGGCACAAATACCTCAGACTATCTCTAGGCCTATTAAAAAAATCAGATGCCCTCACTGTAGTTTTGAGATACATCAGCCGTTTCCCATTACAATGAGGACATACCAGCTCTATTTTTAGAGCCTCTGGAAAGATCAAAGCTGAAGGGGCCCTTTTATGGGCTCCCTAGCCAGGGCCCCTAATCTCTGTTTACTTTTTGTCATTATGTAGATCTCCAAAAGACAAACCATGAGGACTGCCTGGTAGCCCCCCTCTTCTAAGGAACACTTAAAAATTGCTCTATCATGGTCCATGTGAGCAAGGAACCTCTGGGAAAGAACAAAACCTAGTAAAATTCACATTCAAGCCAAAATTATTGTGATACCAGTATTGATACAGAACTACAATATCTAATTCAGTCTCTCTTTGTACACTATAAATCAAACTTGCTCAGGCTGGTTTCCCTGTGAGAATGAACACACATAAATGACAAATCCCTTCTGGTTTTTTAGATGCCATCCCTCCCCCTCAAAAAAGTCCCGGTGCCTCTGGCTGGTAAGGGTGATAGGTGCATTTTTAAAAACAAGTCCCTCAAATGCAGAATGACTTACTTTGGAAGAACAAGCTGTACATTTGTCAAACGCCAGACTGACAGGAAGGACATTATCAAACCGTGACAGAAATCCCCGGATCTAAAAACAAAACAGAACAAATGCCATCAAGCTCAGAATGCCTATACCTGTGAAACGTGTTTGTAGTTTCTGACAAGAAGTGGGAAGTAATATGGTGGTCTTGACACAGATTACTAGCAAGAATGAAGTGCACATGGATATTTTTCCTTGTACTATAATCAGTTTGAGGAAGAATTGTATCATGTTTTTTATTCCATTAGGAACCTACAACCTTTCCATGTATTTGAGGCCTAAAATAAATCCAAAATACAAAAAGAAAGCACTACACTGTAAAGTATCATTGTAATAAATGTCTTAAAAAATACTAACAGGTCAACTAGTTTATGATGACTCAACTGTCATACACAAGTTATAGTGAATATGGGTAAGTGTGTATATGTAGGATATGATATTGGGTGGGGCATTACAGGGAGAAGGCTTGGGGACTCTGCCAGGCAGAGACGGTTCTAAATATATATCTAGCTAATTGCTTGACTTGGAATAGATAGGGATAAAATGCAAAACATCACCAAATTTATGGGGAAACAGCGCCACCTCGAGCATAAACTTCTGGACTACAACTGACTGCCATTTTCAGGGTATCAGCTATAACCAGGTTTCAAAAACTATGATTTAAGTAATTTACTGAGAACATTATGCCTTTCCAGAACTATACTTACGCCAAACGGGAATTTTTGAACTGTTGTGTAGATCATTAACATATTATGAAAAATATGAATGGTAAACTCCATGAAGTCTCCCCAGGACTTGGCATTTATACAAGTCAGACAATGTGAATGAATCCTCTCACGAGTTAATTTATTTGATCTTCCCAACTGTCCCCATTTTATGCTGATAAAACTCAGACTCAGAAAGGTGACGCAACTTGGCTCAGGAAAACAGAAAGTGACAGAGCTAAGATTCAGAAGTAGGAGTCTGGACTCCAAACACAGTCCAGCCCCCTCCTCCTCCGTTACCCTCCTTCCTCCCTTTCTCTCAGGACATCACAGGTTTGTCTTCAATATTAGGTCCCAACACAAACTAACAGTCTCACCTGAAAAGAGCAAAAGAACCCAGCCACATACCCTTCTCGCCTTTAGCTACCCTACCAACACTCCCCCAAAATAAACAAAACAATAAAATCAACAAATTCTTTTCAGAAAAAAGCTTCCTCTGCATTGGGATAACTCCGTCTTCGTGCCCACACTGCACCTAACAGTCTAACTGCATGTTCATACTGTAAAATTAAACCTGGACAGACATGCCTATGGCTATCTTTTAAATACCCTTTTCAGCGTAATCCAAGATCAAAAGAGTGCTTGGTAGAAATGATAAATAGCTGGTATTAGTTAGATAGCCTCATTGTGAACCTCTGAAAATGTGACAATCTTTTAGTTCCCTAAATCTTGGGAATGTGGTGACCATTTAATTATGTAGTACTGGAGGCACAATCAGGGTTTAAGTTTGCTATTCAGGATAGCAAAACAGGAGACATCAAACTTCTAGGAAAGTTAGAGGCTTAAAAGAATTCTCAAAGCCTGGTCATGCCTCAGTTACTTTTATATTCCATTTACATATATCATATATACACATATGATGTGTATATATGTGTATATACATATATACACATATATATGTATATATTATATATGTGTATATTGTATATATTTTTATATTAAATTCCCCAAAAATATGACCATATTTTGCACATTTTCTATTAAAATGTTCATTGATATAGCCTATGTGAATGCGTCCATATAGGCTTCACAAAAAGGTTTTCTTCATTCTTTTTTCTCCTACAGCTAATATCAAGCTTTATGCTGTATAAAGAAATATTGGTCATTTTCTCTGCTAAACTGTCTCATGACTACAGATGGGAGGTAAAACTGATGGCAAGGGAGACAGAAGACCAAATTAGGAACAGGAAGGAAGGCAGGAAAGAAAAATATAAAAACAAAAAACACAGGTGGTGAGCAACAGAAGAAAAAGGAACCAAAATGAATGGATTGGCCAAGCATGGGCCACACACTATTGTTTAGCACCCCTAGACAGCTCTTTACTAGGAAACTGTGATTCATTTTCCCAGGAAATGAAGTAAAATAACATCTGTGTGTGAGGCCTTTCAAATTCACCAAGTTGGTATCAGAAGGCCCAGAGCTCAAAGTTAGTTTTAGGTAACTTTAAAAAGGAAAGCCTTCTTCTCAAACAGAATGCATCAGACTCCTAATGGGTATCTCCACGGGTGAGCGCCCTCCTTTCCATATAATGCCATACTCTGCCACTGATGCGTTTTTCTAACACACAGCTCCTGGGTATGTCACTTTTTAATCAACTTTCTAGAGCTGAAACAAACATGGCAGAGAATTCCTTATGCTGGCAGTCAAGATCCCACCACTAATCTGGGACCATACTGCCTTTCTAACTATGTCTTTTTTTTTTTTTTTTTAAGATTTTATTTATTTACTTTGAGAGAGAGAGAGCACAGGTCGGGGGGTGGGGGTGAAGGCAGGAGGAGAGGGAGAAACAGACTCCCAGCTGAGCAGGGAGCCCGATGCAGGGCTCAATCCCAGGACCCCAGGATCATGACCCGAGCCGAAGGCAGACACTTAACCAACTGAACCACCCAGGCATCCTCTAATTATGTCTTAAATTCAATCTGCTCACAGGCCCCATACAGCTACTAAGCTGAGTTCCTGACCTTGTCTCATGCTGAATTCTGTAAATCAGAACCTTTCCTTTTGGAAACAGCTACATAGCCAAATCTCCATCTTCCTTAAGAGCCACTCAATGCAAATACACCTTTCATAAATCCTTCATCTACCTACCATTAAGCTTAGAGATAATGTCTCCATCACATGAAATCCTTCTTTTTTGATATTTATCATTAAATACCTTGTGTAATAATCATTAAAAAAACCCCAACAGGTTAGTAGAATATAATTCATGTACCATAAAATTCATCTTTTTAAAGTATATGATTCAGAGGCTTTTAGTATGTTCATGGAATATAATTATCACCAATATCTAATTTCACTACATTTCATCACCCCAAAAAGAAACGCAGAACCCATAAACAATTAGTCCCCATTCTTCACTTTCCCCACGCCCTGGCGACCTCTAATCTACTTTCTGTTTTCACTGATGCATCTGTTTTGCATACTTCCTATAAATGGAATCATACAAGACTGGCTTCTTTTACTTAGCATGTCTTCATCCATATTATATCCTGTATCTGTACTTCATTCCTTTTTGTTGCCAAATAACATTCCAATATATGTAGCTATACCACATTTTGTTTATCCATTCATCAGTTGGACATTTCTTTTGGGTATCTACAAAATTGGATATATACAATAACTCCCATTATTTTAGGAATCAATGAGTCACATGGTAACTGTATGTTTAACATTCTGAGGAACTGCCAAACTGTTCTCCAAAGTGACTGTACCATATTACATTCCTGCCTACAAGGCCAACACTTGTTATTGTCTTTCTGATTACAGCCATCCTAGTGAGTCTGAAGTGGTATCTCACTGAGGTGTGATTTGCATTTCTCTAATTACTAATAATGCTGAACATTTTTCCAGGTGCTTCTTGACCGTTGTACATCTTCTTTGGAGAAATGACTATGCAAATTCTTAGATAAGTTTAAAATTTTTTTTTCTTTTTACTGTTGAATTTTAAGAGTTAAAAAAATATTCTGGATACAAGTTTCTTTTCAGATAAGATTTGCAAGTATTTTTTCCCATTCTGTGCATCATCTTTTCACTTTCTTGATGGTGTCCTTTTAAGCACAAGACTTTTTATTTTCATGAAGTCCTATTTATTTTTTCTTTGGTTGCTTTATCTTATGGTGTCATACGTAAGAGACCATTGTCTAACCCAAGGTCATGAGGACTATGTTTTCTTCTAGTTTTATAGTTTTAGCTGTTACATTTATGTCTATGATCCATTTTGAGTTAACTTTTGCATATGGTGTGAGATAAGTGTCCAAATTCATTCCTTTGCATGTAGAAATCCAGTTGTCCCAACACTTCATTGACAAGACTATTCTTTCCCAATGGAATGGTCATCAAATGACCACAAATATAAGAATTCATTTCTGGATTCTCATTTCTATTCCATTGATCTATATATCTATCCTTAAGACAGTACAACACCGTCTTGATTATAGCAGCTATGTAGTAAGTTTTGAAACTGGCGAAGTGTGAATCTTAGAACTTTGTTCTTTTTCAAGATAATTTTGGCTATTCTGAGTCCTTTGCCTTTCCATAAGAATTTCAGAATCATGGGGCGCCTGGGTGGCTCCGTCAGTTAAGCGTCTGCCTTCAGCTCAGGTCATGATGCCAGGGTCCTGGGATCCAGTCCTGCATTGGGCTCCCTGCTCAGCAGGGGGCCTGAGCAGGGAGCCTGCTTCCCTCTCTCCCTCTGGCCCCAACTCATGCTTACTCTGTCAAATAAATAAAATCTTTTTAAAAATTAAAAAAAAAAAGGAATCAGTTTGTGTGCTACACTTAACAAAAGTACTTATTTCTCTTGCTTTTAAAGGGCAAGACACAAGTTGAACTATTTGCATTTGCCCACAACACGGTGACAACGCTTATAAGACTATATATTATGAAAGGAATGAATGAGAAAAACACAAACACCCCAAAGCCTATCATATTATTCATATCTGAACTATACAAAGAAAACAAGTCCCAAATAAACCACAAGAAAAACTCCAACTTAGCACCATTCACATTTTCCAGGCAATCTGAAGCCCTTTCCCATCAACAATGCTTTAAATCCCCGGATTAAAAAATGCACTGAATTTGCACAAGATGCTCCGCATTTCCTCAATCTTACAAGAGATGCATAAAATTTAAAGAGCAGAGGTTGCTACTTAAAATTTTAGCACCTTCCTCCGACATGCATAAAAATCGTAGAGCTATCTAAAATGAAGGTACCTTATGCGAAATCCTAATAAGTACATTCAGACCTATTTAAGAGGCCAGTCAGTCCCCAATTCACAATCCAAGAAGTTTTAAGGATTTGTGCTTAGCTTGAGTAGGGAAAAACTCACCATCACCTTCCTACTTAGAAGTGTGCAAAGCATGTGAAGCACTATGCTCAGTGTCTTTCTAAACTTGCCTGAGCAGAAAGAAGAATCACCTGGAACTGGACTTGACAGGGCTGGAGTAAGGCCTGAGAATCTATATGTTTAACAAGAGCCCCAGGTGATTCTCATCAGGCAAACACATGAAACAGGAGCTTTCAGTTACCAACCTTATTTATACCTTCCTGTGGTTCGCTCTACACCACTCAACATCACCTGTTAAGAGGTCAGAAAACAGATGGAAGCTTTTAGCAAAGCTCCCGTTCTTTCCACGTTTTCTAAAAATAGCACCACCACACCTACCTAATTTTGCCCACATCTAAAATAACATTCAAATGAAAAGGCTTTATAAAAGGATATTAAAGTCATTTCTCCATCCACACAGGAATAAGTAAGGCCTCTTGACACTGCTCAAGGTAATTCTCTAACTTTTGGGACTGCACACAGTTTACTGTAAAGTCTTATTCTATTACTAGTATTTACTATCAATCTTTCTGTACAGGAGGGTAGGCATTAAACAGCTATTTTAAAAATCTAACTCTACCTATAAATGAAAACAATAAGCACATGACTGAAAACAAAAGAGCAAACAACAAAATGACCCATGCTACAACAGGATATTTACTCCTATTTTCGTATTTTTAAAAAAATATTTATTTAACTTCCTTTTAAGGGGCCTCCTCTGAATACTGAGGGGGGAAAACTGCAGATTTTACAAACACACATGCCTCTCTACCTAGCCCCGGGGCTTGTAGGATTCCTTAGAGGAGCCAAACCTTGCCTCCTTCCCTACCCATTTTATTTTTTAAATTCACATTTTTTTCCCTCTTAATACAGAAAATAATAAGGAAGAAATTTAAATGGCCCATATGGAAGCGGATCTGTGGTTGCCTGGGGCTGAGGGTGGGGACATTACCTGGGAAAATGCAGAAAGGAAATTTTGGGGTTCACTGGGAATGTTCTACATTTCACTTGGGGTGCTGGTTATATATGTGTATGCACTTGTCAAAACTCATTAAAATGCACACTTAAATGAGCATATACAAATTATACCTCAAAAGAGGTAATTAAAAACTGCTTATAATCTTAACATTTTCAAAATAGTACAGAAAGGCACAAAATGAAAAGTCTAAGTCCCTATTGCCTCCAACCCTCTCGTCCTCAAAATAACCTCCAGCATCCAGTTTCCTGTGTTCCCTAAGAAAAAAAAAAAAATTCATGCACAAACCAGCTCTACAATGTATCTTTGCTACCCCCCGCCCCCGAATATTTAAAAGCCCACCTGGGAATGACAGAACCTAGAAGAAATTAGCTGTGTTTTCTTGGCTCCTTCAGCTCTCGTGGCCCCCAGGCCCCATCAAGGACGAAAGCAGCCTGAGCTGAAATTCCCATTGTCAAACACCAGTGAGGCACTGGTGGTATTTGCCTTTGGCTAACAGGGCCTTGTAAGAAGGACAAGCTCCCTTCACCAAGAGAAGTAAAACAAACCAGGAGGAGATATGCAAAAGTCCTCAGACCAGGGCCTTTAAACTCTCTTTGGCCTCCCTCCCAGCTGTTCCTGCAGGACAGTGGGAGGTCCCAGCCCCAAATTATTAGGCACACCTGTGCCCTGCCTAATTAGCTCCACAGGCTCACAGGCAGGAACACCTGCTTGGGCTGGAGGTGTGGGCTGGGGACAAGGTGTCAAGGGTCCTTTTGGAAACAGAACTCAGGTTGGTGGGAGCACAAAACTCAAAGGCATGTTCAAAGAGCAGGATTTGGTCTGTGTTAACTTGACGAGTAATGTACTTTGTCCCATAGGATGCCACAAAGAAGCCTTTTTTTTTTTTTTTTAACAGATTGAAGTTCTCAAATGCCTAATGTCCCTGGAGGCTGTCACTGAGTGGATCTGGAAGAGGGATGGGAAATTTGATTCTGAAATGGCACAGCCAGACGTGGGAACCCCTGGATTAGGCCACCTTCCACTTAAAGGCCAGTCAACTCCAAGTCTATACCCAGACCTGCTCAGATCTTCTCCAGTCCATTCTCCAGGCAGCAGCCAAATCTTACCATGTTATGCCCAGCTCATGACTTTCCACTGGCTTTCTGCTGCCCCTGGGGTGAGGATCCAAGCCTTTCAAATGGCCTATTGATCCTGACTGCCTCCCCTCCACCCCTTCCACCCCCTCCACTGTGTTTTCCCAGCCCTGTGTTATAGGCACATCTGCAGCCCTGTAGGTCCTCAAACTCACAAGCACCCTTCTCACCCATCTTCTCCGCCTCTTCTATGCCTCCCCACAGTGCTTACCCCTCACCTTTTTCCCTTCTGCATAAACAGCTGCTCCCTCCTCTCCTTGCAAGCTGTGTGGGAAGGCATGTCTTAGAATAAAATTATGTGGAAAATGGGAAGAGAGGGAGGAGAGCACTATTAAGCACCATCCCTGTTTCCTGTGCTCTTGGGTGTTTTCACACATTTATCTCAATTTGCCCTCGCAACCATCCTGTGACTTTCTCAAAGAAGTAGTGTGGCTTGACCAAGGTTCCACAACCGCCCAGTGGCAAAGCCAGGAATCTGAGTTCTGTTCCTTCTGACTGAAAAGCCTGGGGAAGAGAGCTGCAGAGCACAGGGGAGATAAAAAGAAAGGAGGAAAGAAAAAGAAGGCCACAGGAATTAAACTAACAAACACAAAGTCCTGCAAAAAAACAAAAACTCAATACCTAGCTGGTGGCTATCAAGGCCTGGGTGAATGAAATTATCTTCAGTCATTTATGCTACATTTATGCTACAAAATAAATAGATCAGGAATAGAAAGGGGCTGCTTCCCTTCTGGGCTACTGCCAGCAGTGTGTACACCAAAGTTGAGTAAAATCAGCTTAAGTTCTAAGCTCACCTTGCCTTGATGGGAAGCGGAGAGCCGATGGCCACACACGAACAGCCATGCTGAGCAGGTACACTGTGGCCACAACTGAGCTTGCTGCGCTGACTTCACACCAGTTTCCAGCAGACCTAGCAATATTTCCAGAGCTTGGAGTTTGCATAAATAAAAATGAACTCCAAACTCCAAGAGATGACTCTTGGATGTTGAAAAGAGTCTTAATCAAAATCAATGCCCAAATGGGGAGTTGAGCAATTGCAACACCCTAGGCACGGCACAGTCATCCTCATTTCAGACAATGGTGTTGGTGACTACCAACGATCCACCTCTCGTTATTGGACTGGAGTTACCGGGGGACAGAAGAACTGAGCTGTAAATGAGCCAGCATCATTCTTAGAAAAATCCTGCAGAATGGAGCTATTCTTTACAATCCTTCCCAATGCACTCATTGCTTCCAGAGTTTTATGAAGATTCTTTGTAATTCCCTTTTTAGGAGAGCACATTTTATCATTTTAATTAAAAGTGAAAGAGATTAAACCAACATTTACTAGTATCCCTTATGTGCCCAGAACTGTGCTAGTGCTTAGTAAATGTGATGTAATCTGCATGTTAATTCCAAGAGTTTATTATATAATCATCCCCATTTTACTTTTATAAAAACATGAAATTCAGAAAGGATTGGTAACCTGCCTAAGGCCACACAGTAACAAGTGACAAGAGCTGCCTCAGATCTTTTGTAAAAGGAGCTAAAGAATGAATGGATGTAAATGTAATTAAGAAGCAAACCTAGGGTTCTAATTGGATCTATATGATCACAAAGCCTACAGGCTGCCTCCCACACAGGACCTCTCAAACAGGCCTCACCAGGGGAGCAAAACTCGTGGGGCACAAGAAACATGCTTGAACTAATAAACTTATGCCCAAGTCTTCTGGGACAAGAGATGCTCTCTAAGACACATTTGAACTCTGGCACTAGGTGTAATTCATCCCCTTTGTCATGCACCAAGGAAGGCCTATCACCCTCTCTTCTTCTAGGCCCCAAACAGAAAGCATAGACATTGTCAGATCTTGTACCCAGGTCCCTCCTTCTATTCAGGGGCCTCCCACTGGAATGAGGTTCCACCATATCCAAATGGCTTGGGGTATATCCACCAACTTAGATGATTCCAAAAGCAAATGGAAATAAATATGGTTTATTGTGCCAGTTACTGAACTTCTCTGAACATTACGGTGCTGGGCACAGTGTTTGCGCATCATCTGCTGAAGGGATGGTTGAATGGAAGGGGGTCTGGGAGGATGGATAGGTCACAAACTATAGCATCTGATACGGAGAAATAGCACATTCAGACTATTTGTTTTTCCTGCCACTCCCATTATCATCAATTGGAAGGGTACAGAACCAGAGGGGGAAGGAGACTCCCTTTCTTGGGCTACATCTCAGGAAATGGGCTTTTATTGCTTATCTTCTTAATCTCCTTCCTCAGCAGTCAGTCCATCCATATCATATCCCTAGAGGCACACTGCAATAGGCATTTCTGAGCAAAGTAAAGAGAGCTTATTAAAAGCTAAAGGCCTGAGGATTTGTGGGGGCATAGCCTGTGCAGACAGGCCAGATAACTAGCAACCCGAGACATGGCTAGGGACCCGAGCTCTATCTCAGACTTGTCTCAGAGATTTCCCAGGCCAGGTCTCTCCCAGGGTCCTGCCCTAGTTCCGCCTTTGTTCTGCTTTTCTGAAAGTAATTAAAAGAAAGAATTCAAGAGCCCAAGAGAACCATGGGGTTGGCAAGTCCAAACCCCTAGGAAGGGCATACACATTCAGGGTCTTTATTCATCAGTACTTGAGAGCCAAGAGTACATTCACCCAAAGACAAAAAATGTGAACTGGTCCACAAGTGGGATAAAAGCTGACTGCTATTATTAATGACCGTGGTGTTTGGAGGACTGTTGTATTGCCACCTTGATTTTCATTTTCTGAGGGAGGTCCAGTCAAATGATCAGCAGCTCCGCAGGCTGCCAATTTCCGTCACGTTCAGGGTCTCTCAGGAACCTGCAAACCAACTTCCTGGAGATATCAGGAGTGGCCTGTATATTTCCTAACTCTTGAGCTGTGCCTCGCACCAAAGAACCAGGAAAAGGGTCTGACCTCATGGAACTCAGCCCCCACCCCAGCAGCCAGGAAAAGACAACTTTTTTTTTCTTTGTAAGATCCCACAGGATGGAGAGCAGAAGGAACAATACTATGTTAAGATGTACAATGAAAAAAATTCTCTCTACAAAAGAAGCCAAACTCCAAAGAGTATACTATACTGTATGATTTCATTTCCAGAAAGTTCAAAATTAGACAAAAGTCTCCCACAGGGTTGAGAGTCAAGGGATGCTTGCTTCTGTGTAGGAAGGATGCAATAATAGATGGAAAAAGCATAAAAGGGGCTTTGGGGATGCTTGATAACACTTTATTTTGATCTGTGTGCTGGGTACATGAGTGGTGTTTATTGGGACACCTGAGTGGCTCAGTCGGTTAAGCTCAGGTCATGATCCCAGGGTCCTGGGACTGAGTCCCGCATCAGGCTCCCTGCTCAGTGGGGGGTCTGCTTCTCCCTCTGCCTGCAGCTCCCCCTGCTTGTACTCTCTCTCTCTGACAAATAAATAAATCTTTTTAAAAAAATGAGTGGTGTTTATTTTGTGATAATCCAAGTTGTATACTCAATGCTTTGTAGGATTTGATGCACTTTATACAGACAGAAAGGGGGTTATGCTCATTGCTAGCTCCTTGCAGAATCCCATCCATGTACACTGGGCAAGACATTTTTAAAAAGAATAAACCCATAAGCCTAGTTTCTTACCTTCAAATGGTGTTCTCATGGTTTTCAAAAATCAGTCCATTTCTTTTCAGGCTGACTATCATGAATATTAGGGCCTAATCAAGCCTTTTCCTGCACTTGGCCAATCTCTGGATGGGCCAAATTCTGCCAAATTCTGCCTGGGGTCCCACAGGCAAATCAACTAAGTCATCCTCAGGCCTCCCTGGTCTGACACGGAAAGCAGAGACACAGAGCCCACAGGCTAAGTTAAGCAACTTTCTCCAGATTACACAATGAGCTGCTGGTGGGGGGCCTTGCAATTTCTATCCAAGGGCTATCACTTTTCTACTCCAGCTCATTCCACAGGGGCCAATTAATACACACTCTCCTTTGGGGAACAGAAAAACAACAACAACAAAACAAAACAAAACAAAACAAAACAAAACAAAACAAAAAAAAACGAGCCCAGGGAACTCACGGGGTAGGGTCCGTTCTCTATATGCAAGGCACACAAAGGGGTTTACCAAGTTCCTCTCCAAGAGGAAATCTGGAGAGCCAGGAAGAGGAGGAGGGAAGTGCTGAGTCTGCAGCAGGGCATTGCACACAGCCCAGTGTTTTTGTGGAAACGATGTTCTCCTAATCAAAACACAGTTGCATAAATGGACTCACTCCACTTAAAAAAGAAGAAGAAGAAGAGGAAGAAATTTAAAGCCTATAAATAGGAACCACACAACCCTGATTAATTTAGAGTTCTTTCTCCACTGTCTTTTTTAGATAGTAGCTAAAAATAAAGGCTTGAAACTTGAAATAATGTAAGCAACTAATCACACACAAGCACTGGGCTTTTCCCATATATGGCTGGGTTATTCTTCAGCCTTTGAAAAGACCAAATGAAGAGATGGCCAACAACCAAAATAATCCTTCAGACATTTGAAAACGAGGAGAAAGAACTAGAGAGTTGGTGAATGACAAACAATTGCAAGGCTCAATGGGGGTAAATGACACTGAGAGGGATTAGTTGCCATAGTACTTTAAAAACATGGGCACATGCATTTTGACACTGGACCCTTTCTATAAAGAGACTGTTTTGCCCTCTGGCCTCAGCACTAAGAAAACTACAGCTGCGATGATTTAACATAAAGGACTTAAAGAAGGAGAGAAGTGCAGGGGCATGACTGAAAATTTAATTAAGGCCCTTCTCAGTACGAAATCTGTAAGGGTGATGAGGGCACATCTCAAGGTCAGAGGAAAGGCACAGACATATGAAGAGGGGAAATGGGTAGGGATTCTAATGAGATTGGAGTGTAAATAGCAGAGGTCAGCTCTAGAGGACAGCTTTCTTATGATGGAGGGTTATTACAGTGTCTGTTGGGTCCTGCCTGAAATGTTTCTGTAGAAAGATGAACACATTCATGTCAAATAAATGCCACATAGTGGCACACAGTCTGTGTGAGACAGACTGGAAAAGCCACATTTGCACTATGTTCTATGGTTTACAAAGCCTCATCACAGACATAACCCTGGACACAAGGTAAGGCACCTGCTTTTACTGATACGGAAACTGAGGCTCCGGGACGGTAAGTGACCTAACACAAGGTGCCTGATGGGTGACTTAGTGCAGGAGGGCTGGAGTAGCGACCGGAAGGCAGCACTTCCAATGGGCAGGCTGGGGAAGTTTCACTCATAACACCTCATAGAGAGCACCAGTAGGAGTGCCAAGTTTAAGTGCACATTTTGGTTCATCCACTACCTCTCTGTGACTGTGGGCAAATAATTTCCCCTCTTCTGATTCAAATCGTCAACTGGAAAACGATAGGGCTGTCCTAGAAGACAGGAGGCAGAAGGTAGGGAGGTAAGGGGAGACCAATGTGGGCTGAGTGGGCCACCCTGCTCTTGCCCTCAGCTGTGAGCCTGTCCTCACAAACCCCAACAGGGCTGTCAGGCACTGTCACCGCTTCCCGTGTGGAGACAGCCTTCCTCTTACACACTGAAATACATAGATGGCACCTAGAGAAATGACTTCCAGAAAATAAGACTGGAAAATGTCTTCATTCCTCCAAAAACACAGTTACAAAAACTAGTGACAAGGCAACATAAATCCGAAATTTTCATTCCAGCACTTTTTTTCTCTTTCCCTCTCTATGGGATGGATCTTCCTCATGACACTTCGGATTCTTTTTCTGAAAAGCAGCCCTACTTTTTAACACTTCTAATGGTTTTCCCATGCATGCCCATAAGGCTTTTTATGTGGCTAGGGAGTCAATAATAAAGAAAAGCAACAAAAATAACAAGCATCCTTCACCAAGGGCCTATGACACGCCAGGCACCACTGCTGAGCCCTCTGCACCCATCATCTCTGATCTCTGCAACTACCACACGAGGGCGGTATTACTGTCTCCATTTTATAGAAGGGAAAACAAGGGCTCAGACAAGTTTAGGGATTTGGCCAAGGAAGGCCATCTTAATTAACTGCAGGGCTGGGATTTAAACTGTCATCTGGCCAATTCCAGAGTATGTTCTTGCTGCTTCTTCTCCATTACGAGACCTCTAGTCAACATGCTAAATGCATCCAAGACCCTGGGTGATCGGTTTGTTCATGATTTCTCATCACCATCCCCGCAGAATGGGATACTTGCCAGGTAGTCTTAAAGCACTCCTACTGAAACTCAAGGCAGCTGGGGGATAAGGAGGGTGGAAAATGGCAGGCTGAGCCGATGGTATGGTGAAGTGACCCCAAATATGTTCCCCCTGCACCACTGGGACCAGGTCCAGAATTATGACTTCATTTCCAAATCACTAACCTGGTGAGGCACAAGCCCGAGAGAGGTTGGTGGCTCGTTCATACGGTCATCACTGCTGCTGGCAATGGCGTAGCCCCTGAAAAAAGAAAACAATTAGAAGTCCTTGTTTAATAAAAGTTTATGTTTAACATCTGTGAGGATGATCTGGAGGGGGGCCATGTGAGATTTATAAGGATAATCGAAAATGCCCCCTGCGAGAGCACGAGCTAGCGAAAACCCAATTTCCATGGAAGGAAAAGAGGAAGAGCACACACAAAAAATGCCTGAGCTTTGGGGTCAGAAAGGCCAGAGCGTATGACCACAGGCAAGTTGCTTAACTTCTCTGTGCTCTGGGTCCATTAACTATAAAACAGGAATAAGACCGTTATGAGGCATAAATTAGGAAAAAGTTAAACTGCCAAGTGCAATGTTTGGCACATGATAAGCGGATTAATGTTAACTCCCTTACTCTGAGATAGTCTTGTTAAAAAACATGGGCACGTTTTGCACTGAAATTTTGAAGTGGAAAACTTTCCACCCTTAACTTCTTGAGGTGACAGGAGTGCTAAAAAAAAAAAAAATGGAGGAAGAAGATAGAACAGCGAGGAATTAATTGTTCAGGAGAATGGATGCACTCCTTCCTGAACGACAGCATGATGTTCCCTTATGGCACAGAAGACATGCGACACAGGACGTGGCTTCAGCCTACAACCAGGGCGAACAACGCAGACAGAGGGGCCAGTGTCAAGGAATGGCAGAACCTGCTCTCCAAGAGGCCACACTACACTTAGTAGGCACAGGTAGGGGCACCTGGGTGGCACAGCGGTTAAGCGTCTGCCTTCGGCTCGGGGCATGATCCCGGCATTAGGGGATCGAGCCCCACATCAGGCTCTTCTGCTATGAGCCTGCTTCCTCCTCTCCCACTCACCCTGCTTGTGTTCCCTCTCTCGCTGGCTGTCTCTATCTCTGTTGAATAAATAAATAAAATCTTAAAAAAAAAAAAAAAAGAAGGCAGAGGTAGCCCAGGGGGATGACAGAAATGAGAGGAAGTGTTAAAAAAAAAAAAAAGCTGCTTATTTTCATTTAACTGTGTTACAACTAGACTAGCTATGTATGCTACCAAGGTTGTACAGAGGTCATCTTTTCAATTGTGTAGAAAAATTCTTGAGTCATAAAATAGAACATTCAGCGTTAATTTCTGAGAATTAGAAAAATAAGTCTTTCAAAAATTCAATTCTCTCCTGCCTGTGTTACAAACAGCATAGCAGGATGATTAAAAACAGAGTTTGGAGCAACACTGTCTTGAGTGAAAGCCCAGCTTTACCACTTACCAACTATGTGAATTCCAGCAACTCATCCTCCCTAGGACTCAATTTCCCCCTCAAAAATGGGACAGGTTGGTTTTCTGATAGGTTTGCTATGAGGATTAAGTGAGTTACTTTTGCAAAGTGATTAGAACAGTGCCTACCACAAGGTAAGCACTATATAATAAGTGTCTGACAAATAAAATAAATTACAGTGTATTTGTCAGATAGGTGTAAATACCCACTTGACTTCAGTCTGCCTCCACTAGCTGACGCTTGGCAGCAGAGCCTTGGGCAGATATGGAGAGAAAATCTTAAAACTGTTTAATCATTTTTCTTTTACTTTTTTCCTTGTTTCGTTTCCTTTTCTTTCCCCTACCCCCTTCTCATGTCTCTTTTTTCTTTCCTTCTTTCTTCCTTAAAATTACTGGTTCTATTCTTGAAATTAATTTAATTTTATCTCACTTCTATTTATTACAAGATGAATTCATTCTATTGTTTATAGGTCATTAAGTAAGATCTTCTTGCTTGGAGCAGATAGGGTGTCCAGATTACAACTGTGCTAACCTTTGTATCTTTAATGTAACACATACACAGTATGGTAAACATTTAGACTACTTAAAGCCAAGGTCAAGTTGAAACAAAACATAGCAGCCTGCTCATTTCTCTATTTTCACATGCAAGCTAGTATACCATGAGTACTTAATAAATTAAAAAAAATTTTTTTAATTGGAATGGCATTGGTAGGCTAGGTAGTCATGACCAAGCCTCCACTGAAAACAAACAAAGCTGGATACAGTATTAAAACATTTGTTTGAGGGGCGCCTGGGTAGGGCAGTCATTAAGCGTCTGCCTTCAGCTCAGGGCATGATCCCGGCATTCCAGGATCGAGTCCCACATCGGGCTCCTCCGCTGGGAGCCTGCTTCTTCCTCTCCCACTCCCCCTGCTTGCGTTCCCTCTCTCACTGGCTGTCTCTCTGTCACATAAATAAATAAAATCTTTAAAAAAAAAAAACAAAAACGAGAAAAAACCTTTGTTTGAAAGCATGACAGATACCAAGGTAGGGAGAACTGCAGAGCCAAGATCTGTGAAAGGAGAGAAGCCCTTTCAACAAGGCATTTGCAAGGGGAAATTTCTGTCATAAAGTGATTGCCAACCTCCAAAAGCAGGGGCTACAGGATCAGAAGCTGAACGGTTATATGGACAGACAAACGGACTGGAAGGAAAAACTACAGCTTGAGGTCTGCCAATAAGGAGGAATCATAAAATATCCCAAGCTTTGGATTGGGACCAATGGGGGTTGCATCCTAGGACTAAGAGTGAATCAGAAATAGACAAGCCCTAATTGGACTTAAGTATTCTAGGACTGCTAATCTATACACCTAGCAGTTCGCCAGAAGGAAATATAAATCACATCATCTCTGCAATTTTTCATATATAATATAATGTCCAGTAGTCAGTCAAAAATAACAAAGCAAAAAATAATAATAATAACCAAACAGATTTGAGAAATTGGGGAAATTTAAAAACTGGATATGAGGTAATATGAAGGAATTACTTTTATTTTTATATGTAAAGTAGCAGAGATACATACTTAAAAGATACATTTTTATATGAATGACCTGCTACGTCTTGGATTTGCTTTAAAATAAACCGGTGGGAAGAGAAAAAACGTGGATAGCTATATAGATATATGATGATGGCACATATGTTGGTAACTGTTGAAGCTGGGTGGTCTATGCAATGGGGTTTATTATTTTACATATGTTTTTTCTTTCATATATGTTTGAATTTTCCACAATCAAAGGGTTTTATCTAAAAAAAAGAAAAAATACCAGGTATTGGAGGAGATAATACATAACCAAAAGCCCAAAAAACAAACAAACAAAAAACAAACCAATAGACAAGAGGAACAGAATCACAGGAGATCCAGATAATGGAGATATAAGACTTAAAAGAAAACATAATTAAATGTTTTCAAGGAATGAAAAAGAAAAAAATCACGATTTCAGCTGAGATTAGGAAATGTATAAAATAAGACCAAGGGGAACTTTTATAACTGAAACATAAATTAAAAACTCAATAGATGGTTTAACACATATTAGACACAGAAGCAGAAAGAATTAGCAAACTGGAAGATAAGCCAAAAGCAAATTGGCAGACTGAAGCAAAGAAAGACAAAATACTGGAAAATACAGAAAAGGGTGTAGGTTGATTCTGACGACTCAAAAGGAAAGAAGACAGAAAGGGGCAGAAGCCATATTTTAAGAGATAATGGCTGACAATTTTACACAACAGATGAAAAGCATCAAGCCATGGATTCAAGAAGCACTAGAGAACACAACCAGAATAAATACAGAAGTAGGTGTATCATAGTCCAACTTCTGAAACCCAAGGACGATGAGAAAACCTTAGAAGCAGCTAAGGGCAGGGAAAAAGGAAGAAAAACAAACTGTATCAGGGAAGAGAAATGAGATAAACACTCAACTCCTCAACAGCAACAAAAGCAACCAGAGACAACAGGATTATACTCTCAATGTGCTAAATGAAAATTACCACCAATCTTCAATTCTATACCCAGCAAAATTATCTTTCAAATATGAAGATAAAGTCATTTTCAGACAAACAAAAACTGAAGTATCTTGTCATGAGCATTCCTAAAGGAAATAATAAAGGGCATTCTTCTGGAAGAAGGATAATAGCCTTGGCTGGAAGCTCAAAGATACAGAAGGAAATGGAAAGTAACAAAAAAGGAAAATGTCAACCAAACATAATGAATACCACCATATAACAATCTCTTCTGGGGTTTAGAATATATACATAATTTAGGGGCGCCTGGGTGGCTCAGTCATTAAGCATCTGCCTTCGGCTCAGGGCGTGATCCCAGAGTCCTGGGATCGAGCCCCACAACAGGCTCCTCTGCTGAAAGCCTGCTTCTTCATCTCCCACTTCTCCTGCCTGTGTTCCCTCTCTCGCTGGCTCGCTCTCTGTTAAATAAATAAATAAAATCTTTAAAAAATAAATAAAATAAAATATATACATAATTTAAAAAAATGAGTGTGCAGACACTGCTACTCGTCTACCCAACATCCATTCTCCACATCTATCTTATCACAACTTTATTCAGGGAGGTAATGTGCCCAGATAAAACAACCATATTTGTCGGTCTTCCTTGCAGCAAAGGGTGGCCATGTGATACGGGAGTTAGAATCAATGGGTGAGTATTCCAAGAAAGCTCTTTAAAAGGGAGCAGCCTCAACTGAGCTGACATGTATTCTTAACTTTAACACAGAAGCAATACTGGAGGTGGAGTAGTCATCTTGTGACCACAAGGTGGCAAGCATAAGGAAAAAAGCTAAGGGTTTCTGAGTGAATGATAAGAAGGAACTTGAGTCCCTGATGGCATAACAAAGCTTTTATATCAACTCTGGACTGCCTGCCTCTAGGCTTCTTGCTGCATAAGCAAAATAAAGTCCTATTTGGTCAAGTCACCGAAGATGTTACATACAGACCAATACAATTTCTATCATATGTGATTCATGTATTGCCTTATAAATGTTCAGGACAAAGGGGATCAAAACCTACTAATAGAATAAAAGCACGAAGGTCCCTAAGGCTCTCACCAAATGTTTCTTCTTCCTTATCATCAGTTACCAAATAACTCCAGGAGAGTTCAATTCCAGAAGGATGCAGAGTAGCCCCGAAGATCATGTGACAAGTTCCCCCCCAGCCAAAGAATCAGACTGGGTTTTTCGGCCTTGTTTTTTTGAAGATAGAAAGAGCAACAGAATTCTCAGAAGAGCCAGGCTGAGAAAAGGCCAAGGGAGACGAAAAAGCTTTGTTTAAATGACCATCTCTAAACAGTAAACTCACCCTTCTGGATGCTGTAAAACAGAAACCATCAATTCCACGGCCAGGGCTCCAGCAATCATAGCGAGTCCTGGGCGGCTCACAGTGCACTGCTGGTCCAAGGTCCGGTCTCTGGTTGACTAGAGAAAAACAATCATTGATGTGTGCTCAAAGTTCTAGTCCACTCAACTGTGCTGTCTGAAGCATGAACCTCCTCCATGTTAATGCTATATAACATAACCAGATGCTCGTTCACTGGGGGCAAAGAACATTCAGCCTCAAATAATACCACTTCTTGCAAGTACCAAGAAAAACAAAATATACAACTCTGGTAACTAAATGAGGTAATGTGCTAAAAAGGAGTAACAGTTGTGAACAAATTAAAGATTAGGGGCCTAGTTGCCCCATATATGGAGTTGCATCACATGCTCTTTTAATGGACTCACATCAACCCCACTGTGCTTAGTACTTGAGTGACAGAGAGGAATAATCATTTGAATAGTGCCAATGATTCTGCCCTGCCATTCTAACTGTGGGACTGCCTGTGAGGTGGGACAATAATTTGCCTTTCCTGCACTCCTCAGTTTCTGTGTGCTTCTCACAGTGTGGACATCATGCCACGCTCAGTGTGATCCCTGGGCTGAAATAGAAGTATTTTTGCTACAACACGGTTCCAAACACAAGCCTTCATTAGTGCAACCAAAGAAATTCTAATCTTCCAACTTCAGGCAAATTAAGAGGTTGCGAGGGATAATTTTGACACTGAAATTTTCACCTTACGAACAGATACAACTTTACTGCAATTGACCCTTAATCCTACTTGTTGGTAACGATGCAATAACGGGACCAGCTGTATGTTATAACACCACTGATGAATCATCAAGTCATTCTTCACACGGAGAATATTTACCTTTTTTTCTTTATATGACGAGGCCATAAAAGCCAGTCATCCAAAAGAGGTAGGAGTTATTGAGGAACAAATTTTTAAAGAAGGGGAAAATGAAGGAAAGGGTACAGAAACACTTACGCTTTGTTTCACTGGAAATGATAAGACCATTCCTACACACTGTGCCTTGTGTGGTGGCATTAACACCACAGAATTTTACATTTGAACAGTGCTGTTCAGAGCACTTTCACATTTGACCCACCTTGCGCTATGAGTAGTCAGGTTATTCTCTCCTCTTCTGTTGGGGTTAGCAGATAAAATATGAGATACCCAGGAGAATTTGAACTTCAGATAGCCAACGAATATTATTTTAATATGAGCAGGTCTTGAATACTGCATGGGACAAATTCATACTAAAATATTATTTACCTGAAATTCAGTTAACTGGGAATCCTGTATTTTCACTTGCTAAATCTGACAACATTATGGGACCCAGCCCCATTCTGCAGAAGCACAGGCAGCCTCCGAGCATTATTTAGAATTACCCCACAAGGCAGTGTCCAAGCCTGGATTGGAAGCCAGGTCTTCAGACCCCTCACTTGATGTTCTCTTCAATGATACATGCACAGGAGATAGTGCTGAGGGGACCAGTCTATCCTGCAGTTTTCCACAAAAATGGTTGGTCACTGTGTTTGTGCTGGTTAAAAAGGAACAGCTACACAGTTGATGACGCCAATCAAGGCTCATGGTGAGATAATGTCACCCCCAAATTGGAGAATTCTTCTCTTTGTTAAAAGACAATAGTTAAATAGTCACAAAAGAAAGAGTTGGGTCTCTTTGCCCCAGTGGGCAAGACAGTTGTAGGAAATATTTCGAAGTACAAAGAAATCCACTTACATCTCCTGGGGCCACCACATCATTGCAGAAATAGCAGCCAAGTTTGTAGCCAGGGATGTTGGCAAAAAGCGATGAGCCTAGGAGGTCGGCAGGTGCCACAAGGTGACCAGAGCACAAGTCTCCAGCTCCCTGTTGCTTAGGTTTCTTCAAGCCATGTCTCATGACAACAAACGTGTCAAATCCCAAGGCAGCATTGATGACCAGCTGTGGGTTTCAAGGAATTAAAGTCTAGAGTTAAGAGACACTTACATTTTAAGCCATGGCTAATTTCATATTTGGTCAGCTTTTAAAATTTATTTTATGAGTATTTGCATACGAATGTAATTAGAGTCTAGAAGCCAGTGTTAGTAAAAGGTACCCAATATTGAGGATTTATTAAGTGCAAAACACTTGACCAGTGATTAACATTAATTATCTCATTTGGTTTCATTTAAAACCCCCAGCACACATTTCCTATTTACAGATGAGGATAATGAAAGTCAGAGTAGTTACTTCTCTAACTTGCCCAAGGTCAATCAGCTGGTAAGAGGTAAATGTCTAAAACCAAATCTTGAGAGTTCTGTCTCATCTTCCCACCATTATGCTACCATCCAACATGCCTACACACATTTTTTTAAAAAGATTTTATCTATTTGAGAGAGCAGAGAGAAAGAGAGAGAGAGAGAACACACTGGTTGGGGGGAGGGGCAGAGAGAGAGAGAGAGAGAGGGAGAAGCAGGCTCCCCGCTGGGCAGGGAGCCTGACTCCAGCTCCATCCCAGGACCCTGAGATCATGACCTGAGCGGAAGGCTTAACCGACTGAGTCACCCAGGTGCCCCAAGACGCATTTTTTTTTAATAGCTTCACTGAGATATAATTCATACACTATACAATCAACCTTCATACAGATTTTTTAAGGACACTTTTTTTCTCATTCATACTAGAACTTCTCTTAGTTGTAATTTAACTTACTCTCCTAAATTTCTGGTTATACAGAAAGTTGGGGGGGGAGAAAAGGTTGCCAGAAAAGAAAACAAAAAATCACTCACAATCTCATGGCTCAAACACTACTAATATTTTTGGATATTTCTTCCTGTTGTTTTCTCCCTTTCTCTCTCTTTCCTTCCCCTCTCTTTCTCCCTTCTTCTTGCCTCCCCCAACCCCCTCGCCAAATAGATATGTTTATATGTCTACAGATATAAACAATTCATATTAAATATATACAATACCATATCTTGCTTATTTAACATAATGTGTTATTTTCCATCTTGTTAGTTTTTGAGAACATAATTGTGCACAGCTGCATAGTATTCCATCACATTTATGTACCATGATTTATTTAACCATTTGATATTGTCAGCCCTTGAAGTTGTCACTGACCAAACAGTAGTGAATGAGACAGTCTTTGTCCTTTTGGAGCTTATGTTTTAATGTAAGTAGAATATTCCTTCTAGAGGACCTCAAACGGTTGCTGTGAAAATTAAATAGAAGATACCTATTATACTAGATGGTGGTGTGTGAGGCAAAGACAGCACCTGCCAGTGGAAGCCTTTTGGCACCATATCACCAGGTCACACACAGCACATCTCTCTTCTGGAGGGAAGGCAGATCTCCCTCCAGGGTGACGGCACATTGAGTCACAACCAGAAACGAGAGCCCCAGGATCTACACACTCTACCTTTCTTTTGCTTGCGGCAATGACGGCAGGGAGCCACCGGCTCTCCCTGGTGTCCATCAACAGGAAAACGACATCATGGCTTTCAATGAGCTGCTCCAGTTGCTCCACATCCCTGCGGGCTTGCTCCAGGGTGACGCTGGAGAAGTTCACTGGGTGTCCAGGCATCGGGATGCTCATGTTGAACCCTCTGGCATTCTGGGGAAACACCCAGATACAGAAATGTCTGAAGCAAACGTATAGATGATATCTTAGAGCCCACGTCTCCCCATAGCTACAAGCATGCATGTGTGGTCAACTGCAACCACAAATTTCTCCGTGCATGGTTTTGCTGCTTGTCCCTTTTGCTACCTTGTGCCCTGAACCTTCTTCACCTCTACATCCTAGATTATCTTGTCCTGTCATCCCTGGGTCCCTGAGCCTGGATAAAGCAGCAAGCAGAGACATATGGATCGTAGTTCCAAAGAAGGAGGTAAGTACTTCCCATCTGAGGCAAGGAGGACACTACAGAAAACCGTGCCTTTGGTTTTTCCTATAATCTGAGGCCAGGAACCTCTATCAAAGTGCCCTGTGCCTGCTCAAGTCCTCTCTGTTCAGTGGTCTCTCCCTACTTGTTCCCAAATTGCCCCCCCATTTCCTTAGTATATAATATCTCCAAATAAGATATTATAACAAGAGTATTTGATTTAATAAACTCACATAAGATTAGAATGACTGCTAGTCTTGTCTTAACCTTAGAGGTATACACACACTTTAAAAAAAGCTCTCTAAACCAAAAAACTCTACTTGCTAACTTACAACCAGAAAATCTACTTAGGAGTGTGTAGATATTTGTTTGGAGGGGACAGGTGGGGGGTGAGCAGAGTATGGTACTCAAGTCAAGCTTCATTCCCTGTCCAAAGAAGTTGTTGGGTTACCCAGATTCTCTCCAAGTGTGGGGCCTCAGGAGTTTTCATAAGGGCTTTAGAATAGCTCTATAATTTACCACTGGTCCCCTCCAGGCCCCACAATGTCTTGGCCGATTAAAAGTGAGTCACATATGGGCGTCAATGAAACCAGGGACATTAACTGTCCAGAGAAAAGAAAGTGTTCTAGAATCACAAACTGCACCCTTAATCCCCTGCATAGTGCTGACCACAGGGAGGAGTGTGAAAACATTAGTTTTTTCATTCATTTGCCAAACCCTGTCACCTACTGGAAAAACAGCTGGGGGGGGGGTGGAAACCAGATTAAGTAGGTCCTTTTACAAAGGAAAAATCTTTTTTGTGGATTGTAGCTATTTCCTCCTTATCTTAAACTTTAAACCTAATGTCTGGGGTTCAAGAAAGGGACAATAGTAGCAAAAGCAATGATATTTAAAAGAATGAAAAAAAGTTGCAGGCAAAGCAGGAAAAAACACCAGACAGAAAGGACTTCAGAAAGAGGGTTCAAAACAAGTCCATTTTAGGGGCGCCTGGGTGGCACAGCGGTTAAGCATCTGCCTTCGGCTCAGGGCGTGATCCCGGCGTTATGGGATAGCCCCACGTCAGGCTCCTCTGCTATGAGCCTGCTTCTTCCTCACCCACTGCCCCTGCTTGTGTTCCCTCTCTCGCTGGCTGTCTCTATCTCTGTCAAATAAATAAATAAAATCTTTAAAAAAAAAAAAAGTCCATTTTAACAATGAGAACACTACAGAGACAACTATCTGGACCTCATTAATTCAGTCATTAAGTATTATGCATCTACCGTGTACCAAATACTGTAAACAAGAAAAGACCACAGTAATGTCAAAACCTTACTGTCTTACTACAATTGGCAAAATATTTTAAACGGTGGTAGCTTGATTCCAAAAAGGGTATTATTTAGCTACATTAATGACATCAAGATTAAAGTATAATTACTCAACACCAGTTCTGACCTTTTCAATAATACAGATCTATACCTACTTCACTGACCTAAATGATTCTCTGCTTGCTAAAATTTCAGCCAGTAAGCCTACTTAGGACTGGCTCTCAGCCCACCATTTAGATTCACATGCCTAAGGCCAGAATTTAGCAAGTTTCAACACAGTAGTTTTCAACCTTGGCTGCACATTAGAACCACCTAGAAAGGTTTTAAAATTCCTAATGCCTAGGCTTTTCCCCAGACTATTTAAATTGGAATTGCTGAGAGTGGGCCCCACCATCAATATTTTCTAAAACTTCAAATGTGTAGGCGGGGTGAAGGATAGTTTACAGAAAGCATAATACACAGATTTCAAGTGTACAGTTGGGTGTGTTGCATACACCTATCAAGACATCGGACACTTCCATTACCCCATAATATGATTGTGTGCCCTGTTCCCATCAATCCTCACTACTCCCCACCCCCACTGGGATAAGCACTGTTGCAACCACTTTTTAAAATGCTTGATTAGTTTTGCCTATTCTAGAACCTCATATAAATGGTACCCAGAGTATATACCTGTTGGTGTTTGGCTTCTTTCATGCAGCACAATGCTTTTGAGGTCCACCCATATCGTTAAGTATCAAGAGTGTGTTCCTTTTTGCTCTATGAAAACACTTCGATTTGTTTAATTGATGTCTCATTGACAGCTATTTGGGTTATTTCTAAATTTTGGCTATTATAAATAAAGCTGTTATGGACATTCTTCTGTGTTTTAGAGTATATACATTTTCATTTTCTTTAGGTAAACATCTACGAGTGGGATTTCTGGGTCATTAGGTTGGTTTACTTTCATGAAAACCTGATGCAGCGATTTACGAAGTGGCTGTTTTAGCAGCAGACCAAGAGCTCTGGTTGCTCCCCTAGCCTGAAAACATTAAGCCCTGTCAGTCTTTTTAATTTGAGTCACTTTAGTGGGTATGTAGTGATATATCTTCATGGCTTTAATTCCTATTTCCCTGAGACCATGGATGTTGAGCATTTCCATGTGTGCACTGGCCATTTATAGATCTTCACTATGAAATAAATGCCTGCACAAGTTCTCCGGCCCCTTAAAAAAAAAAAAAAAAGCCTTTTCTGTCCTTTTATTATTGAGTGGTAGGGGTTGTTTATGGATTCTGGGTAACAGCTGTTTGCCAAATAGACACACTGTGAGTGTTTTCTGGGTTTTGGCCAGCCTTTTCATTCTCTTAATGGCATTAATTGGGAAGAGTTTTAGGTTTTGATGAAGTCCAAGTTATCCATTTTTTCACTTATGGTCAGTTTTTCCCAGGCCCTAGGAAACCTCTGCCTATCACAAGAATAATGTGCTGTTGGGACGCCTGGGTGGCACAGCAGTTGGGCGTCTGCCTTCGGCTCAGGGCGTGATCCCGGCGTTATGGGATCGAGCCCCACATCAGGCTCCTCTGCTGTGAGCCTGCTTCTTCCTCTCCCACTCCCCCTGCTCGTGGTGTACCCTCTCTCGCTGGCTGTCTCTATCTCTGTCAAATAAATAAATAAAATCTTTAAAAAAATATATATTAAAAAAAAAAAAGAATAATGTGCTGCTTTCTCCTGGAAGCTCTGTAGTTCAGCTTTTATGCTTAGTTCTGACCTTACTGAAGTGTCACCTAAGTGCTCAGGGTGTGCAATGAGGGCACTCCATTCTGGATAGGTGGGATTCCAATGTCTCCCGGCCTTGAGGGAGCTCCGGAATCTCCATTCTGCTCACAGTAGACAGTGGTGCTTTTTTGCCCAGCCTTACAGAATCATACTCTGAGCTCATGCAGCTTGATCTGGTCAAAGACTCAAGGCGCTGCCCAGACTACTTCTCTTCTCAGCTCCTGTATGTCTGATACTCTGTCCTGTAAGTTCCAGCTCTCTTGGCTACTCCGAACTTGGATGTCTGTTTCCTCAGCTCATCAAGCCCAAGAACATCTCCTTGGGCTCCTCATGGGCTCTGACATAGGCCAGAAGTGCCTTTCTGTCTAGGACCATGATCTTTCCATTGTTCATTGACTGGAGAGAGTCATTTTATATATTTTACCCAGCTGCATAATTGTTTATGGTAGAAGAGCTGGTCCAATACCAGTTACTCATCAGGGCTGAAAAGAGATGCCCAGAGTTGGGTTTTAAAACCTCTGGTGCATTTCCACAATCCTACATTTTATTGCCTTGTCTTCAAAAACAAAAGGTAACTTCAAATAGTTATATGACTTATTAATGGTGAGGTTTTTTTTTCCTACTCAGTTAATTCAATCCCAGGATTAGACAGGGTATTTGCAGCAGAGCAGTTCTTTCCACGTCTTGTTCACTTAGACGTGTCTGCAGCCTGGTGTGAGGAAGGTGATGAGCAAGTATCTGTTGAAGGAAAAAACACCAGACCAGACATACAAATAAAGCACCATAAGCTGGGGTAACCAGTAGGTGGAATTATGATGAATTACACCAGGACTTAAATGGATTCTGCACAATATCTATTACTGTTTATCAGGCAGGAAGGATAAAACTATTAAGAGACCTGGCTCCTGGCCTCCAGGACTCAATGACCCAGTAGGGAAAGCAGAGTAGCACAATGTAAGTGCCAAGGAGGATGCTTGACCCTGGTGGGCTGATAGTTTGAAGAAAAAGTGAACTTGATCTCAAAGGCCCACTGTGAGTCAGCCCTAGCTTCCGCCCTAGCCCCTTCTTGGTCTTGCTTGACCTCCACGCTTCAGCCTCCCTGGTGTTCCTTCAGTTCTACAGAAGTGCTGTGCTGCCTCCTGCCTGAGGCGTTTGCACAGACAGCTCTGCCACCCTTCATCTAGCTGACCCGCGCTCATCCTGCAGGACTTGGCCTCCTCAAGGGAGTATAATTCAGGTCAGGCTGCCTGGTAAACGTCCTAACAGCAACTGAGCTCCTACTTCGTGTACTTACTACAATTACAACTGTTTATGAAATTAGTTATTGACCATGTCCCTCCTCTGGACTACAGAAGCTCCGTGCAGGGGAAAGGGAACTTTGTTTTGTTCCCCAGTCCCTAGCATACAGAAGGCCTTAAATATTTAATGAATAAGTAAAATAATAACTGAACAAATAAATAGGGAGGACTGCACTGGATCATAGACCATTTGGACAAGGAAAAATTTCAGGCAACTAGTAAGTAGCAAAGGTCAGATTCAAAGCCAGGTCTGTCTGGGCCCCGAAGGGAGTTCATAACACTTTCCAGTGATAGACTGGATTATTCTTCCCAACTATGCTCTGCCTCTCACTAATAGAATTAAATGTTTTTACCCTTTGCCACATGACTTTGCAGGACCTCTCACTAGGAAGGCAGAGTATACTGTCCCACCCCACTGACTTTGGGCTTGGCCCTGTGACTGGCTTTGGCATGGGGATGGAGAATGTTACATTGTGTCATTGGTGAGCTGAAACTTTTAGAGGGATAATAAGTTTTCACCAATCCTTTTACACTTCCCACCTTCTACCATAAGAAGAGCATGACCCAGATGACTGTTGCTCCCTGAACCTAGATTTTAAAACAATGACATATGGACCTTAAAGCCTGGAGTCTACCCTAGCCCAGCAGCTAAGCTACAGCCAATCTGCAGACCTGTGAGTGTGAGATAAATGCTTACAATAAATGCTGAGTCCCTAGTGGAAAGATATTGAAATAAGAGAGAGAACAGAATCAGCTTTGTAGACAATCATGGCAGGGCTTCTCTTAGATCTCCACTAAGGCACTGAGATGTGAGGATTGTGTGATATGCAGTAATGCAGCAGAAACCTAACTAATATGACAGAGTCGTAACACTCTTTTGTCTTTTGGCCTCCAGCCCCTAGCTGGGGACACAGTGGGTGCTCAATCGACAGTGTTGAATTAAACCCAGTAGATGACATTCTTCTGGATCACTAGTGAAATTGACAAAACCAACAACATGGCTTCTTTTAAAGCAAGAACTAAAACGAACGAATCTAATATTAAGTGATTAAACAGAAAAGCCTTGAGAAAGGGGGCTTTTTTAGTGAGTGCTGAGAGCCTCTTGTGGCATTTTCAGTGTTAGCAGATGCTTTGGAGACATCTAACCTAACTTCTGTCAGATAAACTGATTAAGCATGCAAGATGCACATTTTCTTTTGTGGATGACCTAAAAAAAGAAAAAAGAAAAAAAAAAAAAAACCTGGCAAGATTTTGAATCAAATGAGCTGAATGACTTGTCTCTTATTATCTGGTGTTTTTAAAGTAAACAATGCAACTCAAAAACAAGAAGCAGCTCGAGTAAAAAGCTAAATATTTACCCAGATCTTCCTTCTGCACAGACCACATTCAATTTAATTTCATAAACCTGTACTAAGTAACTATCACCTATTCTGGTGATGAAGGAGAAAGACCATCCTATACCTGAGCTACTAAGAATCCCTTTGAAATAAGGCTATAATAATATGCCTACTCCCAAATTCCTCAACTTAGATGCAGATAATGCTTTGCAACTTACAAAAACATTTTTTCATAGAGTCTTTGTTTTATTTTCACAATAATATATGAGAGTTTTGTTTTGTTTTTTAATGCCCATCTCTGAGATGAGGTAACAGAGGCTTGGCCATATAATGAAGGCCCAGGTAGTAAGTGACAAAATCCACCTCTCTTTTACCAATACCACAGGGCCTCATTCCCCAAGATTAATCACAGGAAGCTATAGGAGACAAGCTCTGACATTCCCAAATAGTATCAACATACCACTCCAGGGAATATTTTCTGAAGCCGGTCTGCTGCAGCCAGGGCCTTGGGCTTACCACCTGCTAGGCAATCTTCAAATTCATACAGAGGCTGCCTCACAGGATTGGAGTAGGAGATATTGGCATTGTCCACAAATGTGATGTGTCTGACGCCCCAACCCTGCATGGAAACAAGAGATCATGGTGTGTTTCTGATGAACATGTCACGGAGTGTCTCTCTTAAAATCCCTAAAAGAGGTTTTGCTTTGGAATAGCTTGGGAACCTCAAATACAGGAAACTTCAGAAAATGAATTATGCAAATTCAGTTTTTGATCAACAGAGGGTCAACTTCCTTTAAAAGACAAAATAATTATATACCCAGTGCCTGGTTTCCTGCAGTAATGAGACTAAGAAATGTCAGAGTGGGTCTGACTAATAACTCATTATTTTTTGACAGTGGTACCAGAGAAGGATTTGGAGGTGAGTCCCATAAGAATTGTCTATGTTGCTGTCTTAAAAGGTTTCGCGATAAGCCCCTAAATTTTAGTCCTTGCTTTCCCTTAATGAATAATTAAGTATAAATAACAGCCCACATTAAAACTCACTTAAAGCCTGAATTAACTCCTCAGAAAAATGACTTACGAGTTACTCCCTGTTGTATAACGTCGTAGAAGATTTTGTACTACTTCTTCAAGACGTAAAGGCCTTATTAATATTCAGTAATGCAGGGGACATTTCTATAGTCTCAGAAATAGTCTGCATGATTTCATATACTTCAATTATAACTCCGATAAAGTCTTATAGAACCACACATTTTAAAGTGAGATGGAATCTCTAACATCCTTAGTCCAATTATTTTGTTCTACAGAGACAGCAAGAGTAGTCCAGAAATCACTTAAGGTCATAGATCTGGTTAATGGTGGGGAAGGAATGAGAGCCACAGAGTTGCAACCAAATGAAGATGCCTACTTTTTGGAGGGTGAGGTGCAGTGTGTGTATTTTAGCAGATCATAAAAAAGCATGGAGATCTAAGAGAAGCCCTGCCATGATTGTCTACAAAGCTGATTCTGTTCTCTCTCTTATTTCAATATCTTTCCACTAGGGACTCAGAAACTCAATTAGACTGATGGTTCCAAGGGGACAGTCAACAAGACTCCAAGATTCATCTTCAGGGTTGAGAAGGACAGGCAGAATCCATCCTTTCAAAAGCATAGTTTAGGTTATCTGTTTTGAAAGCCCACTGATAAACTTTGGTCTACTCGCCCAGTTTTGTAAGTGACTTTCACCAGTGAAGCAATCTACCATGGAGGCAGAATAGAGGTATGGAAAATCTGAAAGTCACCTGTGCTTGGTTTGGGGATATTTATTTCTGAAGTATTTTTACATTCCTTAAAGCAATGCTGAATGGACAGCAAGGAAGGCAGTCTGGAAAGATGCTGCACAGTGGGAAGAAAGCCAGGTAAATTACAAATAGGTCATAGGTTAGCCACATGCAGAGGGGCATTCACACTCAGCTTTTGGCTTCCTAGAATGCTGCACAGTTTAAATGGCTCATCTGCCAAGATTAAAGAAAACTGTAACACTTGATGCTGGTGAGGATGTGGTGATGAAAAGCTTTTGTACTGGCTGAGAATGCAAACTGATGTAATTTTTCTGGAAAACAATTTGGCAACATGTTTCTAGAATCTTTCAAATGTTCATATCTTTTGGCCTATTTGCAGCAATCTATCCTCAGTAAATACTTCCAGCAATTTATCTGAGGAAGTAATCTGAAATATTAACAAAAATGTTCCACAATATAATTTACAGTTGTAAAATACTGGAAACAATGTTAACGCCTACCATTAGGGGAATGTCTCAGAACAGTGTATTTCATCACATAAGGCATATTCTATAGTCATTAAAAACGCCTGACAGGCATCATTTTTAATTACATGAGAAAGTGTTTACAAATGTTAATAGATGAAAGAAAGGGGCATTATCATAAATAAGATTTTTAAATATATATTTAACGAACATTAAAGGAAATAAGTGAAAAAGTGATAGGAAAATGGGTGTCTTCTTTTCCTGCTTTATAACTTTGACACTTTACAAATTTTCTACAGTAGGTTTCCACTGACTTTACAATTTTAAAAAATGTTAAGAAAACCTAAGCACCTAATTCTGGAAGCCAGATAAAAAACAATAAAATAAATTCCACAAAAGAGGAAGATATTAATGAAGATAAAAGCAGATATTAATAAATCTGAAAGCAAAGCAAAATAAAACCAAAAACTATAGAACTAATAAATAAATCAAGGACTTAGTCCTCCAAAAAGACTGATAAAATAGACAAGCCTTTCTGGCAAGTCTGAATAAGAGAAAAAAAGACAAAACACAAACATGCGACCTTAGGAATGAAGGAAAGATTTTAAAGATAAAGAGAGTTGTGTAGGATGATCGGTAGGGGAAGAAAGGGATAAAGAAAGGGGGAGTAATCAGAAGGGGGAATGAAGCATGAGAGACTATGGACTCTGAGAAACAAACTGAGGGCTTCAGAGGGGAGGGGGGTGGGGGAATGGGATAGACCGGTGATGGGTAGTAAGGAGGGTGCATGGTGCACTGGGTGTTATACGCAACTAATGAATCATCGAACTTTACATCGGAATCCGGGGATGTACTGTATGGTGACTAACATAATATAATAAAAAATCATTAAAAAAAAAAAAAGATAAAGAGAGTTGTAAAAGATGCTAAGAGAATACCATATGTATTTTGTGTCAATTAATTTTAAAATTTAGATGAATAAAAGAAATATAATTCACAAAGAAAATGAAACCAAAGACTTACTCTCACTAATAAAAGAAATGCAAATTAAAAAGCTCTGTTTTGTACATATTTCTAGAAGTACAGACTAGTAAAATGTTTTTGGAAGGTAATTTAGCTTGAAAAAAACCCCATATAAACATATTATACATAGCATATACTGTACATACAAATGCATGTGCGTATACACATGCACACACACACACACACAGTACATTCTCTCTGAAATAATAATTCCACTTCAAGGGCTTTTTTCCTAAAGATAGAATCCTATACATTCGTAAAGATATAAAAATGTTCATTTCCACAGCATCTCAAAAAAACATGAAGTTGAAAAAAATTGACACAATCATACAACAAAATACTACGTATACATTATACAGAACACACAGAGAACAAGAATTACTTTTCTACTAAGTTAAGAATAAAAACCTGTTACAGACAGTATACTATGATCCAATTTTTGTAAATATAAACAAATGATAGCAAAGATGACAAATGTCCCTCTCTGTGTCTGCATCTGCCTATGAAAACTTCAAGGAATGTGATATTGTGTACTCATCTAGGAAGTCTTCTTAATTCTGGGAAATGGGACTTAAGATGAGGGTGGAGAAAGATATACTTTATAATAAAAGTATGAGTTCCTTTTATAGTTAAAAAGATAACTGAGAAAAGGAAAAAGGAAGGGAGTGAGGGAGGGAAGATGGAAGCGAGGGAAGGAAAGAGGAGAAATGGAATCTGGCAGGTGGAAGGCAATCCGGTATAGCAAAGCAAGAAAAGAAGTCACAGCTTCAGAGGTACCATTTGGCCCCCACAAACTTACCATCAATGTCCTAGCTACATTACAACCCAAGGTGCCAGCTCCAAGCAGCAGACACTTGACAGACACGACCTTGTCTAAGTCCAAAGTAGGGACCAATCTCCAACACATCAATTTGAGATTTAAATCCACTGATGACTCGGCTAACCTAGAAAATGACAGAATTCTTTATTCATTCAATCACTCGTTTATGCCCCCATCTTATCCTAAACAGATAGAAAGCATCTGAATAAGAAAATGAGGAAAAAATCCTGAGCAAAATGAGATCAAAGGGAAAATAAGATGAAGATTTAGGGCAATAGGGAGGAGAAATGGGGCATAATTTGTGCCATTGCAGACCACTGCAATTGCTAGTGATAGGCCATGAATTTGATACTGAACCCCTAAGCAGCCAAGGTGAAAACGCAAACGTGACCACTTATAGGAGTCATTGTATCTATAAATAAAAAAGACACCAGCTACTTAAGAGGAAAGCTTTCCCTCATACTGAAAACCAAGAAAAATTTTCCCCGTCCCCTCAAAAAAGGGTGCACTTACATCATCTCTTAAATACAACGTTGGTTTCCATGAAATATTTCTTACAATGTCCTTCAGTGTAGGCTAATAGGACAAAATTAAAGGGCCGTGAATAAAGGACTAAAAGTTAGTGGGTATCTGTAACTAACTAGGTTTGAGAGGCTCAGCTCAAAGCAAGAACAAAATTTATAATGTCTAGAAGTGTCGGTGAACTGTCTGCCCTTCCGAATCTCCATCAGTGATACTAGTTCTCGCAACCACACTTAAATCAAGAGTTAGGCAGCGACAAGTGGAGGAACACTCCTCAATGTGAACGGTACCCCCTGCGCTGAGCGGAGCAATGCGGTTGGCCTGACAGAACCTGCTGTGTGTCCTGGTGACAAACGGCCCCACTGGAGAAAATAACTTCCAAAATATACCTTTTAGGGTCCATACATTCACTGAGGTTCACCATCCTCGGTCCCATGCCGCCTTTCTGGTTTTTTTCCCATCCGACTGCTTTGGGACAATCTTAAGGCAAATAAAATAGTGAATTGAACGAAGGAGGGAAGAATAAAAACACGTAAGTCAAGTAGCAAGATGGCCCACGCATTAATAACCTTTCAGTTCACTTCTTTCTCACAAAAGCCCCAGGGCCCGAATTTGTACATACTTGCTAAGTTGCTCGCCATCTTCCTCAACTACCTGCACCCTTGCTGAGAGACCACTGGACCTGAGCATGGTTTTCCTGCAGAGGGGCTTCTGAAATAGCCCTCGACTCTGGCCTGAGTTGACTCCACTTCCCTGGTTCCTGGAAATTGCTCAAAATAAGACAATCCTCTCTGTGATGGGTATAACCCTGTGGAGGGCTCTCTATCTAAGGAAGACCAGCCAGTGTGACCGCACTTTTCCAATGAAGTTCCTACCAGGCTTTGAACTTCTGTGGTCAGTTCCTCTTCTCTGTTCCCCATCCTTACCATGTCCTTCTGATCAGCCTCTCAACACTGTCACTGCATACCTAGCCTGTCCCTCTGGTAAGCTGCCCTCTCCTTTAAGCTTATCCTTACCCATTCAGACTTTCCCCTTCCTTGACTTCGCTCGTCTCCACTAACTTCTTTTAATCTCTGCTATGGGTGCCTCTGAACTTCCAATTCCAGTTCTTGAGGTTCTATCTATGTGATGCTCTGAGAGGATAAGGGTCCAGTGGCTGCTCTATTCTACCATTATAAAATCCTCTTAAGTGTCTCACTTGCTTTCTAGAGTACTTCTGCTACTTTCTCACCTTAATGGTAACCTGATTTCCTTGGTGGAAACCTGCTAATGAGGGCCTCTCTTACACTCCTCACATCTTAGGACTTCTGCCACTCTCCTATTCTCACCAAATACCTGAAATTCACAATAAGGCCTTAATCCTTAACAGGGAATTCACTCAGCCTACTAACAACCTGCGCTGTTAACATCCCCTCCAATGTCTGTCTTAAGTAAGTCTCTGAAGGAACAGAAACTCCCTGAGTTAAAAATGTATAGGACTACTGGGAAGAATTGTATGTTTCTAATTTGTATGTTGGTGTTCTTTGGCCATTCTCCTACTTTTAGATTGCTGTCAACACTTCTATTATTCTTTCCTTGGGAACTTTTTAGCTTTTGACCTCTGTTTTTTAAAAGAGTATTGCTCAATATAACTATGGGACCTAGAAGGTGTAGATTTTCCTAACATAATCTTTCCTTTCTGAGATAGGATGACCACTGGAAAACCTTGGGGCCAGTTATACTCGAAAGCTACTTTGGCCCCACTGTGGCTGGAGACATCATTCACAGCAAGGAGCCAGAAAACAAATGTCCCTTCCCATTTTAACTCAGGCACTCTGATGTGGTCCCTTTTTTTTTTTTTTTGTTAATGTAACAAAAAGTTAAAACTGATATAATAGATGAGTTCTTACAGAGGCTAAGAGTTCAAAATTCTTTTTTCTTGGGAAAAGGAGTTCAGACATGTTACTAAATTCATATTTTATTTGTTTTCCTTAACTATTCTTACATTAAATAAAAATATACTTCTCTAATATATAGCCAAAAAACTTGAAAGAACGTCAGAACCACAGTCCAGTACTGTAACTAACAACTTTGGCCTAAGCTTTTTCCTGTTACAAATACGAAGTCATAGAACAAAAACAAAATTTCATTTCAAATGAAAATATCTCGGTACTCAAAATGTTACAGCCATTTCTAAGAAAATTAGATATACTTTAAGCTTATTAACAATGAAAAAAACATATTTAATCTATCAATAGTATTTAGTCTACCCCATCTGTCTCTATATAAACTACATCCATAAGACATGCCCCAAATTAATAGAAAAATATTTTTTAGGAGAAAATTAGGTCTTGTTTTCCCACAGCTGAACAAGCAGGAGGAGAACATCAAGGACAGGAATTAAAATGAAGAATGTCCCACTCACAGCAGAGTCTGCTGCCTCCTTTGGCTGGTTGCTAGAATACTATTTGTATCATAAATGGACAGTGGGCTTGGCTGCACCACGAGGAGCAAAAGATGATTAAAATTATACTTCCTATGCCATTGCCATTGCAACTATGGGTTGTCAGCAAAATAATAAAAAATGCTACCGTATCAATAGCCTTCATTTCACACTATGATATAGAATAACTCTTCACAAAGTTTTATTTAAAGGTTTTTTAGAGCTAAGAAGCAAAACATTAATTTACATGAAAAAAAGAAAATTTTCCTTTCCTAAATTATCTACACTCAATATCAAGCATAAAGAAGATGTATTGAAGGCATTATTGTATGATAGAAAACATCTTTTTCAAAAGGAAATGTGCAATGTTTCCAGGTTTGCCAGCTTCACCAAGCATCAGTGAGATCGTTAGGACTGTGAAGAAGAATCATACAATGACTTTATCCTAAAAATGGAAACAAAAGTGCCTCCTCTGTAGGATAGCTGGCAGGATTAAGTGAGTGAGGAGTGGAAGGCTCCTGGTGGCCTGTGAGGCATGGACCAGGCACATATCACTTGTTAGTTAATTCACCCATTCCCCTAGAACTATCTACAATTGTGGCTTAATAACACGCAGGTATGGCACCTCAGTTAACGGCACATGGAAGCTATTTTAGAATGTGCCAGAAGAGGGTGCTAAATCAAACGCATGGATCTAAAGACAGCAAGGGAAGCAGTGGATTTCTTAGGGCTCTCAACTTACAACCTATAGCCTTCTTTGCCTAATCAAGCCGAAATCACCGTCGATCTCTCCAAGAAATCTGTTCAAGACAGTTATCAGTGCTGCAGCAAAGAATCACAGATAAAATGCCCTCAGAGCCAATCCTGAAACTTTCTGACTTCACTCTAGAAATGACATCTCAGAAGAGATGCTAACACTGCCCTCCCCAACCCCCACACACACACACACACACACACACACACACACACACACACACACACTCTCCTCTCTCTCTCTCTCTCTGAGGCCCAGGACCCCCAGAAGAAAGAAAGCAATGTGCCTTGGAACAAAGCAGATGTGGCGAAGAGCAAACTAAACAATGTGTGTAAAGCCTGGAAAGCATGTAAGTCATAGAAACCTGAGGGATCATTCTGGAGAGTGCTGGGCTTTGTGTAAGACAGGAAATTAACATAAATTAGCATTTGTTAAATACCTATAATATGCCAGACATTGTGCTCTTTTACATAGGACACACATTCATCCTAAGGGAGACTCCATGAGGTGAGTATTATTATATTTATTTTACTTGAACTGGAGTATGAATTCTATCTTTGTAACATGTATATAAATACATAAATGTATGTACACACACACACACAATCTATAAAATATCTGTGAGCCCAAGTTTCCCAACTTATGAAATGGAGAAAACAGCTGATGTCTACCACGCAGGATCTAGTGAAGAATATTAAACGTGGAAGGAGAAACAGCACTTTTGCTGACTGGTTTACTATATGGAGAGCAAGATCACACATAACTTTATGTGACAAATAAATATGTAAATGTATTAATATTTTGTTCTTCCTGTAAGAAAGGTCAGGAATAAAGATTTTATGTGGAACAAAAATTAGGGGGTGGGGAGAATCCTCAAGACTAGGAAAAAAAAAAACAACAAAAAAAAAACGCCTGGAGGAAATTTCCTGAGGACAATCTTTCCCTTTGTTCCCTTCTGAATAGCAGAGTGTGCCCTCTGTTCAAGGGAGGTGTTCCCATGGGCAAAGAGGTAGGAGCTGTACTTTACCTTCTGCTGCCATTGTGAAGGGATGAAAAGAAAGTTAAACTTGCTTCAGTTTCTGATAAATGATAATTATATGCATTCTCAAAGACCAGCAAATTACCTGGGCTAAATGCCATTTCTGGAAGCTTCACTTCGAAGATGATGCTGTGGGCAATGTCTCTCACCCCCTGCATGGTGCGGTCCCGGAAACAGAGGACTTCAACAGACTGGAAACTGCTACTCCTGATGTCAGGCCCCAGGTTTGAATTAATTCATTTTTTTTTTTTAAGGAAGAAAAAGAAAGAGCTCACATGAGGGCTTCAGCAAAACCAGTTGGAGAGTATTCAATACATTGTTAATTATGCCTCCCTGCCACTCCTGGGGCATGGCCTTAACCTCTAAGAGATTCTGAACACATCCATGTATGCTTTCCTTTGTCCAAATGCTTACAGACTGAACAATGAATTGGCTGTGATTTCTAAGTGAATTTTATGTAACAATCACACTGCAAATAAATATTTCTGACAAATGCATCTTAAAAACAGGGGAAAAAAGCTTACAAGACATTAAAAAGAACCTCTAAGACATACATGGGTTCTCCTGGTCCCCCTTCTCACCTCTGAACTCACATTCTATGAAATAGTAGCTCAGTCAGGAGTAGTTAGCTAGCCTGTGTGTATTCTCCAGACACACTACCTGGATAAGCAAGTGTAACCATGCTCCCTCCGGGGGCAATGTATAATTAAGCTATCTTCATTTTTCTAAAAAGCATTTTTATGTAAGAAAAGCAGATACGAAGACAAGTATACAAATCCTAAATATAAAGGAGCTTATCTCATGCCTTCTCCCAGTCACTGGCCACCCCCTTCAGAAGTAACTACTACTCTAATGTCTAAGGCCATTCCTGGGTTTTGCCTGTTCTGATTTTTACATGGAAATAATCACAGAGTGTGTATTCTATTAAGGGTCAGCTTATTTTCACTCAACATCAAGACATCCATGTTGACATGTGCATCAGCAGTTCACTCAGATTTACTATATCACGTTCTATTGCAATGAATACACCACAATTTATTAACCATTTCATTGCTGAAGGACATCTAGGTTATTCCCAGTGTTTGATTATAAGGAATAATGCTGCTATAAACATCCCTGTGTATGGGTTTTGCTTATATCTGAGTGCATATTTCTATGCATTATCTACCTGGGAAAGAAACTGTTGAGCCATATAGTTTTAAATTTGGTGGATGCTGCCAGTTTTTGAGCAATTTGAGGGTTCTAACTGATTCACATCTTTGATGACACTTGGTACGGTCATCTTTTTCAAGTCATTTGGTAGGCATGTAGTAGTATCTCAGCAGGGTACCTCATTATCTCTCTTACTGAGTAGAATCTCACTGTATTTTATGTCCACGATGACTAATGATGTTGAGCAACTTTTAAAATATATATTGACCTCTTAGATACCCTCTGTTTTCATTATTTTAGGGCTAGGAGAAAAGGAAGACGGTAGCAGTAGGAAAATCCCATCTGAGGGTGACCCAGACAGCTAGAGAGAGGGGCTGGAGAATTCCCAGCTTGGGACCTCTGGCTGCTCACCCTGCCCTACTCTGAAATGTCTTTAGTGCAGTACGGTCAGAGTCTCCAGCTCTGTAACACACCTGCTTAGGGGCTCACCATTGATGGAAATTGGATCATGACTGATGAATTGATTTATTATCTGGTTTCTATGCCAAAAATGAAAAAAGCACATGGGAAAAAAAGAGACACAGATAGAGGCAGACACAATGTCAAAAATAAATTGACAGAGACAGACAGACAGACACAGACACACACATGTAAATACCATCGGTGGGCTGCTAAGACCAAAAGATTCCTCAAAGGCCATCCAGGATGCTGGGCTAAGTTACAGGGATCATATACACCAATTGTTATCTGTGAAGAGAAAAGACTTTCTGAATGAGTCAAGTATCATGTCAGGTTCACAGTACAGACACTGCTAAGACTTCCTCTTCCCTTTTCTGCTATTCTGCAAAAGCATTAATAATTAGACACTTGATGAAGGGCTAGAGAGAAGAGAAGAAAGCAAAAGGATCTCATGCCAGACCACAGGACTTCTGGATGGAGGGGCTATCAAATTCTTCTCTGCACCCCCACACCTTGCAGTAGGCCTGGCATAGTAGGACCTAGATACATTTAGAAGGAAGAAAGATTGCAAGAAGATAGTGGGAGCGAAGACAGTCAACCCTCAGGGCTCACATAGAGAACATCCTCTCATAAAGAGACACAATCTGTGAAAATTGCTAATGTTTATGTAATGAGAAAATCAAAGAAGGGCCACTACCATTATGAGTCCACAGTCAGATCAAACTAAAAAGTCAGATGCTCTTGATATTGCTAATATGTATTTCCTTCCACCCTTCCTCCTCCAACTCCCTCAACCCTGACCTCTATCTGGAAAACTATTCAACTCCAAATACCATTTCTTCAGTGAAGACCCCCTCTGGTGGGAACAGCCACTCTGTCCACTGTGCTTCCACAGCAATGGAAGCACTTTTTACTTTTTCTTCTTCTTTTCAAAGGACAACAAGCATGCAGCACCCAGGTCTTAATTTCTAAATACCACTGTCCAGTAAAAGGAGTCTGCGCTCCTTGAACACATGGCTAAGTCCAGGGCTGAGGCAGAGAAAATACAAGATGAGCCTGCAGCATCCTGTATACCGGAAAGTAAGTGCTCAACAAACAAAGGCATGGGACTGTGCCAAGAGGACACCAGAACCAACTGAAACAGCATGCCATGGCCAAGGCTAGAACAATCCGAGCAATGCAAATAAATAACCCAGGATTTGATAATAACCCAAAGTATAAAATAAATACCCGTGAGTCCATACTGATATAAATAAACGATGGGGTAAATAGAAATATGAAGGTGAAGAGACAAGTCTTCCTTACAGAAGATTTCCAAACAATATCTACAGATACTGCCCCTTCCAGGAGTAGAGCTTAATCCTTCTCCTCCTTGAGAGTGGGCTGGACTTAGTGACCCACTCCCAAAGAAAAAACAGTAACTTCACAATGGAGAAACCTGGAAAAGGTTACCTTAACCACATGATCAAGTTTAACATCACCAGGGATGCCATGTGAGTATCAGGCACTCCTGATATGATGCGATGACCAGGGCACCTCACCTTTAGTGGCAAAACCCATCAACCCAGTCTACTCATTAGAAAACATCAGACAACCCTAAATTAAGGAGAATGCTATCAAAATAACTATCTAGTACTCTTCAAAACTGTCAAGGTCATCAAAAACAAGGAAAGTCTGAGGAACTGCTACCCAGGGGAGACCAAGGAGACATGACAACAAAATGCAATATAGTCTCCTGGAACGGCCCCTGGAACAGAAGGAAGACGTTATGGGAAAAACTGGTGAAAAGCTGAATAAAGTCTAGAGTTTAGGTAATAATAATCAACCAATGCTGGTTTCTCAGGTACCATGGTATTATAAGGGGATAACATCAGAGAAAACTGAAACTGGGTGAGAATGTATGGGAACACGCTCTGCACTGTATTTTAAACTTTCTATAAATCTAAAATTACTCTAAAATAAAAAGTTTGGGGCGCCTGGGTGGCACAGCGGTTAAGCGTCTGCCTTCGGCTCAGGCGTGATCCCGGCATTATGGGATCGAGCCCCACATCAGGCTCCTCTGCTATGAGCCTGCTTCTTCCTCTCCCACTCCCCCTGCTTGTGTTCCCTCTCTCGCTGGCTGTCTCTATCTCTGTTGAATAAATAAATAAAATCTTTAAAAATAAATAAATAAAATAAAATAAAAAGTTTATTCAAAAAAAAAGAAGACAATGAGCATTTAGAGAACAGAGAACATTTTTCAACGCCCCATGATCAGTTCATATATACATAGCAGATACTTAGTGAATTCATGTTGAATAATGAAAAGATGGATGGATGGATGGATGGATGGATGGATGGATGAGTGAGGGGATGGGAGGAAGGGAGGGAAGAAGAGAAGGGGAGGGTGGATAGGTTAGTGGGTGAAAGGAGGGAGAAAGGGAGGGAGGGAGGAAAGATGGCTGGGAGAGAACCATAAATCAACCCACAGGTTTCCTTTATAGGTAGCTGTGGGTTAAATAAAAACATGGTAGAATTTTGGTTACTCTAATTCCAGTTAGTTCTGTAAGGATGGGGCCAGGCCAAACAATTCCATTTATTTTACTACAATGCTCAGTATAATGTTAGATACAAAGCAGAAGCTTAACCCATTCTCAGAGAAAGGAAAGAAAGGAAACAAAAGATATTGAAAGGCAGGAAGGCAGGAAGAAGGCAGGAAGGTAGGAAGGCAGGAAGGAAAGGTCTTTAAGACCACCATCCAGGGAAAACTAATATTAACATCTTGGTATATAACCTCCCATAACTTTATCTTTGCATAAATATATTTTCATAACAGCTTTTACCCAATTATATAATTTTAGTATAATTTTTAATTCTAAACAAAAATGAGATAATGCTATAAATACTGTTTTATATCTCTTATTCTATTGTGAACTCTCTTCCATGCCAATAAATGTCTTTCTACAACCACTGTCAGTAGTGGCTGAACAGCATTCCATTGTACCAGGGCACCATAACTTTTTTCTATTTCCTATTAGAAATAATTGTTCCTATAAGAACAATTAATTAGCCTTCATCTGTGCTCAATAAAAATCTCTGAAGATGAATTTTACTCTAGTCTTATAATTACTGCATTATTCCAAGGATAATTTTTTTTGCTACCTTCTCTATGTGACATTTTTTTTAAAGATTTTATCTATTTGACAGAGAGAGAGGAAGCAAGAGAGGGAACACAAGCAGGGGGAGTGGGAGAGGGAGAAGCAGGCTTCCCACTGAGCAGGGACCCTGATGCAGGGCTCTATCCCAGAACGCTGGGATCATGACCTGAACCGAAGGCAGACGCTTAATGACTGAGCCACCCAGGCATCCCATATGTGACATTTTTTTATTACTAACACCAAAGATTTTTGTCTAGATGCATTTCATGTCTTTAACACAAACAGATTCATATTTAATTCAACACAGATTCAAACATATAACCATCCTTTCAGGGAACATAGAAACCTGTATTTGAAATTTCCTTTTCCATGGGAGATCAGACACCAGCATCCAAGAAGCTTTTAAAAATAGAGTTTGCAGAGACTATTCTGAGTACTGCCCCTTGCTACATGAGTGGCCTAAGGCAAATCAGTCAAATCCTCTAGGCCTCAGCTTTTTTTTGGGGGGGGGCAGATAGGGGCAAGGGGAGAGAGAGAAAGAGGATCTTAAGTGGGCTCCATGCCCAGCGTGGAGCCTGTCATGGGGCTCAATCTTATGACCCTGAGATCATGACCTGGGCTGAAATCAAGAGTCGGAGGCTTAACATACTGAGCCACCCAGGTGCCCCGAGGCCTTGTTTTTTTGGTCTTTGTTTGTTTGGGTTTTTTTTTTTAAGATTTACTTTAGAGAGAGAGCGCGGGAGCGTGGGTGCCCGCAGAGGGGGTAGTTGGCGGGGGAGGGTGGATGTGGACGGTCTGCATAGAGAGAGAGAGAGAATATCAAGCCAACTCCCCACGTGGTGCAGAGTCTGACACAGGACTCAATCTCACAACCCTGAGATCATGACCTGAGCTGAAATCAAGAGTTGGACACTTAACTGGCTGAGCCACCCAGGCACACCCGGCCTCAGCTTTTTAAAACTGAATCTCTGTGCACTTACTTCACAGAGATACAGTGAGGATTACAGGATATGGTACAGACATGAAAAGCCCTGCACGTGTGCAGTGCTGCTAGTATCACTCTTCGTGCCTCCAAATCTCTAGTGGGGAGCCTAGCCATCTGTATCTGTATAAAGTGCCTAAGTGATTCTGGTGCAGTTACGCCAGTCCACACACTTACTCTAAGAACCATTGAGAAGGTGATCTTGTAGACAAAAGAAAAAAGTCTGTGGGGCCATTTTTCATTACCTTGGAAAGTCTGGACTGGCTCTATGTCTTTCCATTCTCTGTAAAATGTGGTCCATGCACCAGCAGCATCACCTGGGAATCTGTCAGAAATGCAGAATTTCGGGCTCCCTGTCTCCAGCCCTGCTGGATCCAAATCTGCATTTTCACAAGGACCCAGGCGATCTGCATGCTCACTGCAGTCTGAGCAGCACTGCTCTGTTCCTCAACCCTCTCCCGTCTTGGTCTTCATATTTGAATGTGTGTGACGATCACCTGGGAAGCTTTCAAAAATCCTGCTGGCCGGGTCCCACCTCCGAGTTTCTGATTTCACCAGTCTGGGATGTGGCTTGAGCATTGGTTATTTGAAAAGCTCCCCAGGTGAATCTGTGCCGCGAGTTATAAAGACCTCTTGAGAGTCTGCGGAGATTTCTCAAAGTATGGTCCACCACACACAAACTGCACGGGAACCGCCCAGGCCGCTCTTTGACCTTGCACCGCCTGAGCCCCACCCCAGGCCTTGCTGGGTACCAAAACCCACGTGCTCTGTGAGCTCCTTGTGTGATTCTTACGTACACTATCATTTCGGCACTAGTCACCATAGGTCTAGGATTGCTTAGAATGGAGTTCATCACATCCTCTAGTTTTCCTATGGTAACTGTGATTATTTGTTGAAGCATGGTATTTTCTTGATTCAAGGGCACCACATATTATAAAATGCATTTTCAAACTGGACAGAAAAAAAGGGGGGAACACCACTACATTAAATATGCACAACTGCAAGCAATTTCTGACTTTAGAAAAATTAAAATGTGAAGAAAAACACATTTTAGAATGGAGGAACTACAGGAAGCATTTCCTATCTGGCTCTTTGCGGGCCTCTCCCTGTGAGGGCTCGAGCAACGTCTATCCTATGCATCTTTCCATCTCTGGAGCCTGGCACAGTAATGGATGTTCAGCAAACTGTGCTGAATAAATGACAGAACTGGCCATTTCTCCAGGCCCCGCTATACGGAAAGCTCCTCCCCTTACACCCCATCTTTGGGCAGGGATCCTGGGGGGCAGCTGGAGGGAGGGAGGTGATGGCTGACCAACAGGGATCTGAAGCTCACATATAAAGGCATGGTGCAGCATCTTGGCTGGCTCTTTTTCCTCCCCTTCCCTTTCTCAACAGTACAGGTTCCCCCTTCAGGGACATTTTAACACTGGGATTCTCCTGGGTGAGAATGTGACAGTTTAATCTCAAAGGACTTGTTCTGAGAAAGGAGAGAACTCGAAGAATGAGGCACTCCCCCCTAGGGCTCCCTCTGAATGAAGAAGTTGCCTCCCCTGAGTTCTTCTGTTCCCGTTGGCCACCACCACCACCTGGGACACCTTTCAGCTTTGTTCCCTTCTGTCAATTATGACAGATGGCAACTGCTAGACAAACTATCTTTATTAAGCAATCATCACTTTGACTTCATATTTTTAAAAATTCATCAAAGACATTTACAACTCTATTATCCAGCAAGAAATGGAGAAGGGAGAGACTGGCATTCTACATCTGTAACATTTAAAACAGCTTAGAAGAAGAAAATGACCTGAGGTGATGGAAAAAGCACCAGCTGGAGGTCAGCAGGCATGTGTTCTAATTCTACTGCTAACCGATTTTCAGAACTTGGGGTGTGAGTATGCAAGCGTACTAACGTAGGGAGAAAAACTGACCATGGGGAAATTCTCTCACCTATAAAATGGAGGGGTTAATCTCTTGAGGGATTCCTTCTAGCTCCAGAATTATAGAACTTTATAGAACGTTAGAGAGAAATAAAATCCTACATAGGTTATAAGACAACACAGACTTATTAGGCTCAATCTTACTAGGTATCTAAAGGCTGCTCAATTTTTATTTAGGAAGAATCTACATATCATCAATCCCGAAAATGCCCTTTATATTGAGACTCTGAGTTTCAGTGTTCAAATGTGGCTCAATAAACCTGGACTCTTAGCAGATGCCCTGAGTTACTCTCATACAATCTCTCTATGCCTTAGGTTTCTCCTCTTTGGAGAACTCTGCCTGGACACAGAGACTGGAAACAAGGCAAGCACTCAACGAATGCTAACTATAACAGCAATGTAAATAAACTCTATGTTGTACCTGAACTGACCCCTCTGTTCAGTTCAATCTGTTACCATTACATAGTGATCTACCTTCCGTCTCAAGGTTCCCTTTTCCTAACTGGCAGAGAAAAGAAGAGGATAAGTTACCATCTATAAGTGTAGAGTTGGGACTAAATGAATTTATATTATAGAAACAAAAATGTCATATTAGATACTATACATGGGTGCCTAATTTCAAAGAATGAGTACATTTCCGACACTAAATACAAAGGTAATGAGATAGGAAAGTAGTAAGGAAAAAAAAAACTTTCTGAGCAGAAAAAACCAGGAGTAAGTTTCTTAGAGCAACCTGACCTAAGATGAGCTACAGAGTAGGAATGAACTGCTGAAGAGAAATCTTAACACCTACAAAGGGAGGTCAACTTGGAGATGCTTTAAACTAACTCTCCTACCCACATGAGGCATGCGTAAGTACACAAAGCAAGCATCCACACAAGAAAATGACAGAATCCATTTGACATTAGGCTGAACATCATTTACTATTTCTTTCATGATCAAAAGTGATTCCAAAATCTTTAAGTGCTTTCGGAACCAAATCAGGATCCTCAATCACTGTAGGAATTAGTCAGCACAATGCTTAGTAAGCCAGCTTAACTGTTTGGGTAAATAGATTCTTTTGTTGGTGGTAGTGGCAGTCAGAAATCATGATGGGCTAGGAGTTCTGCATTCTCCAACTGGCTTTGTCACACAATCATTGTGTGAAGTTGGGCAAATCACTTCTTTTATAATACAAATCAGTAGAAAGAACCAAAATGTAATGGAAAGAAAAAAAAACTTTGTTTAGAAGGTTGTTGAAATGAATGTTCCTTTCTACTTGGCTAAGAGCATACAATTCGTTGAAGTAGCTCAGTCATGCTCTGGCTATGGTCCACCCAGCTATTTGCTGAAAAAGTACAATGTGAGAATGAAAAGAGGGCAAAATTGTCAACTTGAGTATCTTCGACCGGAGAAATTTCCACACTGGTCCCTTAAAACACACTTATCTGACAAATGGCCATCTATTATCAAATACTTGATATAACAGGAAATGCGCAAAGACAATTACATGTTTTAAAAGCACAGAATACAAAAATCCAAGTATCTAATGCACTGCGATGTCACAGTCGGCTGCCAAGATGCGGAGCTTGCTAAGTGAAGAAAGAGCCCCGCTAATAGCGTACCAATTGCTGTTCCTTTGTTAATGCTCCTGTCCAAAGATCTTAGAACCCTGGAATTAAAGGCTAATGCTGTTAAAATTACAAAATGTTTCCCAAACATCCAATCTTCAATAACTGCTCTGAAGAAAGCAGAAGACTCAAGCAATCGTTCCCAAAATATTGGCAAGGGGACAGCAATCTGGGCTGTTTTTGATGGAATCACAAACACTGGCTTGAAAGACAGCACGTCTATCCTATGCATCTTTCCATCCCTGGAGCAATGCAGTTGCCACTGTGACCAGTAAGTGGAATCAATATCTCACCGAGGGAAAAAAGCATGTAACAAGGCCCATTTTTATTTTATTTTATTTTATTTATTTTATTTATTTATTTTAAGATTTTATTTATTTGACAGAGAGAGCCAGCGAGAGAGGGAACATAAGCAGGGGGAGTGGGAGAGGAAGAAGCAGGCTCCCAGCAGAGCAGGGAGCCCGATGCGGGGCTCGATCCCAGGACTCTGGGATCATGCCCTGAGCCAAAGGTAGACACTTAACGACTGAGCCGCCCAGACGCCCCAACAAGGCTATTTTTAACTGATGCAAATGTAAAATGTGTAACATCGCAGTGCTGGTAAGGGTGCATGGCTGGCAGGAAGGAAAACCGGCACAGTCTGTGAACCATGGTTATGATAAGCAGTGGTGTGCCAGAGCTGGCCTGAACAGATTTGGGAAAGCCAACTGTTACCATCTCTTCCCATCTCTGCGTTCGGTGACTTCACGCTGGCAGCCTGAACTTGGCCATGGTGGGAGCACCATGGAAAGAAGCAAACATACACAATCAGGGCTTTGCCCCACCTGAGACCCAGCTGTCAAACATATACCAGTACACCACTGATCACAGACCTTAAAATGTCCAAACCCTTTAACTCAGTAATTCTCTATCTAGAAATCCTTCCTAAGGAAATAATTTAAGTGGGGGGAGGGCAGGAATTTGATGCACAGGGAGGCTCCTAATAGTGAAGAAGTATGAGAAAACTAAATGTCACAAATTTGATGTTATCTATCAGAAAGGATGTTGATACAGAGTGTAATGGTATTATGCTAAATGCTACAATAAAAGAATATGGTATCATCTTGGCCTTTTAAAAACAGAAAAAGATTAGTAGGAAATATACAAATGTTTACTTAAAAAAACCTGAAACCTTAAAATAATAGTTGAATAGCTTCATGAGAATTTAAAAACAGAAAGATGCAGCTGGAAATAAAAATCACAAATAGAACCATGCTTAGCGCAGTTCATTTATCAGCCAGTATTCTCAAACTGGGCAACCAGCACTGTCACTAAAGTGATAAGCTATTTGTGAGTTCCAGTTGCTTAGTGGATCAGAACCGGTATTTTTCAAAAAGATAAAAAAAAGAAGAGGATAGAAAACAGAATGCCTAATGCCTAATAAAGTATTATTTTGTGAAGGAACATGCTAATGTGGTTGAGAAAAAATGTACTTTAAAATAAAGTATCTTAAGTTCAGGCTAAGGAATAATCAGGGCATCTGTTAGAGGTCTCTCTTTTCTCAACTCTGATACATCTACACGGCTAATGAAATTATCCCACTTCACTTCGTAACTTCATAAAATTCATCAATTGTTTACTTTTAATTTACAACCCCTTAAATGGCTGAGATAGCTCACTACATACACTTCTCAAAAACACAGTCCTTTTTCATTTGTTCAGAAGAATCTTATTGAGGACCTAAGACCAGTTCTAGACACTTTGTAGATGCAGATACATAAGACACAGGCGCTGCCCTTTAGGAGCTTACCACCGAATATGCAACAAAAAGCAATTTGCACAAGGGAACAGAACAGTAAATGAGGATCAGAAAGTAAGTGCAGTGGAGCAGAAAAGGAAAGATCACACACAGCCAGGCCACCTTGTAAGAAGGCTTCACTGTGGAGCTAGAATTCCAATAAGGAGAGTTTCTTAGGATTTTCACACATAGAATTTTAGATGATACAGTGCAAGGTCAAAGAGAGATATAGAAAAAGTCCTAGGTAGACTTGATTATGGGGGTGGGGGTGGTTCTCTGAAAAAACAGGCAAACTCAGCCAAGCAATGGTTTATGAGGAAAATAGTGGAAGATGAGGCAGGAGAGGTGGTCTGGAGCCAGAAGGAGGACACCATTAACCAGATCACTGAATGATAGGGTGAATGTGAGCATTTTGAGGCAAGTGGAGGTTCACAGGATGGAAGCAAAAAGACTCTAACTGTCCAGGAGAGAGGTAATCAGAACCTGAACTATGGTGGGAACTCTGGAAATAAGTTAAAATATAGATACAAAATATATCAGGAAGGAAAATTTAAATGACTTTATCACGAGTAGGAAAGGAGGAACCCAAAATTACTCTGAGGTGTACCAGAGCTAGGAAAATCCAGAGGAGAAGCTGATCCAGGAACAGGAGGGGTGGGAGAGGATGAAGATAAAGAATGTTCCACAACATTCTTTGGAGGTCTAAAGAAATCTAAGCGAGTTTGAATTTTGCAGTGATCTATTAAGACACGAACATCAGATTTTTTCTTTTAAGGGCTAATAAAACGAAACTCAGAGTTTCTCTGACCTTTGTCCTTTGGTCTTGGAAGAAATCACTGTAGTGTTGAAGCAAGGAAACCAGTACCATGTTTTCATCATACTTGATTAAGAAGTAAGGTAGCGCGGGGACTCCTTCTGTTTGACAAAGATCGTCATATGCACGCTCGAGGGCTTGAATCTAAGAACAGGAAACACTGAGTTATTCTCCAGACAATTACATAGGACTGAAAATTAACATAAAAGGTACTTTAAAGCCAGAAGATTAGAAATGACTAAGCATACCCGTTATTCTTTTGCAGCAAATGAACATAGAAGTACCCCCAAATAATACCCCATTCACCTCTATGTAACACTTTACACGTGCATGGTGGTGTGTCTTAGGGGCACGAGGGGACACTTTATGGTGCAGCATGGTGGCTCCCTAGGATGTTAATCACAAAGGTGTACAGAGAGCTCCAAACATTATTTCTCTCCTATAATAACTAAGCGCTGACTCCACCACTGATGAATTTTACCCTGAACCTTTCCATAAAAATAAAAGCATAATTGAGACATACCTCACTTTCCATACAATTCACCCAAGTAAAGTGCATAATTCAGTGCTGTTTTTAGCATGTTCACAGGATTATGCAACCATCAGTGCAATAATTTTAGAATATTTATGTCACTCCTAAGGGATAACCTGTATCCATCAGTAGTCAGTCCCATGGCATAATCATTTTCTTTCACTTATATTTCTTCTTGGGAAATTAGTTCCACAAAACTACTACCTTCAATTTGTCCTCAACACTCTTATTACTATTTTTTCATCAATTAGGGCTTCTTCCTGGTGTTAGAATTCATGATTTAATGACTGAAGTGCTTCATGATTTCAAATCATGTTGCCACTCAATCCTTGCCTCAACGATAATCAGACTTCTTTGGTTTAGGGTCTGTGTTCTACTGGCTTCATTATTTTCATTGCTCTCCTCAGGACCATCTCGGATGACCTTATTGTCTTTTTCAGACCACAAACGCTAGCTCTGTGTGTACCATTCGTGGTGTAGAAGTTACAACCAGGTGTGAGGGTAATAGGATGTCTTCTATTTGTTTTCAAAGACTCTTCCCTAAGTATACTGCCTTAGGATCCTCTACAGTGAAAGTGAAAACCACATTTTGGCAAATTCTTGCAGACTTTCAACATGTTCCTATAACTCCTCCCTAGCAGCTTAGACTTTCACCAAATGTCACTGAAAACCTGAAAAAAGTATCACTCACTACTCCTTCAAAATTATTTTACAAGCATTTTGTCAGTAAGTGTGCTCCTAGGACTATCTTTGGAGGATTCCCCAGTGACCGTCTCTTCATTCAGACAAGTGCCCGTCTTTAGAATGAACTAAAGTACTCAAATGTGTTAAACCCAATTTTGTCTGCATTTTGTTTTATTTGTTGATACCTGTTTTGGTGAAAACCTTTGATGCAAGCCCACTGGCCCCTGAATGAGGGGTATACTCTCTGGAAGGCAGAGAGCAGGGAAGCAAAACCAATAGTAGAAGTGGTACTTCTTTAGATCCTAGAAGAAAGAATATAACAGAAGATATCAGAGTAGCACCAATGATTAAACTGAAACGCATCCATTAATGTAATTCCCCATTGCCGTGTAGACAGACACACCGATGCACACAAGATATGATCAGCTGGTCAGAAAGTCTCATCTCCAACAGAACTCATGATAGAGTATAGAATTCCTGTACTTCTCTTAAATTATTCCCACACACCGCCACTAATATCTAGCCACTTGCTAACAGAAAGTGTTAATTGGCTATTATCGTCATCACCATTTTTTTTTCTTCTTTTTTTTTTTTTTTTTACAGATTTTTATTTATTTATTTAACAGAAGAGAGACAGCCAGCCAGAGAGGGAACACAGGCAGGGGGAGTGGGAGAGGAAGAAGCAGGCTCCCAGAGAAGAAGCCTGATGTGGGGCTTGATCAGGACTCTGGGATCACGCCCTGAGCCGAAGGCAGATGCTTAACGACTGAGCCACCCAGGCGCCCCATCGTCATCACTGTTTAGTACACAAAACCACTCAAGGACATAACTATTATCCCATTTTATGGACAGAAAACTAAAGCTTCGAGGGGGGTGAAGAACGTGAACAAAACAAAGATACTGAGTGGTGGGGAGGGAGGCACAAATCTGTTTCCAAAATTTAAGCTCTGTCCTTAGTACCATACATACTCAATGATCCATCTGGGGAGGCCCAACCACCAGACATAGTTACCACTCTTCATAGTCAAACGAATGGAGCATGTTATTGAAGAGGCTATGCTATCCATGACCTCTATATGCCTGGGATAATAAAACACTGCTCAGAGAAATGCCTTGTTGGTGAAATTTGGGTCAACAACTATGAAACACTTGCTACGTACAAAGCAATACATTAGACACTCTGACAATAAGAAGATAAATAAAAGCCAGTCCAGCTCTCAGGCAGCTCCCTCTCTGTACAGGTAAAGAAAAAGTGAGTCCATGATTAATGCCATGGGTCACAGGAGAGGTTCTGAGAACAAAGGAGCATCAGTGATGTGAGATCACGTCTTGAGGGGTGTATCTGACTGCACCTCCACCAGGGGAAGTGAGGCAGGGACAATGACTCATGAAGCTGCTCTTGAAAACTGTTCCCACTCAGGCTGGATGCTCTTGCCTCTGAATTCCTGCAGCCTTTGTGGCCTAAGTCACTCCTGAGGTGGGATCCTATAGTTATATGGGTGTTTGACAGCTTCTCCATTAGTCTATTTATTAGGCTAATCAATATTTCTTCTTGAATCTTGCTAACAATAAAGAACATATAGCTGTTTGATGACTTATTAAGATGTAACTTACATACCATAAAAGTTACCATGTTCAAGTGTACAACTGAGTGGTTTTCTGGTGTATTGACAAGGTTGTACCACCAGCACCCAATGGCAGAACATTTTCATTGCCCCAAAAAGAAAACTCCAATAGCAGAAATCCCCCATCAGTTTATTAGCTAGAAACACCCATCCACAGAACTTCCCATTCCCTGTTCTCCCCAGCTCCTGGAAACCACTCATCTATTTTCTGTCTCTATGGATTTGCCTAATCTGGGCTTTTCATATAAATGAAATTGCTCTAGGTAAATTTTTGAATAGAAATGTATACATAAAGTGTGTCTGGATGAGGAAGTCTAGTAATTATAGTTTTCGGTCTCTAATTCTGCCATTAATTGATCAACTAAGAAGACATTCCCTTTCGATGGCAGCAAAACAAACTATAGAATCGAAATTAAAGTGCCTGTTCCTTTGAGTCCTAAAAACAGCAGAAAGGAAAGTAAAAACACCTCAAGAGATTATTCTCTCTTCTTTATACTTAAACGATTTGTCATAACTGATCTTTAGTCAAAGGTTAAACAATTCAAGATGAAGGACCTCACAATTTCTAAGAAGCTTTATCAGATCATCTTCAAAAGTAAAAAGGCTTAAATTTCTTAGAATTCTTTTCAGGATACAAAGGACCTCGATTAAATTAAACATAAAGCCCTTTGTGTTTGAAGATTTTAAAAGACAGAGACTTTTAATTTTTTTTTAAAGGCAGGCTAAGAATGATGAGTAAAAAGGGCAACAGAGTGAACACACATCCTAACTCTAGGAAATGCCTTAAAACTTCAAGTTAAGAGCGAACATTATTTTTCTCATTAAATACAAACTATCAGATTCTACTAACTAGAATTCTTGGTACAGAAAACATATCGATGTTGCAGTAACAAACCCAGAAATCTTTAACTAGCACTATTTATGCCTTAGTAGCACGTAACTGTTCAAATTTACAAGCAATTAATGCCAAATGGCAGTCAGTAATCTCATGAATTTAAACATTTTTCTATCTCTTCCACTATTACACAGAAAGCATTATAACTTGTTAGGAAATGTGCTCCTTATAGATAGCCACCCTTTGGCATGGCCTTCAGTATGATTTTTATCATTCTCTCCTTTGCTCTGGGCAGCAAATCAGATAGGCAGCATTCAGAAGAAACAGAGGATTAGCTCATGAAGGAAGAAGAAAGGCAAGACCTATAGCTAGGCAAAAAAAAAAAAAAAAAAAAAAAAGGAAGGAAGGAAGGTAGGAGAAAGATAAATAGGGGGGGGGGAAGAGGATTAATATCCAAAGTGGATGAAGCTGGTAAAACAACACACTCAATACATGTCTACATCAATATGTTTCTATGCCATCTCTAAAGAATTTATTCAGTATGGCCAATACTGTTCACTGCAGCATTTTTAAAAATAGTGACTATCAGAAACAATCTAGATACACATCTACAGAACATACACTTGACAGAATATTACACAGTCAACTTAATTATAAAGGCTAAATTAATTTTATACATAGATATATATACAGACATACACACATGTATGTACGTGTGTGCGTGTGTGTGTGTGTATGTGGCTGGTATCTCTATAATAAACCCTTACATTTCCCCATACCGCCCATCACGGAGACCAGGTCCTCCCCCTACTTCCCTAGGCAGCAGATGTTACACTTACACAGAACATTTTTCATTCTTAAAAAAACACAGCTGTGTGGACAAACTATGTAGTGTGAACTCCTCTAGTCCGGAAGCTGCTGGGGATAGCCAGGATCCCCAAGATGTCATCTTTTCCTTATGCTGATGGACCCAACAACTGAGCTCCACAAGACTATACTGAACAAAAACATCAGCGACAAAGAACCACTACTCCCTGAAGCTGACTTTATTGTGTCCCGAATGACAAGACAGGGGTCACTGTGTTACATAAACCCTGCAACTAACAACAGTATGGTAAGAATGAATTAATTTTGTGCTGGTGATAAGTGCCAGCACTGTTGGGCCACTTATCAAATGAATGTTTCTTGAACAGCTCTGGCTTCAGTAACACCAGGTCGTAGCTTCAGTGCGAAGAGTGCAAACTGTCCTACTGGCACCCTGGACTCAGCCAGGGCATTTCAGCAATCGAAATGTGACTGAGAGTCCGTTTACTTACTGCAAATGTCAAGAGGAGGAACTTGTTGAGGAGGACAGGGTTTTCGAGAGCAGCACCTGATTTTATGGCTTCCCATATCTGCCAGAAGAAAGAGAAGTGTCAAGGCAGGTTCTCGGACATCTCTGAGCTTCTCACTCTCAAGTGAAGCACAGAGGCGAAAAGCTCCAAGCTCTTCTTTCCTCCAAGCCCAGCACCACTTACCTCAAGCTGTAAAGTGGGTTGTTACCTCACTCTGGCCACTTTGGATGGCCTCTCCACCAGCCACACTCCCTGCAGAGGCTGAGGAAATTGAGAGAACCCAGAAGCCTCCTCTCAGTGAGACTCAGCTTCCAAGGAGGCAAGCAGGCCATTTTCATGTCTTCCTTATTTCCTCCAGTAAATATTTACTGATTGCCTACTATCTAACAGCCACATCAGGATTACAGAATAAAAGACACAGTCCCCACCCTCAAGAAGCTTCGGGTTCAGTGAGGGAGACATGCATAAATGTTTGAGTGCACCAGCAGGTAGGACATGCTACCACAAAGACACATGGAATTGCTGGCAGGAGCACTGAACTGGGCTGGGGAGGTGGGAGGGAAAGGAGCAGGGAAGGGATCTTAGGAGGCAGTGATTTGAACTAGGTATAGGGGATTTCTGGAAGTGTCACTTGGGATTATCTTGCCCTGAGACATGAAGGAAAAGAATGATGAGTTTACGCATACTCAGCAAGTACTGTCATAAGAAGCAGAAGCTGGTACTGGTGTGTAGCTGCTGATCACAAGATGTTTTAGTAGCTAAGATTAACTGCTAAACTTTGTGTCACTAAGCAAGACAAACAGTTGTACCAACTGGAGTCACTGGGTGAAAGAGGGAAATAAGCAAAGAGAAGTTCCTGCTATTGACATAATAACCTTGGAGGAGCTGGACCAGAGAAGAGGAGGCCCTGCTTCTGATAAACTAAGGCGGTGGGAACTGCTAGGGAGTGTGGATGGGGGTGAAGGCTGAGCCCCAGGGCAAGGGTGGGATTTCTGTGGGGAACAATCTGCGATTTTTGATGATGGATGAGAACCTGACCCAACTCTCTGGGGACAGCCTTTGAAATGTGCAGCCAGAGCAGGAGCCCAGGAGCAGTCATGCTGCAGGCCAAGGAAAACCACCATCATCACCTGGGTCACGAGCTACATCCATCTCGAGGGATGTAAGGGAAGGCTTCCTCAGGACCATAGATGGAAGATTTCCTTCTCTGACCATGATGCCCACACCCATCTTTTCTTTTTTAAGACTAGTGTGAAGACCACTCGATTAAGTGGGTTAGAGGGGATAGGGATAAACTGTCCTCCTATTTTAATTCCTCACACTAACTCAGATATGAAGAAGTAAGGGAAAGACACTCCCAGGAGAGAGAATATCATGTCCCAAGGACAGGGGTAAGAACAAAAGTAGGGGAAGGAATTTTAAGTGATTTGCTGTGACAGGGTCAGAGAAGGCGAGGGCAAGAGTGACAGGAGAGAAGGGCCACAGAGGCCAGGCCACAAGGGGCCTTGTAAATAAGATGGAGTAGTTTAGATTTAGCCCTAAAGATACTGGAGACAGTACGATCATCTCTGATAGCTTTATAGCGCTTAGGACTGGAAAGCCAAGGGGCACAAAGAACAGAAAACCCAAAGACATGCAGACACAGTAACACATGTCTCAGGGACAGGTCAAGCTGCTTCCAAATGCTACCTGGAGAGCAGCAGCAAAGCTTTTCACAACTGCCCTGCCATGACTTTCCGGCCTATCCCCAGCTGAGAGCCTGAATGTCTTCTCCCTGACCTTCCCGCCAATGCAGGAGAGCTGCAAGTACTCTCTCTGGGAAATAAACCAAAGCCCACGACGATCTTTAAGTATCGACTCTGTACTAGTTTCCCTGACAGACCCACACCCCTGATCAGAGACACCAGGCCTACCAAGACCAGGGAAGACAGGACACACACAACATCGTTCACCAGCTAACCTCATCCGCTGCTTGCTCCAAAAGTAGCTTCTTATCTGCGGCCTTGAAAGCCTCGAGTGTGTTGGTGTTAAAGAGCGTTCCAACAGCTGGGCAGCAGCGGGCTGGGGTGGGAGCACTCCTGGGCACAGGAGAAACATGGTTAGGCAGGCACAGATGGGTTAGCATCGGGAGACAAAAGACAGTACTCTGCAGGGCAAAGACAAAATCAATCACACATTTCTTTGGGAAAAGATAAATATCTTTAAGAACTAAAAAAAAAACCAGGCACTATTCACACAAAAAAAGCCTCTGTATTCCCTTTACCCTCATCTTTCATTGTTCTTCCACTGCTCACCACACCCCACCCCACCCCCAACTATAAGTCCATTACCTAGTTTTTACTCTTTCCCATCTTTTTTTTTTTTTAAAGATTTTATTTATTTATTTGACAGAGAGAGCCAGCGAGAGAGAGAACACAAGCAGGGGGAGTGGAAGAGGAAGAAGCAGGCTCCCAGCGGAGGAGCCTGATGTGGGGTTCAATCCCAGAACGCTGGGATCACGCCCTGAGCCGAAGGCAGACGCTTAACGACTGCGCCACCCAGGCGCCCCTACTCTTTCCCATCTTTAACCTGAAAGGGAAACATCATTTATTCAACTTCTACTGTGTCAAGAACTATACAAGTTTTAAATTTTCGTAATAGCTCTTCCTCCCAGTTAAAGGCTTAAGTAACTTGCGTAAGGTCACATAAAGATAGGCAAAGCAGGAATCTAAAGTCAGAACTAGCAGACTTCAAGGTACTGAGCTGCCTACTCCCCCCTCAAACCCTCCCAGGCTTCAAGGCCCTACTCTGAACCCTCCCCTTCCAGGAAGCCCCTCCCATTTTCTCTGGTAATGGCTGGCACAGGAAACTGAGCATCACTTTTTAAAGATTTTATTTATTTATTTGACAGAGACAGAGACAGCCAGCGAGAGAGGGAACACAAGCAGGGGGAGTGGGAGAGGAAGAAGCAGGCCCACAGCAGAGGAGCCTGATGTGGGGCTCGATCCCATAACGCCGGGATCACGCCCTGAGCCAAAGGCAGATGCTTTAACCGCTGCGCCACCCAGGCGCCCCTGAGCATCACTTTTTAGAGTGTCTTCAAGATTGACCGTCACAGACACCCGAGTAGAGGACAGTAAGCTACCTGAGGGCAGGGAACATGTCTCCCTCTTCTGACCGTCTCCAGACCTCACCAAGCCCAAACAGGCTCTACAAAGAGCTGCTGCTGAGCCAACTCCTGGTGGTCGTCTGAGTCACACGGGGAAAATGTGTCATACCTGGGCTACCTGCCAATCTGTCATGACACATGCGTATCACACTCTACGCTGTCCCCTTACGGTCTTCAGAGTAATCAAAATCGGGGAGAAGATGAGTTAATTCGGAATACAAACTCAGATGTGGTAACATCCGGTCTCTTCTCCGAAATGATTAACTTGTATTTCCGAGGTTACAGATGCTAAATGAAAATACTTACTTCATTAGTAGCCTAATACTGTTGTCAATTACAACTACTGCAGAAAGAATGCATTTTTATTGATTGTACAGTTTCAAAGAACTCATGTCTCTTGGAGTCTGTAAACTTGGGTTCACAGGGGCTGTAAGGAGAAAAGATCGAAACCTAGACCAGGTGTGGAGGGGTGTAATGGGTGGTGAAGGTGGCTATGCCAAATGCTATGTGTGGAGCTCAAACGCCAAGTCCTGGGAAAAGAGTAACTTTCAATGGCCAGAGCCTTCCTTTGGGGGCTGACAAGTCAGCAGATCATAGGTTGTTTCTCATAACTCTACTCCAATAAAATATGTTTCATCCATGTGGGAGGAGGACATCAAAGACAGTCTTGAAGAGAAAGAGACATCACAAACGGGCAAGACTCAGTCTAGAGGGAGGAAGAAGGAAGCACAGTGGTTGGTACACTAGGTCCCCTACATTCAGATTTGGCTTTATGAAATTACTGCTGAAATAGAAGGAACAAAGCTCTGATCTAATTCTGACACACGTACAAGAAGAAGGGACCCTTCTTCGTTAGTGTCTAAGTGTGCCAGGTGTGTGAACGCAGTGTCAAAATGTCATCATGAGAAGTCAAGTAACTGCCAGCATGCTGGCCAGGCTCCTAGAACATTAGTGCTCATGCAAGTTAACAAGTGAGAACAAGGTGAACTTTCAAAGGGAAGAATTTTTCATGAGTAAAGTCCCACCAGGGGAGGTAGCCAAGGAAACGAATTTAAAAACTGATAGTGGGAGGGAAAGACATTCTGCCAACCTCTCCAGGTTCAAGTTCACTTGTTCCACAGATCGATGGCTCAGATGAAGAGTAGAAAGAGCCCTGGACTTGGAAACAAGGGAATTTAGTCCACACCCTGGTCCTAGACACATATTAGTTTAGTTTCCTACAATTCCACTGATATGAAATGCCCAGGATAGGCAAATACATAGACAGAAAGTAGATCATGGTTACCAGGCCTGGGGAGTGGGAGAAGGGAAGAATGTAGAGCAACTGCTTATGGGTATAGGCTTGCTTTCTGGAGTGATGAAAATGTTCTAGAACTGGAGGTGGCAGCTGCACAACCTTGTGAAATACACTAAAAACTGCTGCATTATACATTTTAAAAGGGTGACTTTTATGGCATGTAAATTATATCTCAATAAAACTGCTAAAGGATCAGAATTAGAAATCTTCCCCCGATACTAAAGCCAACAGTGAACTCGCAATGATGTATAGACTAACCAGGTAAACTATTGATCTTAGAAAGGCCTCAAGCCTGGGCCTGCTTCGGGATGCTACCTCCAGAAACTTGGCCTGCACTTTACTCAGTCTCCCAGTACTGAGTGAGGAAAGTACTGCAGCTGGTTTGCACCTGTTATTCACACCTGGCCAAAGGCAGGCATGTGGCCAGAGCCTCTAGGACAGACAGGCAGGGTGGTGGCCAGGACAGAATAAATCCCCCAGAAGAAAGACAGAGGTGATTTTTCATTATCTGGAGGAATCTATGCTCCACGTGCACAGCTCTGCATGCCCACGAGGAACTCTGGGGACCTAGCAGTCATACTCAGTCTGGGGGCATGCACCATTATCTCCTGCTTTCTGTAATAATCTGTGAGTGTTTTGCAACATCCTCTAACAGGCTCCACTGCTGTCTCTCCACCAATCACACCACATCTCATTTTGACAGCCATGCATTTAGACCGCTTGTAACTGATTTCAACAGTTATTCGAGCAACTAGTACATGTCAGATCTGTGTTAGGGGCTAACGAGATAGCAGAGAGTAAGAGAGCCTGTATTCTGTGCTGATGATTTTGCATATGAGTTTTATTTCCTTAACTATTTTTTAAAGTTTTTTTGATGGCAAGGGTTATGCCTTCTATTTCTCTAATTAAGTCCAACCTGAGGCTTAGAAAAGAAAATATTTCTTCTAACTGCAAAGATAAATGTTCCTCAAGGGAAAGAAGCCCAGAGAAAGACCAGAGAAAGGAAAATTTATGCTTTAATGAGTCAGTTTCACATTTATGCAGAGACCAAAATCTACTCTTCCCTTCTTAAACAGAAACAGAGTACACATATGCTGCTTGTGGTGGGGGCACCACGCTTCCCAGTCTTCCTTGCAACACAGGTGAGGACTCACACTTTCCCCAGTGGAACCTGAGCAAAGTGACGCATGTCTCTGCCAGGCAGTGACAATTCAGGTTGTTGGGGTTTTTTTAAACTTTTTTTTCTCTTTCTTTCAAGATTTTATTTAAATTCAAGTTAGTAAACATATAGTATAGTATTAGTCTCAGGGGTAGAATTTAGTGATTCCTCACTTGCACGTAATACCCAGTGCTCATCACAAGCACCCTCCTTAATGCCCATCACCCAGTTACCCCAACCCTGTATCTCCCCTCCAGCAGCCCTGTTTGTTTCCTCTAGTTGAGTCTCTTATGGTTTTTCTTCCTGTTATTTTATTTTTCCTTCCCTTCCCCTATGTTCATCTGTTTTGTTTAAATACCATATAATTTCACTCAGGTGTGGAATTTAAGATATTTTTTTTAAAGTAGGCTCAATGCCCAACATGGGACTTGAACTCGTGTCCCTCAGTTCAAGAGTCACATGCTCTACCATGTGGGAGTCAGCCAAGTACCCCCGACAATTCCGTTTCAAGCAGCACACAAGGACAAGCCCTCCAGAATGATGGGAGCCGTCGAGGGAAGAAGACTGAACCCTAGTCCTGAACTATTAAGTGGCAAGAAATAAACCTCCTTTGTGTCTGGGCCATTAGATTTTGTTGTCTGGTTTAGCAGTATACTCTACCCTAAGACAGCTCTCTCCAGTGCAAGACGGTTGATGCCCGATGAAATACGATTTGACCGCTATTCACCTAATACAATGTGGAGAACAGGATCTTACAGTGCTAACTGCTGGCAAAGACCCATCAGGCTTCTGGGGACTCAGAGGATAAGGGATTTATCTGGTGCTATGCAAAGCTGAGATACTGTTGGCATCTATAAATGAGTACTAGGACTGTAAGCTCTTCAGCTGTACCTTATTTCTCTCTGCATGCCCAGTGCCTAGCATATTCTATTGCCAAGACACAGAGGAAGCAATCAATAAGTATTTCTGAAATAACCACTACCTCTTCACATTTATTACAGCACAGAGCACACTACAATGCAAATATATATCTTTACCTCTATCCAGAGCTCTGTGTTTCCTAAGTCTTCGTATTCCTACCACCTACACATCCTGCACGTAAGAGCCATTAGGTGTCTGATGAATAAATTTATAGATTTTTCCTACAAACCCATGCAGATGTACAGCAATAAAAACAAAGAAAGAATAATAACGAAAATAATTTGAATATGAAGAATTCCTTTCTTTTGTGGAACTCCAAGCACTTCCATTAAACTCCCTCACTGTCTTAGTCTGTTTGGGCTGCTGTAAGAAAATATCACAGACCAGGTAGCTTATGAACAATAGAAATTTCTCATAATTCTAAAGGCTGGAAACCCAAGATCAAGGTGCCAGCATGGTCAGGTTCTGGTGAAGGCCCTCTTCCAGTTAGACTGCCCACTTCTCACCACGTCCTCCCACAGGCCCCACTTCCTGATACCATCACCATGGGTATTAGGGTTTCAACATATGAATTTTGGCAGGGACACAAACACTCAGACCAAAGCACCAATCCTCCTAAGACAGATTCAGAAAATCACAGACTTGTAAAATTGGAAGGAGTGTCAGAAGCCAAGTGCCAGAGATGAGGAAACTGAAGGTGAGGAAACTAAAAGCACTTATTCTAGGTAACAGAGTTAACCCGCCGTAGGTACCAGGTCGGCCAGCTCCAGCTCCGCCACTGGGGCCGCGCCTCATTCCTGCTTATTTCCCCAATCACACACCCTCGCAGAGCGCAGGTGTTCAACAGCAAAATGAAAAGTTCAAATCAAGCAATTCCCGTGAAAGTCACCGCTGCATGATCACAAATGTTCTTACCTCCGTCAACTAAAATTTCTGGATCTCTCAAGTTTAAGATGTTTGGATTTTGTAATAAGATCAAAACCTAACTTCTATGAACTACTTTTTTCCTATAATATTGTTCCCAAGAATACAATTATTAAAATCTTCTAAAAAAAATTCAGTCTAGTACTAGAATAAAGATGGGAGCAAGTTTAGCTTGCAATTAATGTTAGATTTTTGAGATCACATTAAAACTACACTGCTCATATGCCCCCTTGAACATCTTCAGATAATTTAATGCTTATACACTGTTGGTTATTTTCCTTATTATTTCGTAATTGCTTCAAAGGTAAGTTAATCTCTACCAAAACAAGAGAGAGATTACCAGGATTTGATTTGTTTTGACAAGCAATCACAAGGAATTTATTACAGAGCAAGAAAGGTCTGAAGAGAACAAGAAACAACAACACATACCTTAATTTTAAAGATATAAAGACTAATATATTTTTAAAATATTTTTTAATATTTTGTCCACATTTTATTTTTCCTAAGCCTTTCTTTCCTCTTAGAGTGTGGTGTGTTATTTATTTCAGCATATCAAATCCCTGATTTACCTGGTATAGGGGAAAGGATTAATATAGCTTTGGATTTATGTTATGCAGTTAAATTTTGCAATTTGAGATAGAAGAATCAAATGTGTTGACTTTTTGAGAGATTTTAAAAACATTCTATGGCTAAAATCAACAACACAAATGACAGGTGTTGGCAAGGATGTAGGAAAAAAAAAATCTTCATGCACTGCTGGTGGGAATGCCAACTGGTGCAGCCACTGTGGAAAACAGTATGGAGGCTCCTCAAAAAATTAAAACAGAATTACTGTATGATCCAGTAATTGCACTACTGGGTATTTACCCAAAGAATACAAAAACACTAATTCAAAGGGATACATGCACCCCTATGTTTACAGCAGCATTATTTACAATAGCCAAATTATGGAGGCAGTCTAAGTGTCCACTGATTGATGAATGGATAAAAAAGATGGGATATACATATATACAATGGAATGTTATTCAGCCATAAAAAAAGAATGAAATCTTGCCATTTGCAATGACATGGATGGTGCTAGAGAATATAGAGAAATAACTCAGAGAAAGACAAATACCATATGATTTCACTCATTTAAGAAATTAATCTTAAGAATTTNTTCAGCCATAAAAAAAGAATGAAATCTTGCCATTTGCAATGACATGGATGGTGCTAGAGAATAGAGAAATAACTCAGAGAAAGACAAATACCATATGATTTCACTCATTTAAGAAATTAATCTTAAGAATTTGAGACACAAAATAAATAACCAAAGGGGATAAAAAAGAGAGAGAGACAAATCGATAAACAGATTCTTAATTAGAGAGTATAAACGGATGGTTGCCAGAGGGGAAGAGGGTGAGGGGATGGGTTAAATGGGTGATGGGGATTCGGGAGGACACTTGCCATGATGAGCACTGGGTGATGTGTGGCATTGTTGAATGACTACATTGTGCATCTGAAACTAATACAATACTGTATGTTAACTAACTGGAATTAAAAAAAATAATAACTTCAAAAGCCAAAAGCAAATGAATAAAATTAAAATAAAAAATATACTCTAGGGATACCTTACTTGGACCACCCTAACCTTTGACTACTACGACTGCCAGGCAGTCCTTACAAAGACCANTAATAACTTCAAAAGCCAAAAGCAAATGAATAAAATTAAAATAAAAAATATATTCTAGGGATACCTTACTTGGACCACCCTAACCTTTGACTACTACGACTGCCAGGCAGTCCTTACAAAGACCACTTGGCCTTTCTCATATCCCACATCTCGACACTGCTAATGTAGAGAAAGCAGGAAACACCGACCACCTGACCACACTGACCACAGCCTTCAATTCTTCAACCATTAATTGTCTCATAGCCCCTTAATATGGTTTCAGCTCCACCCTTCTGTGTGGAATTCAGTTTGGGACTGCAAACAGCCTATCAACAAATCCAATGACCCTTGCATTGAACACTGACCCTTCTGTTTCTGACACTGTTGATCAACTCTTTCCTTCCTGAAAGCATCCATCTTTGGTTTCGGTAAAACTTTTCTGGTTCTTCTTCCTCTCTGACAACTCTTTTCTCCTTTGACAGTTCTGTACCTTCCTTCTTGCACTGCCTGATCAGATTCATTCACTGTTCCGGCCCTCTGTTCTTACTTGACAGTCTTCCTCTCTTAGAGCCTCATGATCTCCTCTACATGAATGACCCTTCCTCCTTGACCCCAGGGCCTCCTCAGCAATTCTACCAGATGATATCATCTCTAACTCAACACGTTTTAAACCAAGTGTTCCTCCTCCTAAAATCGTATCCCNTGTATCCCCCTCCTATTCTGTTTCTGTAGAAGATAACAAAATGCCCCCAGCTAGTCAGACTACAACCTCAGAAATCTATTTCACTCTTNCGTATCCCCCTCCTATTCTCTCTGTTTCTGTAGAAGATAACAAAATGCCCCCAGCTAGTCAGACTACAACCTCAGAAATCTATTTCACTCTTCTTTCTAAATTTAACCACCTACAACCTTGGGCAAGCCATTTTACCTTCTGACCTATGGTCTCCTTGTCTGAAAAAAAAAAAAAAAAGAGAGAAAAATCACATTTGGCAGGTCTGAAAGGATTATGTATGTGAAAACACCTGCATAATTAAGTCAATAAATGTCTCTCTTCTCTCCAGCACTCCCTATGCCCCCCAATCAGGAAAAAAGAAAAAAAAAACCCTTTGAGTTTATATATCATATTTCTTTTTATAATGCCTTACACAATGGCTTGTATGCAGAAGTAGCCTAATAAATGTTCACTGATGCCCATGGATAAGCAACTGAAAGAGTAAGTCAAGAAGTACCAAAAAGGAATCATAAAATATTAACTAAAATCAAAAGCAGAAGGGATATTATCTAAGTCTCAATCAATCTAGATGATACTTGGCACCTAACAGGCTCTGATAATTATCTGCTGAAAAAAATATATACAATAGTCCTAAGCATCTAGCACTTGTCTCTGTGCAATGGGGGCTACAAGAGAATTGAAGAGCTGGCCCTGCTTCCAGGGGCTCCCCCAGTTCCCCGTGGCCCACCTATGTATAAAGTTAAGAACGCTCATTCCTCACAAAAAGCAAACACTTTAGATTTTAAGCAAAAGAAATACTCACATGTCAAAAGCACTGAACTCCAACGTTAAGCGAGCTGGCAGCCCAGCAGAATCACCTGGACAGAAGATTATCACATTTTCCATTATGAGTCAGTAATAGCAGCATTCATAACTAAAACATTTGTGAATAATTTTGTTCTCTTTCTTGAGCCCTAAGTGCCCTGTCCAATTCCTGGTCATCCATATTCAACAGGGACTTAGCAGAAGATGCCAGAGCTTTTCTGAATTGGAGGAATTTGTCAAGACTATAAAAAAAAGATTCATTGGGGAAAAAAAAGTTTCCAATCTCTTCCCTCAGCAATTCTAAGTAATCAGTATTAATTCTTTGGATTAATAACTGGAGTCTCACTAGTCCTTTTCCCCACAACAGAGGAAAAGAAGTGAAAATGAATTGGTGTCAAAAGTCAGGAAATAGGGGCGCCTGGGTGGCTCAGCCATTAAGCGTCTGCCTTCGGCTCAGGTCATGATCCCAGGGTCCTGCTCGGCGGGAAGCCTGCTTCTCCCTCTCCCACTCCCCCTGCTTGTGTTCCCTCTCTCACTGGCTGTCTCTGTGTCAAATAAATGAAATCTTAAAAAAAAAAAAAAAGCCCTGAAGTAAAATGGGGATAAAAGGTACAGCATAGGGAATATAATCAATGTTACTGTAATAGCACTGTACCGTGACAGATGGTAGCTGCACTTGTGATGAGCGCAGCATAACGTACAAACTTGTCGAATCACTGTTATAAATCCAAAGCTAATGTAGCATTATGTGCAAACTACACCCAAATAAATATTAATTGATTAATTAAAGACAGACAGACAGGAAGTAAAATGGAAACCAGTGAAAAGCATTAATTATAAAAGACAAGGGTGTCCCTTTTTAAAGGAAAGCTGACCCTATACCGGTGGGCAGAGAACATAATGGAAGACGAGGGAATACGGAGTTTACTGTCACCTACCATTGTAGTAATAGCCCTTAATGTCCTTGGGAGCTTCATCTAGCCGATACTCGTTCAGCTTTCTCTGAGTCAACTCATGCCAGAATCCAACATCCAAGGCACTGCTAAAGGGAGCAAACTGCAATTTGGAGAGCCCAGGATCCCCCGGAGCTGCTGCCATTATTTGTTGCCTACTAAAAAACAAAACAGAACACAGCAAAATAGCACAAAATATGGTGAAAAAAAAAACATTTGTAATAAGGCATAATCAAAACAAACAAAAAATGATGGGAGATATGCAGGCTACCTGAAGACATAACTGAAAATCACCCTGAGTACTCTGCCTATGTTGCCAAGTTTTGCCTCCTGACAACACAGCTGATTTTCTAAGTAAAGTCCTTTCTCTTAGGCCTTTCTGGCCCTTACTTCTGTGCATCTTCCTTTCTTGTCCAAGTCAGTCTGACTGCTGCACAAGTGCTACTCCTTCGTTGACATAATTATACTCAGAAATTTTTGCCCTCCTGTGTGGTCCTGGAGAACTTCGCAAGTGCAAAACCCGAGCCCAGCCAGTCAGAAACACGATGCCAACCATCAGAGCTCTGAATGAGAGCAGCACTTGAGCACTCCCCGCTGAGGAGAATGAAGAAATTTCTGCCCACCTAACCTGAATTTTTTTACATCTCATCTTTTACCTTTTAAATGCATGGAAAATTTGCATTTTACTATACTATATGTATTTTAATATTTCATTCTTCCCCTGAAATCATCAAATAAAAGTGACCCTGCCGGCAATCAGGCATGAGCACACTGTAACCCCCCTTCCCCCCGCACACACTCTCAGGGGGACACCACTGCCAGCTGGAGAAGCACAATTCTAGAGGAACTTGGCATTTCCAAAGAGAAATAGGGGAGGTCTCTTCACTTTCCACCCTAATTGCCCTATGACCAGTCAGAGTAATATTTCTACAGCAGAATGTATGAAGAGTCACGCCAGATGACGACATTTCACATCTATTGCCTGAGTTTTGGGCCAAGATTATTACATAGCTTTCAGTTTCCCAAACTTGTTCGATTTTGGAATTAAGAGATAACAAGCTTTCGACTGATAATAACTAGATGGTAAAACGCAAAGTTAGCACTAAATGAAAGTGCTAAAAATCCAGAAAGAAGAGATGAGTGTGGGGCAAAGCAGGGAGGAAGTCTCAGGGAAGGATCTCTTTAAAACTCCCCACTGGGGGCGCCTGGGTGGCACAGCGGTTAGGCGTCTGCCCTCGGCTCAGGGCGTGATCCCGGCGTTGTGGGATCGAGCCCCACATCGGGCTCCTCTGTTGTGAGCCTGCTTCTTCCTCTCCCGCTCCCCCTGCTTGTGTTCCCTCTCTCGCTGGCTGTCTCTATCTCTGTCAAATAAATAAATAAAATCTTTAAAAAAAAAACAAAACAAAACTCCCCACTGGCTCAGTACGCATTCTCAGCATCATGCATCAATGTCTGACCAAAGGTTTTCAAACTTTCCCCACCTTGATGGCTTGGGGGGGTAATCAGAAGGGGGAATGAAGCATGAGAGACTATGGACTCTGAGAAACAAACTGAGGGCTTCAGAGGGGAGGGGGATGGGGGAATGGGATAGGCTGGTGATGGGTAGTAAGGAGGGCATGTATTGCATGGTGCACTGGGTGTTATATGCAACTAATGAATCATGGAACTTTACATCAAAAACCAGGGATGTACTGTATGGTGACTAACATAATATAATAAAAAAATATTATTATAAAAAAATTAATCACTTAAACAAAACAAAACAAAACAGAAAAAACTGAGGAGGCCTGGGCTCCACCTGCTGGAGGGGAGAAGGGAGGGTGAGGGTGGCCAGGAGTCTCCAGGTTGACTAGTGCCCCAGGCAGGTCTGATTCAAGTTTGGTACTCTCTTGATGGCTTCAGGCCGCTGGCACTCTTACTTTTGGAGGCCCCACCTCTAAATCATTTCAAACATATTTAAATGTACCCTCATCCCATATTCAATAATTTCAGGCTTTTAATTATTTGAAAGACTTTTTATAATTCTGTACTCCCAGAATGTTCATCTTTTTCCAGGCCGCATCTATTTCCATAGGCCCGTGGAAAGCTTATGGAGCCCACTCACTGGGGCTTCAGTGCCGAACTAAGAAACAGACCCTCAAATAGGTGAGCTGGGGCCTTCGTGTTGAGACACATGGTTCTAGAACACCCAAACAGCTTCCTCCAATCACTCCCTTCTACTCTTCCTCCACAATGCTTTCCACTAGTGGTTTTTGAAAGATTCCATGTTAAACCCTCTCCTTGGTCTGTAAGTTTTCTCAAAAGCAAAATTACTCATTTTCTATATCAATTTCTATTTATATGTCCAGTAAACTGTAGGACTATACTTCCAGAGAGCTAACCTCCAAACATGTACAGTTGACCCTTGAACAACACAGGTTTCAACTGCATGAGTCCACTTGTACGTGATTTTCTCGATACAGTACAATACTGTAAATGTATTTTCCTTATTATTTTTTTTAAGATTTTATTTCTGGGGGCGCCTGGGTGGCTCAGTCGTTAAGCGTCTGCCTTCGGCTCAGGGTGTGATCCCATGGTTCTGGGATCGAGCCCCGCATCAGGGCCCTCTGCTGGGAGCTTGCTTCTTCCTCTCCCACTCCCCCTGCTTGTGTTCCCTCTTTCATTGGCTGTCTCTCCGTCAAATAAATAAAATCTTTAAAAATAAATAAATAAAGATTTTATTATTTTATTTGAGAGAGAGAACATGCGAAAGCACTAGGAGAAGCAGGCTCTCTGCTGAGCAGGGAGCCTGACATGGGGGCGCTCGATCACAGGACTACAAGATCATGACCCAAGCCGAAGGCAGGCGCTTAACCGACTGAGCCACCTAGGTGCCACTCCTTATGTTTTTCTTAATAATATTTTCTTTTCTCTAGATATCTGTATTGTAAGCATACAGTATATAACACACATAACCTAGAGGTTATGTGTTCATCGACTGCTGATGTTATCAGTAAGGCTTCTGGTCAACAATAGGCTATTAATAGTTAAGTTTTGGGGAGTCAAAGTCATACATGAATTTAACTATGTGGGGGGGTCAGCACCCCATCCCCCACATTGTTCAAGGGTCATTTGTATAAGTATTTTTATTTTTTTATTTATTTTTTAAAGATTTTATTTTTATTTATTTGAAGAGAGAGAGACAGCCAGCGAGAGAGGGAACACAAGCAGGGGGAGCGGGAGAGGAAGAAGCAGGCTCCCAGTGGAGGAGCCTGATGTGGGGCTCGATCCCAGAACGCCGGGATCACGCCCTGAGCCGAAGGCAGACGCTTAACGAATGCACCACCCAGGCGCCCCTGTATAAGTATTTTTAAAGACAGGACTTGGATTTCTCACAGAAATCTCAAGTTTGACAAACCCCAAACTGAACATTTCTTTTCCCAAAATTCTGCCCCTTTTCCAAAATGTCCTAGTTTGCTTAATAGTACCACCTACATCTGAGGTCAAAACTCAAAGTCATCTTCAATTTTTCTATCTCTCACATTCCATAAATCAGTAATTGCTAGAGGTTCAACCTTGAACGGGCCTCTGGAATGAGATGAAGGTGACAGCTACTGAGCATTGACCAGGACCAGGCACTGCAGCAGGGTATGCACCTGGATTTACTCCTCCAGAAAGCCCCAAGAAGTGACAGCTCTAACTTTACAGAGGAAGAGACTGAGGTTCAGAGAGGTAAGAAGTCCACAGAAGGACATACAGGTAGGAAAGTGGGGTGAACTGGGGAGGGTGAGGATCTAAATTCCATACGCCCATACTCTTCATGTAATTTTGTGCTTCCTGTCAAAGTCAGCTTCCCTCTCTCCTCCATCCCCCCTGCCACATGACAGGCCCACCATCTCACACCTCAGCTCCTAAAGTAACATGTTCACAGGTCACTGCCTTCTGTCCCTGCCTTGTCCAAACAAGATGTTACGTTGCCATCAGAACTGATCAGCACAGGGGACTCCCTTGTTTAAACAAACAAAACTTGATTACCAGCCTTACCCCAGAGAGAAAAAGGTGCCAACGCTGTCTCAGCTTGCTCGTTTCCCAGCCTTCTGCCTTTCCCTAGAAAACCTCTCCCCATCTCCACCAGGAAAATTCCATCTCATCTATTAAGATTTTTTATGAAGCTCTCATTAACGCCCACAGTCAGTGGGTATCAATGGTTCCCTTCTCCACGATGACAGATGAAAACTTCCATTAGAGCGTTTACCATCGTGAATCATACTTGCTTTTTTGATCATACCCTTTTTAAAACTTTTTACATAATAGCAGCAGTAGTAGTTAACTATTCTAATTGAATCTTTATTCTGTGCCAAGCACTACACATTTTACACATTATCTTACGACAACCTCAAAGCGGTTGCACTATGCCTACTTCACAGAAGAGAAATGGAGGCACTGAAATACCGCCCAAAGTCACTTAGTTGGGAAGCAGAAGAGCTGAGACTATAACTCAGGTTGACTGGTTTCAAAGCCCCAACTCTCATCATGATAATGTACTGCCTTGAAGGAAGACACCCCTTTTCAGAGCCTTTATATTGCCCATCAGCCGCACATATGCTAAAGAAGAACCACTTTGAAAAACATTTACATACTGACTTCCTCTCCAACAAAGTCAAAAGAAAAAGGTCACAGCCAGAGTAATCACCCAATACAGAAGGAAATCAACACAGAAGCAGTCAGTGGTACAAATGGATCTCTGAAAGCCTCTGTGTGATGGGTCATCAGGTTCCTACATGCTTTAGTCACCCACAACTTACTCTTAAAGGTCAGCGGTAACTCATCATCATTTGGATGACCTACTGAAGTCATCAAGATGGAATTTTACCAGTGCCAGAGACAAAAGAGAAGACACTCTTCTATACTGCACTTCAACAGCTGGGAAAAAGTGACTCAGGGAGACCACTTAGAAAATAACAGATGGGCATACTAACAAAGTAATCTGCATAAGAGGCACATCCTTCAAACATTTTCTGACTTATTTGATCTTTTAGAAATTTCAAACAAAACCCAAGAGACTATTTCACAAGAGAATATGGTTGGTATTCAGCCGCTGAACTGCTGCCTGACAGGCTAAGGAAACACAAAGGTCCTAAGCAGCAGCAACATGTGATGAGGACATTGCTGGAAACATCTAAACAACACACTCAAGTATAAATGTATCACTTAGGAGCCCATACATCTGTGTCACACTGCCATCTTCTTTAAGCTGGAAGGGAAGATTTAAGGAAGTAATGATCAGAATGGAATTCTGGAGGGAGTAGTGAGTTAAAGGTGCAAAGTCATTTATGTGTCACTAACCTAGATCCAAATGTCACCTGCTTCCTAAAAAATCACTTGCCTATACAACCCTAGATAGCACAAGGTAAGAATTCTGGCCTCTGCTTTGCTTAGAGAGTTAAAGACTACATCTACCATACTTCAAGACAGCATATAGACATATCCAAGGAAGGAAACCGACAGGGGCGTCAATGTAAGTGTGGTTCAACTTTATTTCTAACTATTTCTATCATATTCAGGATGTGAAACCCAGGAGTTACACAAGATGGGACTGTGTCACTTCCACTGAAAGAGGAAAGGCTTTGATGAGGATTCAACACTGTCATGAACAAGAATCCCAGCAGTAACCAAAATATCCAGTCAAGATGTAACTGAAACGGAAGGTGGGTGATTAAGCAACACAAACTCTTGGGGCTGTGTGTACCACCCAAACACGGTACAAATTTCAGGCTTTATGAAAATAAAACTAAGTCACACTCAGCAACTTACACAAGTAGGAGCTCAAAAAACACCACTGTCTGAATACTTACCAGAAGTTTCTTTACAAATGGTCCCAAACCTTGGGTAGTGCTGTTCTTTAAAGTCAGATCTCCACAGGAAATGGGTAACAGCAATTGCCTCCCAAGAAAGCAGCTATGGAGTCAAGAGATAAGGGTGTGGAAAGACTTATTTTCACTGTATGGCCCTATTCCCTTTGTCTTTTGTGTTCGAAATTCAATGAATTGTGTATGTGGAATAACAATACAGAAACAAATAAAATTAAAAAAAAGTCCCAACCCAATGGCAAGATGCGGAATGAAAGACACCCAAGACTACCAGCACAGCCACTTTAATTCCAAGAAACAACACTCAAGAGATCCCTGATGCAACAGCCATGTCTTACTCATCTTTCTTCAGCACTCAGCACACTGCCTAGAATATATTAGAAGTTCAGTAAATGTTGACACGCAATAATAGCTCTCTTCCCCCAAAAAGGCCAATAGATGGATGCTATAATGACAAATTACAGCAGACTTTAAAAATTACTAATAGCCTGAATTGTCCAAATAAGAAACAGATTGGCTGGAGAGATAATGAATTTTCCATTAGTGGAAGTGTCCGAGCATATATTAGATGATTATTTGCCAAGTCATATTGTACAAAGGATTACTGTATCAGGCAGTCAGACGAGACCAGGGCTTGGCAGGCTTTTTCTGAAAAGGGCCAGATAGTAAATATTTTAGTCATTGCATGCCAAAACAGTTTCTGTCATAGTTTCTTCTCCTTTTTTATAACCCTTGAAAAATGTAAAAACAATCCTTAGCTCGTGGACGGCACACACACAAAAAGGCCTTGGTCAGGATCTGACCTGCATGAGGACCCTTGAACTAGATGATCTTCCACACCTGTCATTTGGGTGAAGCGGACTCAAGGTCACATTTGCTGGTCTATGATAGAAACCCTGGAATGTTGCAAATACATCTTTATGAACTGGAGAACGAAGTCTACACAGAACACTCACACATATGTCAGCATCAGTAAGCTACCATGAAGCTCAGTTAATATGTACTGAGGCTTGGGGCGTCTGGGTGGCTCAGTCAGTTGGGCAGCTGACTTCCGATTTTGGCTCAGGTCATAATCTTAGGATCCTGGGATGGAGCCCCTGCAGAGGGCTCCGCGCTCAGTGGGGAGTCTGCTTGAGGATTCTCTTTCCGTTCCCCTCTGCCCCTTACCCTGCTCGCTCTCCCTCTCTCTCTCAAATAAATAAATAATGCCATCAGTGGCAGTTCACATACAAAACTGGCATATTACCACACCTCTGATGGTTTCCTTCCTACTTCTTCCTGGACCCCTGCTACTGCCTCCCAGCTTCTCTGTGCCACCCTGGTGACCTTGCCACTCCTCACCTCTGACTTAATGCTGAAGAGACATCAAGCTGCTTGGTGCTCCTCTAACACACCTGCTGTCCTGCCTCCGCAACTCTGAACAACCAGCTTCCTCTGTCTAAAAGACATCCTTGCCCCTGTGACTGACTGCACTTTTCAAAATCAGCTCAGAGGTCATCTGCTCCAGAAAGCCTTCCCAGAGCTGCCTTTCACTCTCATTACTCCTTGTTTGCTCTTCTCCATCGGCTATGGTTAATCACTTTTGTCTCTAAGCTACCTCTACATTTAGTATTTTTTAAAAAAATTTTTTAATGATTTTTTATTATATTATGTTAGTCACCATACAGCACATCCCCGGATTCCGATGTAAAGTTCGATGCTTCATTAGTTGCGTATAACACCCAGTGCACCAATCAATACGTGCCCTCCTTACTACCCATCACTGGTCTATCCCAATCCCCCATCCCCCTCCCCTCTGAGGCCCTCAGTTTACATTTAGTATTACTGTCCAACTCTTTGCTGATCTGTCTACCTCCATCAACCTGACTGTAAATTCTACAGATACAGATCCTGGCTCATATTCCTCTCAATATCCCACAGTCCCTTGCAGAGTGGCTCTCAAATGTTACTAAGATGAGTTCTAGAAACCTTTTAATGAGTACCTTCCACAAGAGAAGCAAGAGAAAGAAATAAGCCAGGCTTCCATGATTGGGAAGACAAACTCTAAGCTCATTACCATGGAATACGGAGCTTAGAGTAAGAAATCATGAAGAACATATACAAATAGGCCATATGACTTAGAAGGTCTCTAAACCTATTATTGTTTTTTAGGACTAAGATCTTAGTGGGCAAGAGATATGCACATACAAATCAACTGAAATGAAACCTTACTCAACCAGATACAAAGTTAGTGAAGAATAGATCTTTCTTCCTCAAAGTATTCCCATGGTTACAGAAGCTAAAAGCCTACATTCACAGTCTCAAAGTATCTCTCCACAAAAAAAAAAGGTTAATTTCAAAGGAGAGAAAAAGTGACTCTACAGTGACAAAATCTGGCAGACACCATCTTCATGTAGGGATTAAAGTTAACACCAGCAGCAATGGGACAAACAGACATGTATGCTATCTGATGGAATGCCATGGAAAGCACAAACATCTATAGCACTCGGCTAAAAACATGACTTGGGGCTCAGCAAGAGGAAACATCAGGTAAACCTTAACTGAAAAAAATTCTACAAAATGACTGAGGCTAGCTTACAATCTTCCAAAGTGTCAAGGTCTTAAAAGTCAAGGGAAGACTAGAGAATTGTTCCAGAGGGAAAGAGAAAGACATGATAACGGAGGGCAACATGTCATCATGGACTGACACTCTGCTTCTATAAAGGATGCTACAGGGACAAAATCTGGATGGAGTCTCTGGGAGAAGGGTAGATGAAAGGTCTTTGTCTTATTCTTGTTAAGGTTTCTGCGAGTTTGGGGGCGCCTGGGTGGCACGGCGGTTAAGCGTCTGCCTTCGGCTCAGGGCGTGATCTCAGCGTTATGGGATCGAGCCCCACATCAGGCTCCTCTGCTGTGAGCCTGCTTCTTCCTCTCCCCCTGCTTGTGTTCCCTCTCTCGCTGGCTGTCTCTCTATCTCTGTCAAATAAATAAAATCTTTAAAAAAAAAAAAAAAAAGGTTTCTGCGAGTTTGAAACTGTTCCAAAATAAAATATGAAGACAAATTTAGCACCTGCACACACCTAGCCTATGTTATATTCAGCAGCCAAACCAATTACCTGATAGAAATTAGAAGAGTAATTACAGGCTGGGGTGGGGCTACTGACTGGAAAGGGGAAATAAGACAAACAAACTTGTCTTCAGGGAAACTAGACCCTTGGAGGGACAGCAGAAAAACAGCCCAGCCTATGGCATTAAAAAAATAATGTCTTGCTATAACTTTTCCGTGTGTGTTGTTGGGTTTGCTTGTTTGCTTTGTGTGTGTGGGGGGGGAACAGGGGGACTTTTAATGGTTCAGAGAAAAGATGCTAATGTGACTGTAGTTGGGAGCCTGGTCTTCAGATAGACCCAAGTGTGAGTTCCACTTCCACCTCTCACTGGCTGAGGAGCCTCGGGCAGGAACTTCATCCCCTGTGTCTCGATTTCCTCATCTGCAAAATCAGGATAATTGTACCCAAGCCCTGAGGTTGCTGGGAGGGCTAAATGAGAAAGTGTGTGATGTGCCTGTCCCAGTGCCTGGCCCAGTCAGCAGTCCATCAACAGTAGTGCTATTAGTTCTTCTTGTCAACACATCCCTCCCACGTGAGCCAACAGCACCTGACTAACGTGGCTGCCCTTCCCCGTGTTCACTATGAAAATTTCCTCTGCCTCAAACACACCTAACTGAAGCCTCACCTCCTTGAACGGAGCACTGCAGTCACAGCAGAGGTTTAATTAAAACGGAACGGTTGGTCTCCTGCTATAGGTCATCACAGAAAGTCCAGGGGAACAAGTTCTCAGCGTTAGGAGCACTTTGTGTTCAATTTCTCTGAGGCCGTGTGGGGCCATTCACTTCACAGAAGTGCCAGAATAACCGCAATTTGGCCCTGAAGTACCTTCTCTGGGCCAAAATGGAGCACAAAGAGCAGACTTCTGTTCTCATTCTCCCAGCTGCGGGGCTGTGAGCTCTGGCAGTCATTAAAGCAAGCACCAAACCACACGGCCCAGTCCCGCTGACAAACAGAGCATGTTCTTAGATGCTGATGGGTTAAATAAAAAAACAGAGAGAGAGAGAGATGGAGATGGCCAGGAGTGGAGAAAGGGCCCCTTCGGCATATGGAGCCAATGCACGTTTTGTCGGCTAATGATGCTCTGCAAATTCGTGAGTTTTGGAAATAATGTCCGAGGCTGCCAAAGAGGGAGGTTTACAAGCCCTCCCTTCCAAAAGGACGGGGGCAAAGTTCCAAACATCGAAGACAGATTAGGCTTTACTGGAAGATGGAAACTCAGGACTCCTACAGGGAACCAGCTGGGTTCGGAAGCCTCAATTTCTTTTAAAAATCGCATTAGAGTCAAGATGCCCCTGAGCCAAACCGATGTCTCCACAAGACACCAAGGCATCTAAAATGGCTCTTTCTGTAACTGTAGTGTGAGGTGGTCACAGCTGATCACATAAGCAGGCAGGATAATTGCTACTGCAGACGAGTTGTCTCCCTCACCTCCACATATGCCACTTCTAACCCCTACAGATTGACATTGCTTCTTCAAGAAGTCAATCAGAGAATGGACAGTCACCTCCATAGTCTTCAAACTGTAACCTTCATTCTCACTTGCTACTTCTGGGAGTTGTTTTTCCTTGGTTTTCCTCCTGCTTTAATGACCTTAACCTTCACATACAATCTGTTCTTGTTCAGCCTCAGTTTTTGAGAATAGGTGCACTGGATACCAGCACTGGGAGCAGCAAGCCTACGAGGGAGAGGTAGTGAGAGCTGTAAAAGGCCTGTGAGAGAGGAGAGACAACACAAGGAAGATAGAGACAGGATGCCTGGATGCCTGCTTTTGAGTCCTTTTTGTTACCTGCACCAATCAACAGTGTCACATTGTTCCATTCTGTACATGAGGGACAGCCACCTGGGTTGACCTGAACCACTGTGGAGCCCTTATGTCAACCAACAAGTAAAATCCGTGATGGTTTCCTAAAAGCTAGCTGAGTTATGGAGGCTAGCTTCTGAGTAACAGAGGCTCTGTGGTTTTCAGTTCCTGTGATATTTAAGGAGTCCTGGAAAAGGAAGAGGGGCTGAAAAATTGGGCCAAGACAATATTTGATACCAGATTCTCCAAATATTTGATTTCCAAAGATGAGAATAAGGTTGAATTCTACAGCCCACTGGACAGAGATTTTGCTCCCAGGAGGACTGTCATGTGGGCCATTCTAGACCACATGGCACTTTTGTACGATTAGGGAACTGCACCCCTTCCTCAAGATGGTTTACTTCCTTTCCTTAGAAAACTGCTGTAATACACTTATGGGTTGGCTCAAGACATTCTACCCTTGCATGCCAGAAAACTGGCACTACAAAAATAAACCCATTATGCCTATGACCAATGTGAAACACCCCTCAGATGTGGCCTCTTACACAGTGCACAACTTGCACAACTGTATGCAGCAGTCCCAAGTAGTTAATTATACGAGGCCACTATGGTTTAAGAACAAGTCCTGACAGAGTAACAGCACTTCTTCCTTGATCAAAGAAGAACCACAGACATAAGACATAGGATATCTGGACCTCAGCAAGGTCTCTGACAAGAATGCTCCAAATATCCTAGTAGACAAGATGATGTCATAATTGAATACACTGACATAATCAGAGGGATCAAAAACTGGTAAGATAATTCAAAGAATGTTGGTTAAGGTATGAACTGATGTTAATAAGAAAGGAGCTAAGAGTGATAAGTCATTGGCTCAGTCTTTGGTCCTGTCTAATTTATTTTTATTTATCTGTGTGAATGAATATTCATCAACATTTTCTAAGTATTTCACGTGTGCTGAACCCTGTGTTAGGGGTTTAGAGCAGGGAAACAAACATGGAAATCACATAAACAAATATATTCAATAAGGTATACTTAATGCATTTTACCAGTGACTTGGGTGATGATAAAGGTTTGTTTATTAATTCTATGCATGACATGAAGCAGGAAGGAATAGGCAATATAACAAAATTTCAGAATAAAAAAGATTCTGACCAACTGATATAACATGCCTATTTTAACAAGACTATAAACTTCACAGAGGTAAATATAAATTCACAGAGGAATATAAAAACTTCACAGAGGTCTTAGTCCCCCCCCCAAAACAAAAACAAGAACAAAAACAAAAAACACAACACTGGACAGCAATGCAGTCTGATGCCCTAGAGGCAGTATGGTAATGGAAGGGCCTAGCTTCACAAGCCAGAAAGACCTGAGTTAAAATTCCACCTCTACTACATCTAGCCACACAACCATGGGCAAGTCATTTAATTTCTCTGAGCCTGTTTCCCCACCTATAAGATGGGACACCACCTGCTGTACAGAATCACTGTGCGGATTCAACTAGAAAATGCATGTATCGGACACAGGAGGCACTCAAAAACAGAATTAATGTTGCCAGCAAAACATGTGTCAAAGACAGGGGGATTTCCATTTAGTTATTCCTTTGATAAACACTATATTATGTACAAGTTCCAGTGCTATATTTCAGCATTCAATGGCAAAAAAGCTAAGCTTTTGCAGGATCTAAGTTTTGAGGATTACATAAACCAGGATGATGGAAAATTACATTTACCATCTATCAACATCGAGTGGGCAATTTGTGGATAAAACAAGTGCCGTGCATGGTGCACTGGGTGTTATACGCAACTAATGAAGCATCGAACTTTACATCGGAATCCGGGGATGTACTGTATGGTGACTAACATAATATAATAAAAAATCATTAAAAAAAAAAAAGAAAACAAGTGCCGTACAGTATAAGTGTTTTACAGGGTGTTATGGGAGGAGGAAGGAAGGGTATCTAAATTAGACTGAAAAAGCAGGGATTTGTATTTCAGAAAAGATCTGTCTTTTCGAAAGGACACTCTGGCACCAGTGAGGGCCAGACAGGGCAAGCAGCTCAGTGGTCATGCAGGAATATAGGCAAGAAGCGAGAAGAATCCAAACTAAGGCGGTGGGAAAGAAAATGGAGGAGAAAATGTGTCAGGAGATATCGAGGAAGGAGAATCTGCAGAACTTTTAATGACTGCGTGGGATGCAATGAGAGGGAAAAGTCCAAGGTGACTCCAGGGCTCTGGTATGAATGACTAAATGGAAGAAGGAGAATGAGTCAGAATAAAGGATGTAGAAAGAACTGTAGATTTGGAGGGAAGCTGATGAGCTTCATTTTGGACTCATGGAGTTTGAGGGTTGGCCCTCAGGAGAGATCTCAGGTCAGGATACAGAACAGGGGTCTTTGGCACGTAAGTGGGAACTGAAGTCGTGGGTGAGAAAAGCACAGAGTATAAGGCAGAGCCTTGGAGAAAACTAGTATTTAAGGGACAAAGGGATGGGAAAAGCCCACAATGGATACAGGGAGAACAGCCAGAGAGCACAAAGCAGGAGTGGTTTTCCTGAGTGAAGGAATACCAGCAATATCAGATGTGCTCAGAATTCAAAGATAAGGAAGGAAAAATGTTCAGGAGTTTTGGTAACACGGAGGTGTGAAGCCTAGGCAGAGCAATTTTGGAGGACGAGTGGGTGGAAGCAGGATTTTAGCGAATGATGACTTCAGGAAGTCAAGAAATGTGGATGGGAAGAGGTGGTGTGATGGCAGAAGTTAATGGGAAGGTGTTTTGGTTTTTTCCAGATATTTAAATGAGAAGAGATGGTTAAGCAAGAAAGAAATGGAATAAATGATGGAACCAGGTCCTGAGGAAAAGGAGATGGAATCTAAGCACAAGTAAAAGAATCAGCCCTCGGGCGCCTGGGTAGCGCAGTCGTTAGCAGTCGTTAAGCGTCTGCCTTCGGCTCAGGGCGTGATCCCTGCGTTCCGGATCGAGTCCCACATCGGGCTCCTCCACTGGGAGCCTGCTTCTTCCTCTCCCACTCCCCTGCTGTGTTCCCTCTCTCGCTGGCTGTCTGTCACATAAATAAATAAAATCTTTAAAAAAAAAAAAAAAGAATCAGCCCTAAACATATTTCTTTCACAGAATTAGGCAAAGTGATAGGGTCAGCTGGAGATAAGTTTGTAAATGATAGCAGCTGAAGAGCCTTAACTGATGGTTGCAACTTAGTGAAGTCCAAGACAAGGTTACGAAGTTGGGAGAGAAATGAAAATCTGAAAGACAAGGAGATGGGCAAGGGAGCTGTCCAAACACACATGGGGAGTGCCAAGCAGCACCAGGAGCCCACAGCGTGATAGTGTCCAAGGGCAGGATGTATCTACAACAAAGACGGGCGGGGTGCTAAGGTCACCACAAAAAAACAGCCCTGGTCTGTATGGTCAGACTCCTGGAGGAAAGAGATCTTTTATACACCACACTCTCAAAGAGAGACTGTCAAACAGGAACAAGTTCAAGGGAGGGTAATCACAACAAAGGAGGTGTGAGAAAACCCTAGAGGTGATCATCTGGGGCTCCACCGACACCGAGTTGTTGTTGTTACCCAGTCTGCCAAGACCACGGAGGTGCATACTGTCTACTGGGTAACAAAGCAGCATGTCATTATTCGCCCTTGAATACACAACCAGGCCTTACAATACAGAGAGGTAGAAGGATCGGGAGATAGAAAAAGGAGGAGGGAGGCATTTCTGAACTTCACTTCCCATGGGTAAAAGTGGAGAAAAGAGGCCATTTGGACTTCCAAATAAAATCTCAGAGGAGGTCAGAGATAACCCCTCAGGGACCACTAATCAAAGAACTTCGTTATTACTTACGTCCACACACAGGATCCATCCCCTCCACCCCCAATATCCCAATTCATCTTCCTCCTCTCTCCATGTGGTGTTATCCAGTAACCAGTCCAGCAAATCCCACTTCCTTTATCCCTTAAACCCACCCATCTATCTCCCTCTGCACAGCCAATGCCTTGGTTCAGGCCTCCCTCCTCTGCCTCCTGAACCAAAGCAATAGTGCCCTCACTGGTCTCCCTGCTGGCCCCGCCCTGTCCAGCCAGTCTAATCACCATGGAACTGCCTGGGTAATTTAAAATAAAGAGCATGTGACACCCCTTTTTAAACTTTCACTGTCTCAACTCTCCAACACCACACCTTCAGCAAAGTCCAGACTTCTCTGCATGGCAATATTAATAGCTACATTTTATCATTTACCAACTACCAACACCAAGTGGGTAACATATAGCATTCAATTCTCACAGCAACCCTGGGAGGTTAGCTTACACGTGAGGAAACTGAAGTTTAGGAAGGGAGTGACTTGCTCACGGTCGCAAAACTAGTTCGATGGCAAAGCCAGCATAGGTACACAAGTAACTTATATTCCAGTCTGTGTTCTTAATTATATATTATACAGTCTTATGCTGCCCACAAAGCACTTTTTGAACTGCCTCCTGCTTACCTTTCTACAGTCCTACCTTTGCCTAGGTGAACTACCTGCAAGTTATGCAGTCACCTACAGTCCTCTGCTCACGCCACCACCAATGTCTGCAATTCATCCCCCCCTCACTCTTCTGACTAGTCTTGCTCATCCTTCAGGCCTATGAGCAATACGTCCTCACAGAAGCCTTCTCTGATGCCTCAGACTGACTTATGATCACTCTAAGTCCTCGTTTGGCAAATATCTACACATTAGCTTCATACCATAGTGCTCTTGTCTATCTCCTTGACTTAAAAAATAATCAATTCCTTGAGGCCAGGGATGTGTATCTTGAATGAGAGTCTGTACTTAACTCCTTAAAGAATTTCGAAATCATGTCACATGAAGGGCAGGGAGGAGTTGGCCAAGAAAAATGGAGGGGAAAGGGGAGATGTTTTAGGCAGCAGAAGCAGCAGGAGGAAAGGGCTACAAGTGAGACACAACCTGTAAACAGTTTAACAAGACCACAGCACAGAACTGGGGGATGGAGAAACAATTAGGCAAGACGACCTTTCACAAGACTGTTTTTTCTTCATTCTCATATTAGTTCCAAAGTCACCTCCTCAGAGAATTCATCTCTGACCAGCTAGATTTTATAATACCTCCCTCCACTTACCCCAAGTTACTCTCCATCTCATTACTGTTTCTTTTTTCTGTAGTGTCTAACAGTATCTGAAACACCCACTACCCACTAAAACCGCTGTATTATTGACAACTGCCACCACCACCATCAAAAAAGTAGGCTCCATAAACAGCACTCTACATCAGCAGTGCTTACAGTGATGCCTGGCACATAACAAAATTCTCAGGTGTTGTGGAGTTTACTATGGGTAAGTAAATTAAATGTGCTCAGCTTGGAGAAGAAATGGTGTGAAGAGGAAGACAAACTAGCAGCTTTCAAAGGTGTGGGGGCAATAAAGTGGGAGATTCCAAGGGTCTGAAGGAGGGACAATGAGCTGAGATTATGGGGTAGCTGCTTTCAGCTCAACATATGACTTAAGTCAAAGCTAGGGGAAGACGGAACAACAATAACCAGAAATAGTGGGTTTTCTGCCACTTAAGAAATCTAACCAGTGGGCAGGGGTGTCATAGAAGAAATCCAAGTAGTCAATGGGAAAGGGAACCTGGGACCCAGGGGTCTGAAACTGGCAGTCACATATATGCCTGGTTTCAGTTGCAGAGTTAAAAAACATTTTTTAAAAAATTGGTTTTGAAAAATTTTATTAGTCATCAGTGTTTAATAATCAAGAGATTACAGGCAACACACGAGTTTTGTTTTCATTTCTCCAACTTTTTATATTTAGTACTGTGCTCATAAAACTCGATTCAATAAAAATGCTTGACTATTATTGACATGGAAATAAATTTCTTACACCTACATTTACCTTACCTGATTGAATAAGCATTAAAGTCTGTAACTCCTGGATCAAACTGAGGATGGAGAATCTTAGCTCAGAAAAACCCTGACAAAAAAAACTGACTTTAACGCCCTCGCTTCACAAATGACATTATCATCACTCCCATTTTACAGATGAGGGAAGAGAGGCTCAGAAAGAGGTGGCACGCCACAGTCACACAGCAAATCCTGGCTAAGCCAGGATAAGAACCCTGGCGTCCTATCTCCGGTATTCCAATACCGAAGATGCAAAGGACTCCCTGCCAGACGACAGGAGGGACTGACTTAGGACTTTAGGAGCTTTCTAGTCAGAAGACACCGGACTGAACCAGTCTCTGGGGACGTGGCTGGAGAAGGAGGGCGAGAGCCGGAGTCAGTGACTCCCTGGAGGGAAGATCCTGAAATCTACCAAGACTTTCGCCCTCACTGCCGAGCTCGCCTCTTCCCGCCAGGCGTCCAAAGCCCAGCCGCAAGACCCCGCTACTCCCTCACCCGCGCGGCTCACTTACCGCCGCTCAACTTCCGGCAACCACAGCGTTGTCCGCAGCGCGCGCCCCGATGACGCAATATGGCCCCGCCCGCCCGACTGAGCCAGTGATGCGCATGCGCACACGGAGGCGCGGGCCGACCTGGTAAATGAGCCCCTAGCACCGGGCTGAGTGGGAGGACTTTGAGTTGCAGCGAAGGCGGAGCGTCAGGAGGTGGGCGAGGCCCCCTGGTGAGAGCCGAGCAAGGTGTAATAAACCAGTTTATCAGCTGTGGGAATGTGTATTTGCCCGCCATGCTTTGAAAAAACTGCTCCACTTTCTCTCTTTCGATTTCAGAGCATGACAGGAATTATGATCATTTCCGTTTTCCAGGAGAGGCAGCATTAAACGTATCTTAGGTGCCATTAAGGAGGCAGGTATGGAGACAGATGAGAATTTTAATGGGTAAAAGCTCATGAAGGTCGTCTGATTAACCTGTTCTTTCTAAACCAGGTATTATTCTCATAGCTCCCTGCTGTCAATGGGATAAAGTTACTCCTTCCAAGTTATTTATCGCGCATAAACTATGTGCCAAGCATCGGTCAGATATTGAAGCCACAATAGTGAGTATAAACTTAACGTGACATATAAGGCCATTCATCATAAGGAATGAAAGTGACTTAGATGTAGCTCAATAGACTCATAATAACAAGAGTAATGACTACTATTATCTACCATGTTTTCAGGGTTTCATATTTTCTAATTACCACAAAGGTCCTGAAACATAGATGTATATTATCCCCATTTTACACATAAAGGAACAGAGACTAGGAAAAGTTAAGTGGCTTGCTGAAGGGCACAGAGCTTTTGGGATAGGATTCTAATGGAAGCATGTTTGACTCTGCCAAATAAAATAAATTCAGACTTAGTAAGGAGATACTTTATTTGAAAAGATCATTGCAAGAGGGAAGATAAAGGGCAGGGAAGGAACTATTGTGATAGACCACTCTGACTAAAAGATCTGCAAGTGTCTAAAGATTATTCAAAAAGAATTTTTCCTTAATAGGGAAGGGTGAAGAAGGCTAGAAAGTACTGGGTGTGGGGAAGTGGGAGGAAAGGGTAGCTTGATTGGATAGTGGTAGATCAGAGAATGTTTTACCTTGAGGTCAGCCTATTCTTTGGAGGGGTTGTATGGTGGATCAGGCTAAGGGTAAGTCAAAAATAAGGGGCCTGGAGGGTATGGGAGAAGCTGAACTCAAGTTGGTTAACAAAGAGTTTTGTTTTGATTGATCAGTGGATACAGGTAGTTCAGCTAAACATTTATACGGCAAAGAACAGCGATTCAGAAGGACTGTCTTGCCTTGTCACAGGTAAATAAGGAAGGTATCCATGAGTCTTAACCTAAGTCATACAGGAATGGATATTTCTTTGCAGTAAACCCTTTCTGGAGCACAAAAGAGTGGAGGGAGGGTGTTGAAAAACAAATACTTCTAAAATTTGTATGGACCACGAAAGAACCCAAATAGCCAAAGTGATCTTGAGAAAGAAGAGCAAAGCTGGAGGTATCATAATCTCAAACTTCAAGATATACTACAAAGCTGTAGTAATAAAAACAGTATGGGACTGGCACCAAAAAAAAAAAAAATACATAGATCAATGGAATAGGATAGAGAGCCCAGAAATAAACTCATGCTTATATGGTCAATGAATCTATAACAAAGGAGGCAAGAATATACAATGGGGATAATACAGTCTCTTCAATAAATGGTACTGGAAAAACTGGACAGCCATATGTAAAGAATGATATTGGAGCACTTCCTTACACCAAACACAAAAATAAACCCAAAATGGATTAAAAACCTAAATATGAGACCTAAAACTATAAAACTCCTAAAGAAAACATAGGCAGTAATTTCTGGGACATCGGCCTTCGCAATATATTTATGGAAATGTCTTCTCAGGCAAGAGAAACAAAAGCAAAAATAAACTATTAGGACTACACCAAAATAAAAAGTTTTTTCCCAACAAAGTAAACCACCAACAAAACAAAAAGGCAACCTAGTGAATGGGAGAAGATATTTGCAAATCATATATCTGATAAGGGGTTAATATCCAAAACATATATAGAACTTACATAACTCAACACACACACACACACACACACACACACACACACGAATAATCCAATTATAAATAGGCAGAGGACCTGAATAGACATTTCTCTAACGACATACAAAAGGCCAACAGACACAAGAAAAGATGCTCAACATCAACTAATCATGAGGGAAATGCAAATCAAAACCACAGTGAGATGTCCCCTCACACCAGTCAGAACAGCTAGAATCAAAAAGACAAGAAATAAGAAATGTTGGTGAAGACATGGAAAACAGGGAACACTTGTGCACTGTTGGTGGGAATATAAATTGGTGCAACTACCGTGGAAAAAGTAGGGCGGTTCCTCAAAAAATTAAAAATAGAAATACCATGTGATCCAGTAATTCCACTATTGGGTATTTACCCAAAGAAAACAAAAACACTAAAATTAGAAAAGATACATGCACCCCTATGTTTATTGCAGCATTATTTACAATAGCCAAGATATAAAAGCAGCCCAAGTGTCCACCGATAGGTGAAAAGATAAAGAAGATACAATGGAAGATTACTCAGCTATAAAAAAAGAATTAAATCTTGCTCTTTGCAACAATGTGGAAAGACCTAGGGAAGACCTATTATGCTAAATAAAATAAGTCAGAGAGAGAAAGACAAATACTATATTATTTCACTTATATATGGATTCTAGAAAAACAAACCAAATAAACAAAACAGAAACAGATTCATAAATACAGAGACAAACTGGTGGTTGCCAGAAAGGAGGGGGTGGCAGGGTAGGCAAAATAGGTGAAAGGGATTAAGAGATACAAAATTCCAGCTGTAAAATAAGTCATGGAGATGAAAAGTACAGCACAGAGAATATAGTCAATAATATTATAATCACATTGTATGGTGACTTAGTGTGGTGAGCATTGAGTAATGCATAGAACTGTCAAATCAAAAATCACCTGAAACTACTATAACATTGTACGTCAACTATACTTCAATAATAATGATGATGATGATGATAATGATAATGATAAACACGTTGAAAGGTGGGGAAATCTTAGACAAAATAAAAAAAAGAATGCATATCACATAATTACATTTATGCAAAGTTCTAAAATCAGCAAAACTAATCTATAGTGATTAGAAGTCAGATCAGTGGTTGCCTGGGGCATAGAGGGGGCATGAGAAACTTCCTGGGTTGATGGAAATGTCCTATATCTTGATTGAGATGGGGATGACATGGGTGTATACATCTGTCAAAACACACTGATCTCTACATTTTAAATGGGTGCATTTTACTGTATATATTGAATGTAACAAAATTGGTTTTTAAAATACTCAGTAGGATGATACCCACCCACCTCTAGGCTTCCCTCTATTAGGCATACATGAGCCTGGTTGAAGTCAGTTCTTTATAAGCTTGTTTTCTTTGCTGAACTTCAGGATTCTTATAATTAACACCTTTTTGGAGTTTCACCCAGCTCACAATGACTCCACTTCTCTGGGAACTGTTGGTCTTCCAGCCATGTTTGTACCACATGTGCCATCTGGCCCCGTAGGGTTACCCCTTCAGAGCGGATTGCAGCACAGGTAGACACAGGATGATTCTTTCCTCTAACCTTTGGACTTTTGAACCAATGCTCATGCCTTGAGGCACCAAGATGATGGAGCATTATGAAAGATGCAAGACCAGGACCCTTAAATAGGCAGAGAATGTTCTCAGCCACAGCAGGCAATGAGGCCCATGACACTTACTCAAGATCACAGCAATTCAGATCAATCCACCTTCATCATTTGACTGGCAGCTCAGTTGAGGAGAGCACATGCTACCCACAATGGGAACCATATGCTGCACAACGTAGGCTTTGAAAGCCCAAGAAATTGTGGAATGACATATTGGCAAATTAGATCTTAAAAGCATTATTTTTTTACAGAACTTAGAACGCGTCTCAGCCAGAAGAGCCCCAGCATCCTTTTCACCCTGTGTTAGGACTTAAATCTACCTCTGGAAGGCCCATTTTCAAAAGAGACACCAGCAATTTTCTGCAAGCCAAGTAGCCAAACAGCCAATTCATCAAATGGCCAATCTGCAGACTAATGGATTTTCTGAATGAACACTTTATTAACATTACCAACTTCTAAGATCTATAGCAATTTCTATTAGATGGAATAGTTTCATAAGCTTTTAAAGATTTATGTCATGCAGTAGTTGACTGATTTTCATGTGGTCTTCAGAGAATCACTTGAAGGGATTTCTATTTATCAAAAGTTAAGGATGGTTTATTCTTCTTTTGAATATATTTAACTTCTGAAAACATTAATACAGAATATGTTCTTGAATGTACATTTTTTTGAGTGTATTAATATTATGCCACTTGGTTTATGCTCTTCCTGTCCCCCACTTTCTACTTCTCCTTTTCTGTCTGCCTTCACATTCCTCATTTTCTCTCTGTGCCTCAGTTTGCCTACTTGTGAAAACACAGAAATCTCCCTCATGAGATTGGTGTATAGGTTAAAGTAAATAATGTTCGTAAAGCATAGGACCTGGCACATAGTATGCTCAGCATGTTTTAAAACTACATATGAGGGGCGCCTGGGTGGCTCAGTCGTTAAGTGTCTGCCTTCGGCTCAGGGCGTGATCCCAGGTCCTGGGATCGAGCCCTGCATTGGGCTCCCTGCTCCGCTGGGAGCCTGCTTCTTCCTCTCCCACTCCCCCTGCTTGTGTTCCCTCTCTCGCAGGCTGTTTCTCTCTCTCTCTGTCAAATAAATAAATAAAATCTTTAAAAAAAATAAAATAAAACTACATGAGTCCCGACTGTGTATGCACCATAAACACCGTATTCAGTAATGCATGGGGCTCTTTTTTTTATGGTCTGACAATTTATATTGATGATTTCTTGTTCTTATCAGACTCAAATCCAGGTCTCTTCAACCCAAAGTCAGAGCTCATAAACATTTCTCTTCACTAGCTGCCTCAACCATTTGTCAGCATAAATAATGGGCACTTGGGAAACGTTTTTTGACCTGGAAACAGACCAGCTGAAGCTTTTAAAACCAGCATAAAGGTCTCTTTTGCTCCCCCAGTTTTGACCAAGAAGAGCTTTTGGGGGATGCCAAGCAGAGAGTGAGCCTTGTTATTAAAAGTAAGTTCTTTACTAAAGACATTTACAAATGTGACCAGAAACCAAAGAGAAAACCTATATCAGATCTTGTAATATTTGACAGTACGTTTCAATACATCTTCTCAAAGAGACTCAGAAAGGTAGAATTAAATAAATCAAACTCAGTATAGTTTCAAATATCATATTTTAAGTAGGTAAAAATCTGTCATTTTAACAGATCATGCAAACAGGAACACAAAGAGACAAAATACCAGCTTGTACACACACCCCACTTTGCTACATATATGACAGTTTGGCAATAAGTTTTAAAATATAAATCACAACCAGATTGCGATATAAACCCCAAGGAAAACTGGATGTTCCCATGCCTTTGCTAGTTCTTACTGAAGAAGTGTGACTACAAAAGGACATGGTGACTTTTCTTCAACAAACACGGCAGAACTCACAGAGAAAAATGCACACGAGGGCTTCAAAGTATCACCTTCTGTGGCCTCAGGCATATTCTATGTCAGCTGTTCCTTCTCTCAACACATCCTTTTGAGAATTGCCACCACTTTCAGGAATATGTGTGTGTGTGTGTGTGTGTGTATGTGTGTGTGCGCGCACACACGCACATGTGTTGTCTACTTAAAGGATAAATTTTTGCCTGTTGGAGGAAACGTGTGACAACGAGCTGGAACCCCACCAGGTTTTCATTGTAGCTATGTGATGTTTGGCACTTATTTCACCTTGCCACACCTCACTTTGCACCTCTAGTAACAGCATCCTCCTGCTGTGGAGTGTCATGGAGCTTCAACGAGATAAACACGACCCAGCTTTCAAGAAATATGGCTTTCTTCTCCCCGTTCCCATTTTTGTTTGTTTTTATTGTGCAACCATTAAAAAAATACCCTTTTTCTCTTTCTTTTGAGGGCAGCTTTTATCATTATTTTGTTACTAGTCAAAAGGAATTCGGGGCTGAAAACAATGAACGTACAAGCTGCATAATTTCCTACCAACTCTAAGATATGCGTGGATGAGAAATAATAAGGCAGAATTTCCAACATGGTTCAGACACTGGTTCTGGAGAAAGCTGTAGGAGGGGCTCAGAGGAGAGGTGTTCTGAGAAGTGACAGTCAAGATGGAATCACTGTCATGCCTATCAAGGTGACCCCTGGAAGGGGACAGCATCTATCTGCATATGTAAGGTCTCTGCACAGTCCTATAACTCCATTACAGTAAGGCTTGAGAGTTCCATCTAATTCAGCAGTAAAACTCTCCCCACGTGTTCCTTCAGTTTCCAATTAATTCCAGTCTGCAAGCTTGAATTACAACGAGAGTCTGAGGCTCCCACATTTCCTGAGGAGCAGGAGAACTCATCCAGATCTGATTCTCTTGGAAATATCCTGCTCTCTACTCAGAGTACAATCTCTCTGCTGACCACCGCCATCTGCTGTTCTACCAATGGTGCCTAAGAACTCTCCAAGTTACCTGGTCCTTAAGACTATTCTTCCGACTCCAGAAAGCCCAGGTGCCCGGCAACTCATAGGCCTTCATCCTCCATTTTCTTCAGGAACATCCTAAGTGTCACTTTAGTTGCATCCCCTTGTTGCCTCCCTTAGGAGCGAATGTGCAGAATTTTCTTGAATGTCTTCTTGAAGTTTTCATTGCACAAGGGGTAGATGAGGGGGTTCAGCGTGGAGTTGATATAGCCCAGCCAGATGGTGAACATGTGCACACGCTCATTGCAACAGCTCTTGCAGAAGGCAATGACCATGAAGAAGATGAAGTAAGGAATCCAGCAAAGAATGAAGGCCGCCATAATAAAACCTAATTGTTTGGCAGCCTTCCGTTCTCGGTTCATGTGCAGGCCAGACACATACTGTCTTGAATGTGAGCGGAGCCTCTTCCAAGTGAACTTGATGTAATCCAGGCCTGTGCTAGACCCACTTCTAGGTTTACCTTTCCCTGATGTTGACTCTGTGGGGGTGTCTGAGTCTGTCCGGGAGAAGGACTGGCTATCACCTAGGATCTGATCCTCTGACATTTCATTAGGCACATGCATGTTCAGGCTCTGCTCATCCATCCCAACTGGGCTCTGGCTCTGGTCGATAGCTACGAAACTCCGGCCACTCCCCTCTGCCTCAGTCTGCACTTGCACAATGTTAAGTGGAAAGCACTGGAGTTTGTCCACTTCTCTGTCCTCCTCTTGGCTGAAGACACCTGGAGATTTCATCTCGTCTGGGTCTTGGGATGGTGGCTTCAAGACAGGCTCACCACTGGCATCTTTTGACTTCCTTTTCAGAACTTCCCAGGGAGACTCCTTCCCTGGTTTCTTGGCGCCTGCCTTGGGGTTCTCTGGCTTCAGCTTAATTTCAGAGAAGGAAGGGAGGGATCCATTGATGAGCTCTCGGTGCTGACAGTGCTGCCGAACGGCCTTGTAGATCTTGGCGTAGAACCAGAGCATGAGCAAGGTAGGCAGATAGAAGTTGATGATGGCAGTCATGATCTTGAACCAGGTGACATCATAGAAGTCTGTCTCACACCTGTCATCCCGGTGTCCTGAGGACTGTGACATAAAGTGATGCCATCCCAGAATAGGAATAATCCATAGGAAAGAGAGAAACCAGGCCCCCAAGATGGTGACTGATGCTCTGGTCTTGGTACGATACTTCAGGTATCTGAGGGGCTGCTGGACAGAGCGATAGCGATCAATGCACAAGATGAAGACACTGAAAATGGATGCTGTGCTGGCCACGTAGTCCATAGAGAGCCAAAAGAGGCAGAGAGGCTGGCCCAGGGACCACCTGGACATGAGGAGGTAAAGGATGTTCATGGGCATGACGACAGCTCCCACGATCAAGTCTGCCACGGACAGGCTGACAATGTACAGGTTCCCCACGGTGTGGAGCTTCCGCTCACTCCGCACAGCATAGAGGACCAGCAGGTTGAGTCCCACTGTGACCAAGGAGATGGCACTCAGGACCACCACCAGCGGCATCAGTTGGGGGCTGGCTATGGTGGTCTTGTTCCCCTCGCACATCTTGTCTTCGAAGGTGCAGGAAGAATTGGGAAGGGTCATTGGCACAAGAGCAGCCTCCAGCTGGGGCTCCCTCCCTGGGAAGAAAGACACAAAGATTAAGATCAGAGCCTTGGAGATCAGTAGAGTCAGCTGGTATCATCAAGTTGACCTAACTGGGGTTGTATGCCATTCAGGGCAGTAGATACTGCTGTTACCTACGGTCTATATCCCCTTCTTCCTTAGTCATTCATTTCTTCACCCATTCAATGACCATTTAGTGAAATCCTGGCATTGTTCTGGGCACTGGGAACACAGCAGTGAACAAAAAAATTTCTGCCCTCACAGAGTTTACATTCTAGTGGGGGAGCTGGCAAAAGCAAGACAAAGTTTGTATAAGTCCCATGTTGCATGTGTTCTGGGAAGGTGGGCTGCATTATGACTGGTCTATGCTGGAAATGGCACTCTAGTTTGAAGAAAACTGAGAAGCCCTAACAAAGCGTAAATCTCTCTTAAAATTGAGCAAAAACAAACTGCTTCCATATTAAGACAAAGCCAGATAAATTCTTGAGAAGAAAACTAAACTTGTATGATTTTTTTTAAGATAAAAAGCAAGACCTTAAGACATTTGATCCTTTGGGAGGAACCTTTGAGTTACTTTGTCGGAAAAGCATCATGTGGGTAGCACTGATTTTGTCCCAGCTCTGCCACTGATATCCTGAGTGATCTCTCAGCCTGCATTTTCTCATGGGTCAAACGTGAAAGGTGGCACAAGTGATCCCTAAAGCCTTTCCCAGGCATCCTGTTTAGAGTCTTGCTTTGGGTATTTTTCCATATTCTCCTCCAGCTCTGAACTGCTCATCAGAGCAACCCTTCAGCTTCTTCGAGTGTTCCTCCTCTGAACAGCATCACCTTCTCCTCTTGTGACCCAGTCTCGCTCTCTGCTCCTGTCACTCTCCGCTGTCTGCCTCAGAGCCTTCCCTACTCACCCCCGTCAGCCCCAGCCATCAGCTCTCTGAGGATAATAGCCCCCAGTTCTACAGCTTCAGCCTGTCTCTTTCTCCACTTCCACACCTCAAACCAGGACCTCCAGCTTCACCTTCAGCCCTGATCCAGTTCACTCCCCTTGGAATAGCCCGCAGCCACCCCAGGAAGGCGCAAAGAGGCTACGGAAGTTCATCTCAGGTTTAATTTTGATTTTGTTTGGTAGAAAGCAGGAAACAGTTCCCCCAAACACTCCCACCGGCTGGTATTCTCAAGGTAGCTCCAACCACCCTCTGCTACAGATGTGTCTCATTTCTCTTTTTCCCTTGTTCCCTTGAGGAAAGTTCTCTTTTCTTATTTCTCTCTTTGCCTCATTGTGCACCGAGAGCCTCTTTTCACTGTGCATATGCTATTTGTCATTCAACAATGTGACAGAAAATGATTTTTTAATATAAAAATCATTGATTTTTTCTTTTTTGACTAAAAAGAAGAACTGTGATGATTGAGTTGAGATCACTGAACTAAAAATTACTGTCCCATATTAAGTGTTTCAGGGTGAGATCTACTCAGGTCTGCAGCTTACTTTGAAATGAATCAAAAAACAAGTTGGATGGATAGTTGGTTAGAGGAAGGGATAAAGGAACAGACATATAATAAAGTAGAAAGAACAAAATGTTAATTTATAACCTAGGTGGTAGATTTATAGGCGTTCGCCGTACAATGCTTCCAACTTTTCTATTTTATCAATAATTTTCATAGGAAAATGCTGGGGAAAATTAACATAGCATGTATACATTTATCTTCCTCACCTATCACTGTAAGCTTGACTTTTTGTCACATGTTCTCCTTTGTAGCTTGGACATGTTAGTCTGCATAAACATACAAGCAAAAGATCAATACATATTTGGTAAATGGATGAGTGAGCGAGAGAGAGGCAGATGCCGCGAAGCATCTCAGCTCAGAACTTACTCATTCACTAGATATTTACTGGTGAAAGGTTCCCTTCAGCTCAGGGACCTGCTTCAGGAGCAAGATAATCCATTTTTGTCCTCTGAAGCCATGGGATTGAGAAGGATTCCTGGAAAGGCAACCGCAGAACTTGCCTGCTGCATGCAGACCCATCTTGGCCCCTGCCTTCCCTGAGGAACGCGGGCTGGAGGGCAGGGCATCAGGGAAAGAGGAAGAAGCCTGAAGGAGCCATGAAAAGTGGGCCTCACAGGCTGGGCGCCCACAAGGGCAGCAGAAGCAGCCACATCAACGGTGATCTCATGTCCCACTCAGGACTGGCTATGTAATTTGCGGGGCCCAGCGCAAAATTAAGAATTAAACAATTATTAAGAATTTCAAGATGGCAACAGCAGAACATGACACTGAGACACAGGCCCTCCTGAGCACAGGGCCTGTGTGGCTGCCACAGTCACAGGCCCATCTGCCATTTCTGGTCTCTGGTCCTCTTACCCAATCCCGAACACGCCCCAGCTGGTGAGATAACTAATGTAAGGCACTCCCCCCCTCCCTCAGGGATCTGCATTCTGAAACGCAGATGGTTGAATGGTTTTCTCTCTATAAATGCCAAAGGGACGTGGAGCTGAGTGTGCAAATTACCTGGGGACATGGATCCTCACTGCACCTCACGCTACACAGAAGGCCATGCTCCCTTCAGGCAGCCCAGACCCCAGCAGGTTCTGAGGTGCTCTCTCCAGGATCAAGGCCAAGACTAGAGAGATGGTGCAGGAGATGGGTGTGCTCTGAGAAGAGAGAAGGGAAGCTAGAGAGGCACTTCGGACAGGACAACTGGAGAAGAAAGGCGGCACCTTCAGATTCTTTATAGCGCTGTGTCCCTAGAGAAGCAGGTGATGGAAGGAGGGGGTTCTCACCCCAGCTCTGCCACTTGATGGGCCCTGTGGAGCTTGGGTAAACAGCCACACCTCCAATTTCCTTACCTGTAAAGTAGGGAACACATCATTACCTCCCTCCCGGGGCTGTTGGGAGGGTCAGTTGAGGCAGCAGTGTGGGAAAGCTCTGCTAATCCCCAGGTAACGACGACCGGGTGACAAGCAGAAATGAACCCCTTTTCTCGAAGAGGCTCATGTGCACAAGCAAGTCATCATTTTTGAATTAAGGCAATGGCTCCATTCCAAAACCATTAGCTGCAGCAGGATTTTTTCCAGAGTGATTACAAATAGTCTAATCCAATCAGGCCCATGTGCCAGCAAGTAAACAAAGGTAGTCAACGTTCCTTCCATATCCTGGGAATGCTGACTGGAGCAGCCACAACAGTAAGGAGCTGAGCCCTGGGCTTTTCAGATATCGGTTATTAAATGCCTACCACAAGCCTAGAGGGAGGTCTTGTGATGATCTCAAGGTAGAGATAAGGAAATGGTCAGCTCAGGTTCAGAGAGGTGAAGCAACCAACTCACGGTCACACAGGAAGAGACTGGCGAAGTCAAGATGCAAGCCTGATTCTATCTGTTTTGCAACCTTTGCTCTATTGACATTTTGAACTGGATAATTCTTTGTTGTGAAGGACTGTCCTGTGCACTGTTGGCTGTCTAGCAGCATCCCTGGCATCCCTGGCCTCTGCTTGCTAGGTGCCAGTAGACTCCTCCCCCCTTCCCAGTAGTGACAACTAAAAATATCTCTAGACATTGCCAGATATCCACTAGGAGGCAAAATGATCCTTAGTTGAGAACTATGGGTCTAATTGAAGAATAAACACCTTGAACTGCCAAAGAATACAACTTAAGGTAAAAAAGGACTTCCTAAAATTGATGTTATCAAACAATGCAATGAATTGCCTTGATAGACAGTAAGTTCCCCATCATGGGAGGTATGCAGGGAGAGGTGGCCTGAATTTGACTCCAAATTAGAAATATTCCTTCTTTCTCAGGGGCATTTATTTACCTAAATAAACCTGCAGACCTTGGTTTTAGATAAAAGAGACCAATAGGCAGGGATTTCTGCTAATAGGAAGGGGAGGCAAGAGGAATTGGTGGGTTTGGAGAGATGCTACACTTTAAATGAGGCTCCCAGTGGCTTTACCTTCACCACTTTCCATCCCATTTCAGCAATGCTGATCCACAGAAGGCTCAGAGCTCACTTGGATGGAAGAATTGGGCAGTGGTTAAAAACCCAAGCTTTGTAAACCAGTTAACCTCTCCTGCTTCTGCCCTAATTAGCTGGGCAAGATATTTCATTGCACCAAGTCTTGGTTTTCCTCACCCCTCAAATAGGAGGAAAGCACCTCGTACAGTGCCTGACATAGGAAATGCTCAATTAATAGCAGCTGTTGTATTTTCTTCCATTTCTGGGTGAATAGCACAACGATCCCACAGCCAGTCCAGTCTGGCTCAGAGGAATCATCCTTGACCTCCTTGTTTTCCACTGTGGCAGAAACTGCTCATAGTCTTCCAGTATCAGTTCTCCTCTATTTAGGAATAGACCTCTATTTTTCTAGCTGAGTACATGGCTGCCTGGAATAGACATTACATTTTCCAGGCTCCTTTGTAGCTGCATATGGCCATGTGACTAAGTTCCAATAAAATGGAAATGGAAATGGAGTTTGCTACTTCCAGAAAGCAGCCCTAAAGGGAGGATGTGTTCTTTTCTTTGGCCTTGATTCTTCCAGCTGGCTGGAATGGTGATAGGATGAATAGGGCTTAAGCAGCCTTCTTGGGACCATGAGGAACAGCCACAAAATGAGAACAGTGAAGCAGCAATTTGGATGGAGTTGAGATCTCTGATGACTGCAGAGCTGCCAAACCAGTCAGGGCTCTCCCCCTCTGGGATAGTTTAGGTTTTCTATCACACACAGCCAAACTGAAACCTAACTGGTACACCGCCTCTGACTTCAAGGAGTTTGTCAATTAACATGAGAATAAAGACAAAAGGTAAAGGAACAGCACCAAAAAGTAAAAAATTCTAGAATGTAACTGGGACAAATATGGTGACTGAGGTAAGATCAAAGCAGATGACAGGACAGAGGAGAGAGGGACAGCCTCTCTCAAGGTGGAGTGCGGATGTCAAGAAGAACAGAGAAGGAGTGATGTGTGAGGTGGGCTTCGAAGGATGAGTAGAAGTTCACCAGGAGGAAGGAAGAGGAATTTAAGGATGAAGAAAAGAAAGAATAAAAGTACAGAGCTGAGTTCGAGGCATTAGGAGGGAATCGTTGGAATGATGAGTCCAGGAAGGCATCAGGGGACAAGGAGTAAGAAAGCGCTTTTACACCTCTATGCTTTTGCTTGTGCTGTTTCCCCTGCATGGAGCACCATCCGCGTTGAAGCTCTTAGTTGCTCCCCCTTCTGTGTCTCCACAATGCTTCTAACACTCCCCTTGACATCACCTAGCTTATCATCCTTTCTTTAGCTGATTGTTCCTAACTAAACAGGGAGCAACTCTCGGGCATGGAAAGTGTCCACTATTTCTGTTTCCGATGTGAGACACCCATGACCATCAGGGAGACACCCCCTCCTTCATGGCAGGGCCCACACCTTTTCATTCACTGCCATTCTCCCATGCTGGTACATGAGGGATTCTCAACAGATGTTTGTTGGATGGGCTCTGAAAAGCGAGGCACGAATGAATGAAGGGCAGCAGGAGACACAGGAAGAAGGATCTAACTGCAGAAGGCATGAGCTTAGTTTTCACAAATATGTCTAAACCAACAAAAATTGGAGGTAAGATTTATGCTATTGATGAATATTGATAACCTTCATTTAACTTTTCTACTTTTTCCTGGAAACTTTATTGTTGGAAATTTCTCTCATGGTAATCCAAATCATAAATACAGATTTATGCACAAGGATGCTTATTGGCACATCATTTATGATAGGCAATAAAAGGAAAGAAATCTAACATCTGGGAACTAAATATATTATGGGATAGCTACAGAATAGAGTATCATGCAGTCACCAATAATCACATTTATGGAGCACCATTAGTAATATGGAAAAATGCTTACAATGAAATTAAATTTACAGCAGATGTTGTTTATCCAGAATGATGTCAATTCTGTTATCAGGTTTAGCATAAGGGTGAGTCTCCATTATGTTATATTAACAGTGGTTTCCTCTGGGTGGTGGGTGATGTTTACTATCTTTGGCATTTCCCAAGATATCAACAACGAGAGCATCTTAGCTTTATAACAGGGAAAAATAAGAACTAACTGCATTCATTTTTTAAAACAAAATAAAACAGATTTATTCCATTGGAAAAAAAAATTTTTTTTTAAGGAAAGGTCTTCCACATTCTTAGCACATCTTTTATTTTCTTTAGTGCAAAGTGAGAGTTTGGGATTCCTTTCTTGATACATTCTAAATTGCCTCACCCACCACTCCTCATTCCAAACTGCTCCACCCTCTGAGAATCATTTGCATCGGATGCTCATTTTAGTCAAGTAAGTCTGAACATTAGTTTCTTTGCTCTAGTTCTGAGGGTGAGGTGCCATGCATGAAAGTACCCCAAGTATTGCATATTCTCATTGAGTCTGGCCAAGGCATAATTTCCATAAAACACCCAGTCTTATCAGTGCCACTGGCTGTGGTGCAGAGAGCAGACTGCAAATAGCAAAATCACATTATAAAGCCAGTGCTACCGAATAGGCCTGACTTTGAATGTAGGGCAGTGCCGGGTGAAGAGTTAGCCTCTGGGTAAGATGCAAGAGGTAGATGACCTTGTGGGAAGAGAGTGGCCCCGAGGATTTTTCTGGGGGTGGAGGTACACATTCAAATGTCTACAGAGTCAGGAAGGGAAAGTTAATAAGAACAGGGGACTGTGTGTCGAGCAAAAGGGAGTGGCGGGGACTGGGGCAACCTGAGATTATATTCTGTCTGAAGAGGGCAGTTCTTGCTTAGACACCACCAACCACTGTAGGCCCAGATCTGCCTATTTTTTAAGTGAAGCATAAAAGCTGGATTTTTACATGGAAACTTTTAATTTTAGATGTCACTTATTTAGTTGTTTTATTTGTTTTCTTGAACACTTGATCACAGGTCAAGCAAAAACAAATTTTGAGGACATGACCTGTGAGCTCCAAGCTGAAAACGTCAAGTTAGTTCATAGGGAATCCGGAGTGCTGAATACAAGGTAACCACCCTAGAATAGAATCGTTTTGGGGTATCTGCCCAGCTCACAAGCTTCCTTCTTGGAGAACAATCATCCAGCTAGGGGTAGAAACTGGCAGCCAAATTTATACCATGTAAACCTGATCCCTAGTCATGTGATTGGACTGGAGGATGTCATCTGACCCAGAAGGGCTAAGTCCCATTCTCTCTTCTGGAAAACTGGAATGGGGGTTGTGCAGCCAAGACAGTCTGTTGGTCTCATGAATTGAAGTGACAAGAAGAGGGGGGTGCGGCTGCCATTGGGGGGCGGTGTTGCTCATTATGCAGGCACACTGAAGTAGATGAAGGGATGTAACAAGGCAGGGGGCAAATGCCATGACCTGTGCTGGGATAACTGATCTCTCCATGTCCAAAGATGAATCTAGAACTTTCCCCCTCACAGCATACACAAAAATCAACTCAAAATTGACGATAGTCCTAAATATAACAGCTAAATGCCTTAAAACGATCAGACTTTGAAATCATAGGAGAAAAGCTTTGAGCTCTTGAGTTAGCTGAAGATTTCTCAGATACAGTGCCAAAGGCACAACTCATAAAGGAGAAAATTAAGTTGGACTTTGTCAAGTTTTAAACTCCTGTGTTTCAAAAGGCACCACTAAGAAAGTAAGAAGCTACAGAATGGGAGAAAATATTTGTACCTCATATATCTGTTGGATCATATGTCTGATATATCCAGAACATATAAAGAACTCTTCCAACTCAATAGTAATAAGACAAATAACCCAATTTAAACATAGGCAAAGGATTTGAATAGATGTTTCACCAAAGAAGGTACAGGAATGGCTCAGAAGCTCATGAAAAGATGTTCAACATCATTAGTCATCAGGAAAATGCAAATCGAAACCACAGTGAGATACCACTTCACACCCACTGGATGACTATATTTTTAAGAGACAGACAATAATAAGCATTGATGAGAATGTTGAGAAATTAGGACTCTCCTATACTGCTGGTGGGAGTGTAAAATGGTGCAGCCACTATAGAAAAATTTGGCAGTTCCTCAAACAGTTAAATATAGTTACCATAATAACCAGTGATTCAATACCTAGATAGCTACTCAAGAGAAGAGAAGGTATACATCCATGCAAAAATTTGCATGTGAATGTTTCTAGTATTGTTGATAATAGCCAAAACATGCACACAACCCAGATATTCATCAACTGGTGAATGGATAATCAAAATATGGTATATCCATGCCATGGAATATTATTTGTCAATAAAACCCCCCCAAAGTACCGATGTATGCTATAGCATGGATGAACTGCAAAAACATCATGCAAGTAAAAGAAGCTAGACACAAAAGGCAACACATGGTATGATTCCACTTACAGGAAAAGTCCAGAATAGGAGATCCATAGAGACAGAAAGTGGATTAGTCATTGTCTGAGACTGGGGGTGGAAATAAGAAGGAGTCTTTGGAAGTGATAGCAATGTCCTAAAATTGAATTCTGATGATGATTATACAACTCTGGACATTTACTAACAATAATTGAATTGTATGATTTACTCAGAATGGGTGAATTTTGTGATAGATTATATCTCAAAAAAGTTGATTAAAAAGAAATTCAGGGGCGCCTGGGTGGCACAGCGGTTAAGCGTCTGCCTTCGGCTCAGGGCATGATCCTGGCGTTATGGGATCGAGCCCCATCAGGCTCTTCCGCTATGAGCCTGCTTCTTCCTCTCCCATCCCCCTGCTTCTGTTCCCTCTCTCGCTGGCTGTCTCTATCTCTGTTGAATAAATAAATAAAATCTTTAAAAAAAAAAAAAAAAAGAAATTCAGTCATCCAAGCAGGAGGCTGTCTAGGTTTCCAGACTTCTGTCTGTTTCAAAAACCTGTTTTGGTACACTAGTATTGCTCCCTAAAATACTTACCAGGCACTGGGATTTTTTATAGAGGAAATAAAAGAGTGTTAGGCAAATAAGAATGAAACTAAGGGTAGATCCTAAAATGCCACTGGAGTTGGGTCACAATTTTGTCTCTGAGCTTCCCAGGAGCCAGAGCAAAGAGGAAAACAGGATCAATTACAAGATTCTAGTGTCATTTGAATAAAAGCAAAATAGTCACTTCGCAGAAAGACAGCTTTAGCTGGAACTAAGTTTTAGATAAAACGGTTTCTTGTAGAGGGGGCACAGTGAGATGTTACAAATAACTTCTTAATCCTTAGCAGCAGAAGAGTGGACATGACATAGCTACATCAACTCTTCCCTCCTGTGCCTCCATGATCCTCTCTCATTTTATAATTTGGCTTAAGAGTTTGGGAGGTTGGGGTGCCTGGGTGGCTCAGTGGTCAAGCGTCTGTCTTTGGCTCAGGTCATGATCCCAGTGTTCTGGGATTGAGCCCCACATCAGGCTCCCTCCTCAGCGGGAAGCCTGCTTCTCCCTGTCCCACTCCCCCTGCTTGTGTTCCCTCTCTCACTGGTTGTCTCTCTCTTTCTCTCTGTCAAATGAATAAATAAAATCTTAAAAAAAAAAAAAGAGTTTGGGGGGTTGGATTTGTTTATCTGCTCTTCCCAAGCCTCACTCCTGGTGTGACAGGCTGGGATTTTGAAATTAGGCCACAAATGGGGAGCTGAAGGATAATTATCACTAAATGGCAAACAAAAGAAGTATAAAAAGCCCAGCTCCATTCTCTCTTACTCTCTGACATTGAAAGCAATGAATAAGAAGAAAAGTAGTATTTCAAAGCCCTCCTACATACCAGCATTGGGCTGGGAGAGTTTCCATGTTGCTTCATTGAATCCTCACAGTGCCAGTTATGATAAAGGAATCATTTTTTGCCCCCATTTTAATGATGTGGAAACAGAGATTTTCGGAGTTGATCCAAAGCCCAGCACTAAGGTCCAAAGACGACTGAAGAACAAGTCCCTTAACGGCCCAAGTGACACCCACCTTCTAGGCTATTTGAATGAGCTTCAGACCCCCTGCCCTAACCCACCCACCTTTTCACTATAGTAAGAAAGAGAGAGAAGTAAATACAGGTTTTAAATAAAGATTTCACGGCATTGGAACTAAAAACATCTATGCTAACATTAGACAAGGACACTGTACACAACACCAGACCCAGCATACACACACGTATCATTTCAGGACACAATGAATAATGTTTTATTTTTGTTCCAAATCCCCAGAGATTAAGCCTTGAGAAAGGCACTTTCAAAGACCAAAATTACCCAGGCTGTTTTCTCCTTGAGAAAAAAAGAATTGTGTATGATATTGAAGGAAATAAAAGAGCTGGTAGAAGAGAAAGGAGAGGCAGATGAGATGTTTACAAGAGGTAGCTCCTAGGTAATTGGGAGTTTCTTTAACGTCTGTCTCCTTCAGTCAAGGGACCCCCTGCCTGACTGTGCAGCAGCCATCCCAGCACCGCACCTGGGGCTCCTCAGCGCCACCTGCTGGCCAAGCCCCCTCCTGGTACTGGGGCAAGGCTTGTCTCTAGACTGAGGTATATGCGGACAGGAGCATAGGTAAGAGTGAATCAGTCTGGCAGCTCGTTCCATTCTCATATGCATTCATTTACCCATCCATCCATCCATCCATCCATCCATCCATCCATCCATCCAACCACCCATCCACCCATCCATCCAACCCCTCCTCCTTCCACCGATTAATCCATTCAAAAACTTATTGAGCCATCAGGCACAGATGCTATGCTAGGTGAAAGTTGGACACAATCCCAGTGCTCATGGAACTCATGGCCTATACTAGTTGTTCTCAACCTTGGCTACCTGGAGACCTTTTAAAACATACTGAGACATCTGTTTCAGGGAAGATTGAGTAAGGGTACTTTTCCCTATTTTTCTGCTAAGTATAGTAAAAACAAAACAAAACAAAAGAAAACCCTGAACATTATATTTAAAACAAACATAAGACAACTCCAAAAGGTGGAGAGGCAAAGGCAGACCAGCTAGGAATCCCAGGACCCAGAGAATGACACAGTGATGAGCTGCCTGGGTTTTTGTTTGGCCATATGTATCTGGGGACTTTGAGCTATAAAGGTTGGCAGCTCAGAAATGCCAATGGGCTCAGACAAAAAATAAATAAATAAAAAGCCCCAACAAAAGCCTACTGTGTCTAGCCAAAGGACCAGGAAAGGGGCAGCCTAGCAAAATAGAAAACTTGTAGACTAAAACTGGTCTACCTGCAGCCAAATGCCACCGAAAACACTAGAGCCCCATTCCGATCCTGGCCAGCAGAGGCGGAGTGGAGCCAAGATTTCCACCCTCGCCAGGCTACAAGGTGACCCAACCCTCCTGCTGGGCAGGTGTCCCTATGGCCCCTAATAAGAACTTTCATCCTCATCAGGTAAAGAGAAGCCCTGCACTCCACCCCCCCCCCAGAGAGCGGAGGCCACATGGGGAGCAGTAAGGAGGCACCTCTACCCCTCCCAGCCAGGGAGTTATTCCTAGAGGCCTGGTAGGGAGCCAGAACTTGTCCCCGCTCATGAGTAATGAAGACCCCTCCCCCTTCAGGTGTCACAGAAGCTGAGCTGGGAACCGGGACTTCTACCCCCACCTGGAACTAATGAAGCAGCACACCGTCCTCCCACTGCCTCCTGCTTCCCCTGCCAGAGCAGTGTCTCATAACACCAGATAAAACAGAAGAATTAAATTTGATCCAGAGTCTCAAATGCCCACCTAAAACGCCCACATTTCAGTCAAAAATCATTCCTCGTATGAAAAACTGGGAAGAGCTCATACAGAATTTTTCTTAAAGCAATCAATAGATACCAATGCCAAGATGAGAGGGATGCTAAGATGACCTGACAAGCACTTTAAAGTAACCATCATAAAAATGTTTCAATGTGCAAATGGGAACATGCTTGAACAAATGAAAAAATAGAAAGTCTGGGCAAAGAAACAGAAGAAAAAAGAAGAACCAAATGGAAATTTTAGAACCAAAAAATCTGGTGACTAAAATAAAAACTCAATGGTTGGGTTCAACATCAAGATGGAGGGAACAGAGGAAGAATAAGTGAACTGGAAGACAGGACAGTAGAAATTACCCAAACTGAACATCAAAAGGAAAATAGACTGAAAGCTAAAAATAAAAAATAAAAAAGACAGAGTCCCAGAGATCTGTGGGACAATATAAGAAAAGCATCAACACTCATGTAGGCATGGTGCTAGAAGTTGACAAGAAGGAGTGTGTGGATGAAAAGGTACTTGAAGAAAACTTCCTAAATTTGGTAAGAGACAGAAACCTTCATCAAGAAGCTGAGTGGGGGCGCCTGGGTGGCACAGCGGTTAAGTGTCTGCCTTCGGCTCAGGGCGTGATCCTGGTGTTATGGGATCAAGCCCCACATCAGGATCCTCTGCTATGAGCCTGCTTCTTCCTCTCCCACTCCCCCTGCTTGTGTTCCCTCTCTCGCTGGCTGTCTCTATCTCTGTCAGGTAAATAAATAAAATCTTTAAAAAAGAAAAAAGAAGATGAGCGAACCTCAAACAGGATAACCTCCTCTGAAAACCCACACCAGGACACATAATAATTAAACTTTGGAAAGCTAAAGAAAAAAAATCTTGAAAGCAGCCAGAGTAAAACACCTTACTATAATGAGAATGGCAGTAAATTTCTCATCAGAAAATGTGGAGATGAGAAGGAAGTGACATACTATTTTCAGAAGCTGAAGGAAAAGAAATGTCAACCCAGAATCTCACATTCGGTGAAAATACCCTTAGGAAATGAAGGGAAATCAATACATTCTCAGAAGAAGAACTTGCACAAGACTTGTATGCTGAAAACTACACAATGCCGATGAAAGAAATAAAAGATCTAAATAAATGGGGAGATACACTGTGTTCACAGAGTAGAAGATTCAGCAGAGTAGATGTGTCAACTCTCCCCAGACTGATGTACAGATTTAATGCAATTCCGGTTCAAATCTCAGCAAGGTGTCTTGTAGATATGGATGAGACCATTCTAAGATTTATATGGAAAGACAAGGGACGAGAATAGCTAAATGATTTTTCAAAAGAAAAATAAAATGGATATTTCAAGACTTACTACATAGCTGCAGTAATCAAGACTGTAGTATTGGTTGAGGGGTAGGCACAGACCAATGGAACAGAATAGAGAACCAAGAAACAGGCCTGCACAAATACACCCAAGAGATTTTTGACACAAGTACAAAATCAATTTAACTGGGGAAAGGGTGTTTTCAACAGATGGTGCTGGACCAGTTGGACGTCCATAGGCAAAAAACTGAACCTCACTCAGAACCTCATACTTCATAAAAAAATTAACTCAAAACAGCTCACAGACTTAAGCATAAAAAGTAAAACCATAAAACTTTTAGAAAAACTCAGAGAAAGTCTTCAGGATTCAGGGCTAAGCAAAGGGTTCTTAGACTCGGCACCATGAGAATGACCCATAGAAAGAAAAATTGACAAATTGGATCTCTCCTCCAGTTGTTTGCCTACTCCCATTATAATCTTTGCTGGATCTATGTGTTTCTTATACCATCCTTTCCTTTATATATGTATTTAACAGATCCACTTTTTTAAAGCTCCGGTTTATTTTACTATCATGTATGAGAAGCCAGTCATCTGTTTTTTTGTCATCTATAGAAGATTTCCATAAGAATAAATATGATGACAACAAAACAAGGTGATTAAATTCTAGCCAGATATTTTGAGGAAGGCTCTTCATTAAAAAACAAAACATGAGTACTCACAATATAGGTATTAAAGATCTACCAGCACTAAATGGAGACTCTCCTGCAGGTAATCAAAAGAATAGAAAGCCAATGTGAGTCAATATTCATCAACGCCATGACTGTTTACAATTTATAGTCACTTTAGGTACCACCTAAAATGTAGTAAGCATTGTTTTAAATCTCATCACATGCTCATTTTGCTCCCAAATGCCTTTAAGGAAAAGTGCAAACCCTTTAGATGGCTGGCATGATATTTCCTTCATGTTTGACCCACTATACTGCAGTCACAATCAAGTCACTGGCCCCAGACACCTCAAGTTCTTTCAGCCTTTGGGCTCTGTACATGCTGCTTCCTCCTCCTGGAAGAGGATGTGCCTTCAGAGTGGGGACCTCATTTTTGTATACAATTCTCTCCTTCTGGGCCTACTTCAGAGCCTGACTGCAATGACAAGGTGAGAAGGATGAGAAGGAGAAAGAAGGGGATGGTTGATAAAGGTTGATAAAGAAGATGGGAAGCTGGGTGCCTGGGTGGCTCAGTCGGTTAAGCATCTGACTTGATTTCAACTCAGATCATAATTTAAGAGTCTGCACTCAGCAGGGAGGGAGTCTGCTTCTCTCTCTCTCTCTCTCTCTCCCCCTCTCCCTCTGCCCCTCCCTCTGCTCGTGCATGCTCTCTAAAACCAATCAACCAACCAACCAATCAATCAATCTTTAAAAAGAAGATGGGAAGAACAGAGGAAGAAGAGAGGAAGGCAGGAAGGAAGGGAGGGAGAGAAAGGAAGGAAGATGATGAACTACGTCTTTTAAAGTTTATTTATTTGTTTATTTATTTATTTAAGTCATCTACATCCAACGTGGGGCTCAAACTCATGACCCGAAGATGAAGAGTTGCATGCTTTTCTGACTGAACCAGCCAGGCACCCCTGAATTTCTATTTATCATACAAAACTTATCTTAAAATTCCCTTCCTCTTTGAGGTTTTCCTATATTCTTTAGCCACATCTAAGCACTCCTTCCTCTGGGTTCCCACAGTATTGCTTCCATATCTTTTTTTTTTTTTAAGATTTATTTATTTATTTGAGAGGGAGAGACAGAATCTCAAGCAGACTCCCTGCTGAGCGGGGACTCCAATGTGGGGCTCTATCTCATGACCCGGAGATCATGACCTGAGCTGAAACCAGGAGTCAGATCCTCAACTGACTGAGACACCCAGGCATCTCCCATATCTCTACTGAGGTATTTAATGCTCTGTATTCTACTGAATGAATGAAAGAAGGTATCTTTCATTTAGACTTTGACCCTTACAAGGACAGGAGCAATATGATAGTCACCTATTATTCCAGTACCTAGCCCAGAGGTTCTTAACCGTGGCTGCATGTTAGAATCCCATGGGGAGTTTTCAAAAAAAATTCTAGGGGTGCCTGGGTGGCTCAGTCGGTTGAGCGTCTGCCTTCAGCTCAGGTCATGACCCCAGGATCGTGGGATCGAGCCCTACAATCAGAATCCCTGGTCACTGGGGAGTCTGCTTTTCCCTCTCTCTCTGCCCCTGCTTGTGCTCTCTCTCTTGCTCACTCTCTCTCAAATAAGTAAATAATAAATAAATCTTAAAAAAAAATACTAATGTTTGCCTCCCACCCTCAGACAAGACTCTGATTTTCTTGGTATGGAGTGTGGTCTGATTATCAGGATTTTTGAAAACTCTCCAGATGTAGCCGAGACTGTGAACCATTGCTTAACCCAAAGCTGAATGGTAGGAGGAGCTCAATAAATGATGAATGAGTGAATGGATGAATTCTTTCTTTAACACCTCACAGTCCTGACCCAACATGACCATTTTCTGGGTTTCATGTTACACTAATTCATTAATATATTCAGGAACTATTAATTAAGCAATAATGCAGTGCCAGGTGTTATGCTAGGCCACGCTGCTGGAGATGGAAATATGAGTAACACTCCTACTTCTCCCCCTGTTCCAATGTGCCTCTGGGAAAGCTGGGGCTGTGTCCTTGTTTGTCCAAGAACTTTCTGTCCTGCTGGTTAATTGGGCAACACCAACAGCAATCATCTCTGCAGTGACTGACAGAGACCTTACTCCTGGCTGCTTCCTTCAGCAAATGTAAGGACAGACTCTATAAATGCCCAGAGAGAAAGTTCCTGGAGGGTAGGAGTGAGTCAACAGAGCAAAAAGAGAGTGATCCTGCCTAGAGCTCTCCAAGCACTGCAGAAGTAACAGGGGAGTCTCACAGGCGGCCGACTCAGGGGAGTCTCACAGGTGAAACCCTGTGCTACTTAAATAACTTCCTTCTGGGTGTGTATTTACACAAAATCTAAGGCCTTAGGATATGATTAGGATCTGAACTACCTCACACTTCCGGAGAACTTCCTTCCCAGTTGCTGCCCTCTCCTACTTAGAGCTGCTCTAAGATTGGCACCACAGATTACCGAAAAGCAGAGATAATGACCATTTGTGCCACTGCTGTTCTGGTTTAGACTTTGGTAATATCTCTGCTCAACTGTTCAACAGCTTCCGAACTGGTCATCCTGATTCTGATCTAGGTCTCCTCAGCCCATCCTACATGCACCAGCCAGATAATCTTTCTAAAAACCACACATCCAATCACCTCTTTCTCCTATGGAAAGTCTAGGGCCATTGGGCCACAATAGGATACCCAGGATAACCCCCCTATGTACCATACAAGGGTGACCCAGATGAAACTGGGCTGTCTTGTGTCCAGTCTAACTACGGTACTATATTCAGAAGAAATTCAAGTCCAACATCCAGGAAGAAAACAGAAGGAAAGTAACTTACACCTTTCCCAAAGACTCTTAAAGAGGCAAAAAGAAAAAAAAAAAGAAAGAGAGAAATCCTAAAGCACCCCTTACCCCACCCATTACTCTACTGGGCCACTTCCTGTGTCAGCTGCTTTCCTGGTGCTTTCTCTTCTTTTCCCATAAATTACTCCAATCAGCACCACAGAAACCCAAGAGACAAGCATTCAAAAACAGATGCCACACTGGAAACCGAGGGCCGGGGCCAGGCAGTGGCATGTCAAAACCTTTGACCTCACACAAAGCCTTTTCCATCGGGATGGACCCAATTTCCTGCGTTAGCCTCCTTTTCTGGGACTCCACGTTGCCTCCACAGACCTGGCTCTCGCGTACCCCCATACCCTTGCAAATGCTGTTCTCTCTGCCTGAGCTGCCTGTTCCTTCCCTCTCAGTCTGACAACACATTCAATTAATTCTTTACAACCAGCTCTGATCTCACTTCCTTTAAGACTTTCTCAGTTCCACAAGACAGGGTTCATTGGCTTCCTTCTCTAGGGTTTTTCTGAACTTTGTACAGACCTCAGTTACAACCCCTGTCAAGCTGGGTTGTAATTCCTTAATTACTGACCAGACTTTTCATTAGACCATAGGTGCCAAATTTAAGTCTGAGTCATCTCTGTGTCCTCAGCCCCAAGAACCAGGGAGCTGCTCAATAAACGTTACTAAATGCTCTAGAAATATGCTCCAGCTATGAGTGCTGCAGAAAAGCATTTCCCAGTGTTCTCCCCTCTGCTCATTAGCCTGGGAGCTCATGTCACAATGGAGCTTGAGAGATTGGCCCTGACACTCACATGGCCATCCCTCCAAAGGGTAGTCTGTCCCTCTCTCTGACCCCAGCCAGGCCTGGTTCTCACCTAGTCGTAAATAAATGAAGTTAAAGGCAGCCCAGCAGTTAGGCATGAGAATGCAATAGAGGCACACAGACTTGAAGAAGTCAAACTTCTTTATTTGCAGATGATAGGATCTTATATCTAGAAAATTCCAAAGATTCTACAAGAAAATGACCAGAGCTGATGAGTGAGTGTAGGGGGCCTAGGTCCTCAGTTTGGGATGGGAGAGGCCCTGCTGCCACCTGGCTACACTTTCCTGTGACATTTGCCAGCACACCTTCCTTTCCCATGCTCTTAGCCCCAACACATGGGGTGCCCTGTGCAAGGCTGCCTGCTCTGCCCTCGTGTGCCTGGGCAGTGCCTTTGTCTGGAAGGCTTCTTTCCCACCACCGCCTTATCTATAAATAAGAGCTACATCTATTGAAGGTGAGAGTTTGTCATGCATAGTCTCATTTAATCCTCACAGCAACCTGGTCAGGAAGGAGCTATTAGCATCACCCCTATATTTTTAGGGGGGAGTGGCAGAAGGAGAGGAAGAGAGAGAATCTCGAGCAGACTTCCCACTGAGCATGGAGCCCAACACAGGGCTCAATATCACGACCCTGTGATCAAGACCTGAGTCGAAATCAAGAGTCGGACACTGAACCGACTGCGCCACCTAGGCACCCCTGTCACCCACATTTTTCAGATGAGACTCTGTTCCTGTCCCTTGCCCAAGCTCCATGGCTACATGGCCCAGCTCAGCTTTGAAGTAAGGGCTGCCTGACCCCAATACCCAAATTCCTAACTGAAACTCTGGGAAGATAAGAGAGGCCCTGTTCCAATACCACCTCCCTAATACTGTAGGGAAGAGACACGTTCCCTCCTTAACCCAAACGCGAAGGCTGGCATTTAGCGTGGACTCCGTAGCGGAGTCACTCATGTAAAGCTTCTCTCTTCCCCGGTAGGCTTCTCTCCTTCCCCAGAAGGAGCCATGTCCTCATCAGTTTGACAGCCTCATACACCAGCACTGCTTGGGCGCACAGTAGGTACACATATCACAGGGCTTCAGCAGGGATGGAACGATATGGTGGGGGAAGAGTCTACTAAAGAGAACGCATGTCTGTTCCTTTTGGCATGTACAGCAGTGATGGCATCACTCAGATGTGGGGTGTGAGGATAATCTGGCAGGCACACATGGTGGGTGGGGCAAAGGCTGTCCCCTTCACTGCCAAAGCTCCCCATGATCCCATCCCCATTCTCTGCAAATCTGCAGAGAAGCCATCCAGTGAGAAGAGCCCACTCTTCACGGCACAGGATTTGTCCTCTCATCTTTGTTTACTGTGCATCTGGCTCATAGTAGGTGGTTGGTAAGTATTTGTTGAATGAATTTGTTGTATGACTTCGAACACTTCTCTCAACCTCTCTGGACCTCCTCTAGCAAACAAGGGGGTCGCACTAGATCGGAGGATTTCAAACCTCCCACCCCTTTTCTTGGTAGCACAACTACTGGTTCTTACAAAAATTTATAATCAGAGAAAAGCAGATTGCTCTGGTTAAAGAAGAGGAAGGGGGATCCCAGAGCCCCATCTGCTTTGCTCTTCCCCTCCCTCCTTGTCCCAGAATCCCCAGAAGCCCCTCAGAATACAGTTTGATAATAATCGAGCTAGATGAACCCTAAAAATCCTTATGGCTATAAAATTCATATTGCTCTTTAAGGAACATATGCATTTTAAGAGAGTTGCTCTGTAAAAAGAAGCCCTTTCTGACATATTTGGACAACTATGATTGCATGTCTCATGTGCTTGAATGGTGGAACCTGAGGCACCTTGACTGGAAGGGAGAGGTAGGGTTGTCTCAAGATGGAGGATGGATGCTTCCCAGTGCCTTGACACCACACTGGATAGAGAGGACCACTTGGTCTGCCTGGACATATTTGTAATTTGGCCTTGGCTACGCAGCATGTCAGCAGTCAGCAACCTGGACCACCGTACCTTCCTGTCAGCCTGCCATCTTTTTCCTAAATGGGCATCTGCTTCATAAATGGTGGCCAAGAGAACATTTCCAATCCAGGAAAGTTACAGCTGTGAATATGCAACAGGTTTCGGTTCCTTGTCCTGGCCCAACCCTGGCTTGTCCTTCACCCCCACCCTGGCCCCTGCCTCCAGCTACTTTGCTATTTCCCCAGTTCCTGAGCCCAGGGTGTAGGTGTTAAAGAGAGGCTGACTGTTAGTACCCCATGCCATTAGAACAACTACACTATCATTGGCATATAGGATTAATGGACGATTTTAAGGAGAAACTGATATAATCACGTTCACAGTGGCATTATTCAAAGGGTGGAAACAACCCAAGTGTCTATCAACCAATGAATGAATACACAAAGTATGGTCTATACCTACAATGGAGTATTATTCAGTCTCAAAAAGGAAGGAAATTCTGACCCTTGCTACAACAAAAATGAACCTAGAGGACATTGTGCTAAGTAAAATAGCCAGTCACAAAAGACATATATTGTATGAATCTATTCTTAAAGTGCATTTATAGACAGAAAGTAGAGTGATGGTTGCAGGACCTGGGGAAAGGGGTAATGGGGAGTTGGTGTTTGATGGGTACAGAGGTTCAGTTTTGTAAGATGAAAAAGGTTCTGGCCAAGCAACTCCTTACAACATTCTGGGGGGGGGGCAGTGTCTAACATGAAAGGATTTGTCAGTTGAAGGGGCTCTTTAGAGGGAATCATCCTGGGAATTTGAGGCCGATTGAATGTGAATGTCTAGTAGGTGTCAGGGCATTCACTGAATTGTTACATTTTACATTTTCTTACAAACTCATATTTCTACCTCCAGATACTTCAGGGAGCAGCCACCCCAGTGACTCTATCTGACTCGATTTCTCCTTTCAGTTCAATCAAGGAATCAGGGGTTGGTCGTCTCTTTCCTGCTCCTGGGGAAGCAGGATCGTGAAGGAAAAGTGACCCTTTGATAGGCAGGGAACCCTTCCCAAGTAATTACCCTCCACTTGTCTGTTCCTTTAAGCTCAAACGACATGGTAAAGGCAGTAGAAAGGGAGTAGAGGCAAACAAAGCTTAGAGGAGGCAGCCCAAGCCTAGAAGGGTAAAAGCAGCACCATGTCCCCTACATAAAACACCAGAAAGCAATTTACCGTCTCCGCCTTGTGTCTCCAGCGCATTTTCACCTGCCATGGGCAGGCTCAGGAAGCGTTGGGGAGTCCACACCTCTCAGTGCCTGCTGTTTCCTGGGGCCACTGGAGGCTCCGCGTGTTTGGAGGAAATACAAGTATGAGCAGGCTCAGCCCAGAGCACCCCAGGTCCCAGCAAGCAGCCTATGCACCTCAGTGACAGTTCTTACAGGGGATGGGATTTTCAGGAGAATCAGGAGGCGTCGGACCTCGGAGAAGCGACTCTGCTAAGATCACACAGCAAGTCAGGGGTAGAGGTGGAGACAACACTCAGGGCTTCTGATACCCAGGTCTGCTTCTTTCCAGGACCACCACCTCACACTGACAGCTCTTACAGGGTCCAGGTGTGGTGGGAGGGCATGACCTGCATTCTCTTACACAATGGCCGGCACAATGCTAGGAGCTAAGTGCTATTACAATTTCTTTTCCAGATAAGGAAACCAGGCTGAGAGAGGTTAAATAACTTGCCAAAGGTCAGAGAGCTGACAGGAGGCCGACCTTGAATTCTTATCTGATTGTATCCAACACCTCCTCCCTTCTTATTTTAAAAGTGTGTGTTTTTAAAAAACCAAATATAAACACAGGAAACAACACTAATCTAATGAGTTTACCCAACAGATGATGGTAAGACACACACCACCCAGGTCAAGAAAGAGGATTTTGCACCCCCACCCCTGAAGCAAGCCTGACCAGTCCCTGAACTCTCTGCCTCCTGACTCTTTGCTCACGCTGTTCCTTTTTCCTGCACCACCATTCTATAAAATCAGTACTGACCTGCTGAGATCCTACCCAACCCAGAGGCCCAGCCCAAGGGCTACCCCTCCTGAGACGTTTGCCTGATTCCTATGACCTGGCCTGGTCAGAACCTCTGCATCTCTCAACAGGACAGCCTTTTGCACACCTCTCTCATTTTCTTTAGTACATACTATCTGAATTTGTTGGTCTAAGTAATAACCATCTAAGGTCAATCATCATTATTGAGAACTTTCATTTTGTTGGTCACCATGCAAAGAACTTACATGCATTGTCTCATTTAACATGTAAACCTATATTACCATGTCAGTTTTAAAGACTTGGAAACTGAGGCTCAGAGATACTAAGAAGCTCAAGGTCACACAGTTAGCAAGGAACAAAGCCAGGCATTCATTCATTCAATTAGTCAATCAATCAATCAATCATTCATTATTTATTAAGGGCCTATAATATACTAGACATATACTAGATGTTAGGAAAATAGCAGGAATGAAGTCAGACAAAGTTCCCATCCACAAAGAGCTATCATTCTAAATTAATTCACAGTTAATTAAAAAAAAAAGTAAATACTACATTAGGTGGTCAGAAATGCTTTGAGAAAACAAGGGGATTATTATGTCTGGGGCAGGTGTGCTATCCTATAAAGAATGGTCAGGGTGATGCGGTGGCATTTGAACAGAGGCCTAAAGGAAGTGAGGGAATGAATCACGCAAAGATCTGCAAGAAAGAGCATGACAGGAGGAGGGATCAGCCTGTGCAAAGGCCCTGGGGTGGACACATCCTTGACATGTTTGATAAACACCCAGGACATCAATATGGCTGGAGCTGAGTGAGAAACGAAGGCAGAGAAGTGGTAGAGATGAGATCATCTGGGGCCTTACAGATGTGATAGATACTTAGGTTTTGACTTTGAGGGAGATGAGGAGCCACTGGAGGATGGTTCCTAGAAACCATGCTCTTCATTACTATGCTATACTTTCTGATTGTTACTTGAATGAGAGCCAAAAGGTACTTGTGGACATTTTCTCATTAAAGCCAGCAGGATGGCAGCCAGACAGCCAACAAAAAGAGATGGCAAAATCAGAGCTAACAGGGATGGATGACCTATCCCCTTGCTTGTCAGGAGGCTCTGTGGTCCCCACAGCACAGGAGTGGTTGGGGTTCTGGGGTGACCTGAGTGGGTCCTCTAACTGGACCTGGCAAAGTGTAAACTTCCCAGGCCTGTTCCTGGGGAGGGCTCAGCCCCTCCATGAAATGTGTCCTTTGCTTGAAAGAGGCAGAGAGAAGGAGGCAACTTCTGTAATGACTCAGCGGAGAGAAATGAAAATTGTGTTCAGGCTGGAAAACAATCCATTTGAAAGTCACACATTTGCCTCCAGAATATATATATATGGCTTTTTTCTTTTTCCTTCTCATTAGAAGTATGGCAGAAACTTCTCACACACACTGCTTCACAGCGTGACAGAAACCATCTCCTGAAATTCCTGCCTTCCTTCCTGCTGCAGTTCTCTCTGAGACAAAAATACAAACCTGAAGATGTGGGCAGGCCCCCAACCCCCAGGCTGACTGGAAAGTGCCGTCCGACAGTAGGGTGCACGTGGTGGTGGTCCTTAGGACCATCCTGGCGGCAAATATTCTTCTGATGGGTGCCCCCACCAGCCAACCAGCCCCCAACTTTGGAGGGCATAGGAACCTCTGAGAAGCCTGTTAAAATGCAGATAGATTCCAGGGAACTGGACCCGGGAGGTCTGGCACAAGGCCCAGAAACTGAGTTTTTAATAAGGAGTCCTTGATGATTCTGATGTTGGTAGTCTGAGAAACACTGCCCCAAACCCTAGGAATAGCACCAAGAGCCCAATCTTCCTGCATCGAAGCTTCCAGGAAAGTGGCCGCAAATTCTTTCTCAGACCACAAGTAGCACGTTTTGGCTCCTAGCAGGGGTGGGAACTCTCCTGGGTAAATCTGAGCGGTAGAGAATCTTGAAATCCCAGTCCTTGCTGATGTTCACCCCAACCCTCTGCATTTATTATCCAGACTTGAGCTACCAACTCCGCCCAGGGTTTGCTCTCTGGGTCCTACCCAGGAAGACTCACCCCCTGGGACTGCGGTGCCCAGGGGACAGCCATAACTGGAGAGGATGCCAGACCTGCTCTGATGTGAAAGGTAAAACAAGGTCTAATCCTGATTATGAAATGCTGTTTCATCTCTCAATATGCTGAATTTACATCTTGGCAACAGGTACTCCTCTAACAGTTGGAAACAATAGAGCTCAATGGGCAACGTTTATTATTATTATTATAATCGCTGGAACCGGGAGCCACTAGCTAGAGCTCCTGGTTGGCACCCTTTCCTCGGGATTTACAATAGTGATTTGAGAGCCCTGTTAGCTGCTTGCTTCAGGCACCAGATTTGCTAATTAAAATTTTCCCATGGTGCATTCAAGTTCATTTATATCTGTGCTCAGATGTCACCTTCCTTGTCCATTCTGTCTAATGAATTCTCCTTCCCCAAGCCTTCTCTCTTGTCTAATCTCTTAGCTTGCTTTATTTTTCCTCTTATCCTGCTTTCTTTTTTTTTCTTCATAGCACCCAGCACTACTGGAATTGATTTATTTGCTTGCTACTTTATCTTCTATCTCAATCCCCTTAGCAGGTTAGCTCTTTGGGAGCTGGCCTTTTATCTTGTTCACCGCTGGATTTTGATGCTTGGCACGTAATAGACACTCTATCGATATTTGCTGAGTGAATGGATAAGTGAATGGATGATGTTACTATACTCTGAGAGTACATGGAACCATCTTTAACTCCGGGGTGCTCTACTCATGGGATCCCGGGGTCTTTGGGGGACTAAATTAATATACCAAAAAGAATAAGTTTATTCAGTGCTTACTATGTTCTGGCTGCATGCACTATCTCCTTTTGTCCTCAAGGCAGTTTTGCAGGGTAGGGATTATGAACCCCATTGAAGGGATGGAAAACAAAAGCCAAAGCCACAGAGCTGGTAAGGGGAAGAGGGCGGGTTCAAATCCAAGTCATCTAAGGATAAGGTCTTTGCTCTACCCATTAGACTGGATGCTATCTGCCTTGTGTTAACACTGTGATAGGATCCAGAGGCAAGCAAGACAAACCCCTATCCTCCAGAAGTTGTACCTACAGTCTACCTGGGCATGTAGCAGAGTGACAATGGGCAGGGAACTGGAGTCAGCCTCCCAATCTGAGCTCCATCTCTTATTAGCTGAGTCTCATGCTCCTCTTCTATAAAATGGAGGTCATAATTCTCTCCTCGTAAGGATGTCCGCGGAGACAATACACAGAGAGTGTACCGAACAGAGAGCTTGGCATGGAGCAAGCACCCTAAATAAACAATCGGGTTTATTGGCTACCACTGGAGAGACAAAACTCACATTAAAAGCGATGATCTAGCCCTCTGGTTCCCAAACTTGTCTTCATGGAAGTTGCCATCAGTTGAATGCCTGTGTCTCCTGATTCATATGTCGAAGCCCTAACTGCCAATGTGGTGGTATTTGGAGATGGGGCTTTTAGGAGGTAATTTGATTTAGATGAGGTGGCTCATGAGAATGGAGCCCCCATGACAGGATGAGTACCTTTGTAAGATGAAGAAAATACAGCAGAGGGTTCGCTCTCCACCATGTGAGGACGCAGTGAGAAGGTGGCTGTCTGCAAGCCAGGAAGAGAGCCCTCGCCAAAAGCTGATCTTGGGCTTCCTACCCTTCAGGACTGTGAGAAGTTCTGCTGTTTGTGCCCCCGTCTGCTGTGCTTTGTTGTGGCAGCCTGAGCTCAGGCAGAAGAGGTTCCGGAAGTCACAGGACTCTTATTAACCAAACACTCTAAACTACTGATGGATTAAATTCCTTCATACAGACTGGAAGCAGTTTTATTACCAGATCAGATGTTCCAGGAAAAGAATCAAGAATCTCTACATAATTAAAAATTGCCATCACAAATAAATAATTTCCAAATCTCTTTGTTAAGTACAGTTGACCCTTGAACGCCATGGGGGTCAGGGGCACCAACCTGTGCTGTCGAAAACCCATGTATGACTTTTGACTCCCTGCAGAACTGAACCACAAATAGCCTACTGTCAGCTGGGAGCCTTACTGATAACATGAGCAGTCAATGAACCCATAGTTTGTATGTGTGTCATATACTGTATTCTTACAGTCTGCTAGGGAAAAGAACACTTTTAAGAAAATCATGAGGAAGAGGAAACACATTTACGGCACTGTACTGTAAAAAAATCCATATGTGAGTGGACTCGTCAGTTCAAACCTGTGCTGTTCAAGGGTCAACTATATTTCTTAATTGGACCTTTTGATTTTTGCATCCTCACGAGCCCTACGAGGCCGATGAGCATGTGGGAAGCCGGCATCTCACAGCTGGGGTGGGTTAAATTAGGCCTCTTTACCAGGAGGCCAATTTGGTGATTTTTTTTTAAAGATTTTATTTATTTATTTGACAGAGAGAGAGAGAGACAGCCAGCGAGAGAGGGAACACAGGCAGGGGTAGTGGGAAAGGAAGAAGCAGGCTCCCGGCGGAGGAGCCTGGTATGGGGCTCGAGCCCAGAACGCAGGGATCACACCCTGAGCCGAAGGCAGACACTTAACGACTGAGCCACCCAGGCACCCCGATTTTTTTTTTACTCAAAGTCTTTAAAATGTACCTCCTTTTCTTCAGCAGTTCTACTTCTGAGAATCCTTCATCCCACAGCATACAAAAAGGCGTTCACCATAGCTGTTTATATTCTTAGAAAACAAGAAACTATATAAATAATGATCATTATGGGATTGGTTAAGTATTGGCTCATAAGAACACTGAGAACATACGCAGCTGTTAATAACGATGTGGCTTTCTCTGTGGATGTGGGAAGATATTCGTGGCTTTCAAATTAAGAAGGTTACAGAGTGGGATGTAATCATAGCATGCAAAATTGGATGAGTGCGTATCCTTGGAGAAAAGTTCCCTGAAAATTCACAGTTGGTTTTACCTTGGTAGAAGCATGTTAAGTGACTTTAAAAAAAAAAAAAAGTGTTTGATTTAATAGATATAGTATTGTGTTAGGACAAGTTATGCAAAAAAAAAAAAAGTCAACTTAAAATTGATTTAAAGAAAAGTGTTAAGATTGTGTTGTACAGGTACAACAGGGAGTAAAGAGACATGGAAATATTGCGAAGGGAGCGTGAAAGTTTGAAATACGTATTTTAAATTCTTCTCCACTTTGCTCTTGGGTACGCTCCACAAAGTGGAAAGACTGTTCTCACCTTTAAACAATAAACTTCTGAATGAGGAAAGCTCCCCCTTTTGTTTATCCATTGATCTAGTTTTGCTGGTCCACAACACCCACCCTTCTTGACAGCTCTCAGGACACAGGCTAGACAGACCACTGGACATGCAGGGATGGCCATTCTCCTTCCTTGGGTCTTGCAGTGGCTCCCCATCCCTAACCCCCCAAACGAGGGGAGCAGTGTGTACCTATTGAAGGTTCCCTTTGGAAAGACCGTGCTAATCTTTTGTGCATCTTTTTACAACCACTCTGGAAGGGAGGCCTTTTGATTACCACCCCCTCCATTTTATAGACTAAGAAACCAAGGCTCAGAGAGGTAAAGAGTCTTGCCCAAGGTCACACGGCCAGTAAGTAGAAAAGCCCAGACTAAAGCCCAGGTCTGAGTCTTGAACACCTCACTCTAAACCTCTGCTGCGGTCTGACTTAACTTGGCCTTGGAGGCATAGCATGATCTTGCTTCTACCTGCCTTTCCTGCCTCCCCCCACCACTGCCACTCCCTGACCCCTAACTTCAATACATCCAAGAATCTCATACCTCCATGTCGCTGCTCCTGCTGTTCCCCACCTCCAGGAATGCCCTTTCCCCTGCAAATCTCCAGAGACTTCCACCCATCCTTCAACTCCCCAGCTAAGTGCTCCCCCACACCCCACACCCCACACCCCACTCCTCTGGGTTCCCTCCACCACAGCACTTCCACCATGATGGCATTTTCTGTCCTCCTGTCTGCTCCTTCCTATAAGTCTTCATGCCCCTTGAGGTTACAGACAGCGTTTTCTGCTCCAGGCACTGGGCACAGGGCCTGGCCCCTAGCAGGCACCTGGGAATTGTAGAGCAATTTGATTAGAGGGCTTAAAAATCATGGGGCGCCTGGGTGGCGCAGTCGTTAAGTGTCTACCTTTGGCTCAGGGCGTGATCCCAGCATTCTGGGATCGAGCCCCACACCAGGCTCCTCCACTGGGAGCCTGTTTCTTCCTCTCCCACTCCCCCTGCTTGTGTTCCCTCTCTCACTGGCTGTCTCTATCAAATAAATAAATAAAATCTTAAAAAAAAAAATCAGGTTAGGAGGTATCTGGGTGGCTCGGTCAGTTAAGCGTCTGCCTTCGGCTCGGGTCATGATCCCAGGGTCCTGGGATCAAGCCCCACGTCAGGCTCCCCGCTCAGGGGGGGGAGCCTGCTTCTCTCTCTGCCTGCCTCTCTTGCTCTCTCTCTCTCTCTCACTTTCTCTATCATAAATAAATAAATAAATAAATAAAATCTTTAAAAAAAATCAGGTTAGGAACCGGACATAGTTTGAGTTCCAGTTCCACACCACATCAGCTGTGTGACCCTGGGAAAGTCACTCTACCTCTCTGAGCCTCAGTTTCTGCATCTGTAAATTGTGTGGGGATGAAATAACATAATTATAGGCAAAGAACTTGACACAGAGAATACATAACAAATCCCAGGTATGATCATGATGATGTCAGTCAAGCAGTTTATTTACAAATGAATCTGGCCACAGGTGCAGGGGGAGCCAGGTGATAGGAGGATGAGGAGTCAGGTACTGAAAGAAAATCCGGGCCAGCAGGCTGATTTTGGTATCCAAGGATGGGAAAAACAGCCAACCAACAAGTGGCAATCTGTGTCAAAGGTCAGCTGCTGGGTGTGCTCCTGCTTCACAGCCAAGTGGACCACAGGGACAGGGCATCCAGGACCTGAGTAAAGTCCAACTCCGAGACAGCAGACCTCTGGCAGCCGCAAAGAGAAGTTTGTGAGCCTAGGGTTTGGTGGCAGACCTCCTACCCCTGTGGAGCATGGGGAAGTGGCCGAGCAACTGAAAATGTCCCACATTCATGCGCCAAGGGCTTGCTAAGCACTTTCCACCCATCATCTCATTTCATCCTCAAAGCAACCTTTTTGGGTGATGCTGTTTGTGTCCCATTTCACAGAGGAGGAAACTGAGGCCCAGACAGATTGAGAAACTTGCCCAAAGACATAGAAGGTGAGGGTGGAGTCAGGATTTGAAGCCAGGAAACTGCTTCAGCCCCTCCTGCCCCACATTGAGGGACCCGGGCAGGGTAGAGCCCATGGGCGGGGGTCCAGGGGCCCAGAACCAGGGGATCCCCACATCAGGGATTATGCTATCTAAGTAGCTTCTGCACAGGGCGTTCTACCTGGGGTGGGTTGTGCTTCTCCAGCGGGAAGAATTTATCCGTGGAGAGCAGCCAGACGCAGCGTGGTGGGTGGCAGCGCGTACGTTTCCCATATCCTCAGCCCCACCTTCTGAGAAGAGAGGCACCGATGAGAGCCCTGTGTCACCAGCAAAATTGCCTCCAAATTGCCTTCTTCATTAACTGTACAAATTTGCATCTTAATTAGGCTTAATGGAATATAATTACCAGACCCCAAGTTTCTCTCTCTCTGATTCCAAGCAAGGATGCCACAGAGGCAGGCCAGGAGCCAAAACATGGGGCCGAGGAGAGCCGGGCTGGGCTTTCCCCGCAGGAAATCTCGCGCCTGGAAGAGGAGGGTCGAGGTGGGGGTGACAGGGGGATGGCAGCCGGGGTGTCCAGGCCCCTGAGATGAGAAGCTGAAGATGGCCTGGGCTTTGGAATTGGATGTGGCAGGAAGCCTGGCTCCACCTCTGACCCTCTGTGGGACTGCAGCTGTCTGCTCTCTCTGAGCCTCAGCTCTCTCCTGTGAGAAATGGGATGGTGAAAACATTTTCCAGTGGGTGGCTTCTGGGATCAAATGAGATCACGTGTAGGTCAGCACCTGGCCCAAAACCTAGTATGTAGTTTGTCCTCTTTCTCATGTCCTCTCTTTCTGCACTGCAGACTCAGGAGGTCATGCGGAGCCGATCCTTGCCTACCCCTTCCTGATTCAGTGCAAATGATCTTACATCATCCCCTCCGTGCTCTAGCCACACACACCTCTGAGTGCTTGGAAAGCTCTAAGCACTTCCTGCCTCAAGGCCCTTGCAAGTATTCTTTCCTCTGCTTGGATCACTGGCCCCTGCCTGCTTTAATACTCACTCACGCTTCCAATCTGCACTCCAGCGTCACCTCCTCCAGGAAGCCTTCCCTAGCTCCAACTACACTCTCCTAACACCCTTTATCTGTGGGATTATTTCACTAGAGTCCCCCTCTCTCATCTAGCTAGACAATAAACTCTGTGAGTGTGGGAAACACTTACCTTGTGTCCTCTGCTCTGTCTCTAGCTTCCGGCTTGGGGATCATCACAAGGTCCTTCCTTCTTATTTGTTTAATGTGCACATCTCCCTGAGCCTCACTGAATGCATCTGTCAAATGGGAATCATCATCCCACCCTCACGTCACGGTGTTGTAAAATGATGAAACAATTTTTGGCACACAACAGGTCCCCATGGACCATCACTCTATGCCCCCATTCCTTTTGATGAAGGAAGAGTCAGAAGCAGCAGTGTAGCCAGCTCCAAGAGCAGTTGGGCAGGGGACGGCAGAGCGCAGAGGGAGCCCGGACGCTGACACCACATAGGATCAGGATGGAAAATAAAGGAACCTTAGAAAAGATCTAGTTAATTTGTTCCCATACAAAGTCTTCTTTTAATCTTCCCACCATGAAATAACTTCATCTACCACGAAACTACACGAATTAAGGAAAAATCCACTCTCCCAGCTTTGAATTACTCAAAGGCATTCTGCTTTATCCGTCTGGTGCCTGCCCAGTGTGAAGGGAGCCATGTGGAGACACCTTGCCAAGTAATTCCAGTAAAAAGGAAGGCCCGCCGGGGCCTGGGCAGCAGGAAAATGATTTCCTTTAATTTCCCAAAATGTTAACCACAGCCTCTGGAGGCCAGGCACAAGGGCCAGAGTTAAGAGTCACTGTGGGACCACACAAAGGGAAAACCTCTCTGCTTTTATTTTTCCAGGCTAGACCTGCTTCCTGTTGGCAGGTCAGCAGGCGCATGACAAGGCCCGGTGAGGATGGAAGGCTCCCTCTCAGGGGGCAGTGACAGCCTTAGTAACACCTTTAATTTACAGACAGCCCTTGTCCCCCAGAGTCTGAGGTGGTGTGGACTTTTCAGCCTGTTTCTTGGAAGGCTCACGTCTGACCTTAGGCCCTCATGAACCTTTATAGAGATTTCCTGCCCTGATCCCCACTCTTACGACACGCCCCAGAGTATCCAGAACTCGGCCACTTCCCCTTGGCTTCTCTCCCACTCGCCATTCTCCGTCCCTCCTGCCGCCCTCCACCATCTCTCTGGTTTCATCTCTGCTTCATTCTAGCTGCACAGGTACTCCGCATCCATAAAATCCGGCACCCTTTCACACCTGGGGGCAGGTGCACGTTCTTTCTTCTTGGCCGCCAAGTGGTCTTCCTCATATGAGAACCCGGCGAACTCCTACCCAAGCAGCAGGGCATCCCCCGCATTCCCCAGCAGTTCCTGCTGTCACCACAGCCTGCCTGTTGCAACGCCTCTCGGACTGGAGATCAGTGGTTTACTGGCACGTCTGTCTCCCCTTCTGCATTGAAGGCTCCTCCGAGTCTTCACTGCACCTCCGCGCCCCCTACCTCCAGCTCTGACACGGCTGGAAGGCAGGGGGTGGGCCTCTGAAGGCTTCTGTCTATCTCAATGGAGTCCCTAAAACTGCCCACAGAGGTAAAGGGGGCAGGAGCGTCTTTCCGGGGCGAAGCCATCGAAGGGCTCTCTTCCCCGACAACGGTAAAGATCCTCCACCCTAGACCCTGAGTGTCTCGATGGGAGAGAATGTGTCTGATTCTTTCCTGTAATGCACAGCCCTGCACAGAGCAGACCCTTAATATAAAATACTATCAAGTCATGGAGTTTTTTTGAGTTGGAGATTTAATCTAAACTTCCCATTTTACACATGGAAAAGCTGAGCCCCAGAGCAAGAAAATGACTTACTCATCTGTCAGCCAGTTGAAATGCTTAGGGGAAACACCTTCTCTCTTATAGGAAGGAGAGATATTAATATTAATTTACTCACCCTTCCATTTATTCCCCAATCAGTTTTCAAGCACCTAATATGTGCAGGGTATAACTGGGAGGATCCAGAAATAACTGACACACAGGCCCTTTTCTTGGGGAGCTCACAAGCAACAAGGAGGAAAGACACACATGGATTATCAAGATACACAGAAGAGTCCAGAGGAAGGAGGACTGACTTCCTGGGAGGCTGCTGGGGGTGGGGGATAGGGCGGCAGGTGGCGCTCAGGGAAGGCTTTGTGCGGAAGTGGCATCCAACCTGTGCACAAAAGATATCCCAGAACCTTCAATGCTGGAGCCAGAGCCCACATCCCTGCTCTATTCCCCACTCAGTCCCAGACTGTACTCCCTCTCCATGGTACAGTGTAATTGTTAGGATGATCTAGGATAAAAGTCACAGAAAACCCCAACTCACTTGGCTTATGTAATAAGGAAATATATTCTCCTTCTAACAAGAAGTCCTGAGTTAGAGCATCTCCAGGGTTGGTTAATTCAACACCTCAAAGACATCATCAAGGACTTCAGTCCTATCTATCTTTTGGCTCAGCCATCCTCAGCATCTGTCAAGAAGATCACCTCCTGGTCTCAAGATGGCTGCCACTGGCTCAGAGGTGACACCCAGACAAGACAACATCCTGAGGAAGAACCATCCCTCCCCATGTGTGTCTTCCTTGGTGGGAGTTAGCCAGGCAGGGAGACTGTAGGCAGCAGAAACAGTGAGTGCAAAGGCCCTGAGGTGAATGAGAGAGATGACTCCTGGGGCTGGCAGCATGCTTCATGCATAAGTGCAAGACCTCTGAGTCAAAGAGATTTACTTTCCAATCCTGAGGTCAGTACTAATGGGGAGTATGACCAGGGGCAAACTGCTTGACCTTTCAGTGCCTGAACTGTTTCACCCATAAATAATATAGGGTTAATAACACATGTCTAACAGGGTGTGTGGCTCAAATAAGGTCAAGTCCATAAACCTCTCACCACAGTGTAAATTCTCAATTATCATAATTATCATATTGTCAGGATTGGACCCTACAGTGCAGAATGCACCGAGAGAGACGGGTGGGGTCCATCTGGCTCCTTCCCATGGTTCTCTAAGGCAGCCAGGCTGGACTTGGGCTACCCAATAAGTGGCCACAGCCTTATGTGACTAGTGAGTCCTTGAATGTGGTGGGTCCATATTGAGATGGGCTCTAAGTATAAAATATACACAGGTTTGAAGACTTAGCCCCACACTCCCAAATGTAAAATATCTGATAATCATCTTCATAAGTGTTTACAATGGTTACACGTTGAAATGATAGTATTTTGGATATATTGTGTTAGATAAAATATGCTATTGAAATGAATTGCACCTGTCTCTTTTTACTTTTTAAAACGTGGCTACTAGGATATTTACAATTACATTCATGGCTAGCATCCTATTTCTACTGGATGGTGCTGGGCGAAGCACATTCTCCCACCGCAAAGGTCAAGAAACAGAAACACGAATGCACCCAATGCCTGCCTGCCTTCTGTGGCTAAGACAGTACAGTGGGGACGAGGGCTATGGCATCCACTCCTTGGCCAGCGCTCATTCCACTCGCTTTCCTCTCACTCACTTAGCTGATGTGATGGCAGTGGCACTCCCCACCCTACCCCAGCTCTCTTGTTTTTCAGTCTCTAGTCTGTCCTTAGTTTGTCTAGCCTGTCTTCTCCAGGTCTCCAGCTTCCTCTTTGCTTAATGAGCCCTACTTCTTGGAACCGTTGACAAGTGGCACTCTCAATACACAGACAGGGAGGGAGGGCTATACAAGCAGTGGATGACTGTTCTGTGAGAGGTGGACTGAGCCCTAAATACTGGCCTTGCAGCCAGCTCTGGGGGCGGGAGAGGAGCTCATCAGTGGAGTCCCCCCAGACCACTGATGCTCAAGGGCTCTAAACGCATATGGGGGCGCTTGGGTGGCTCAGTTGGTTAAGCACCTGATTTCGGCTCAGGTCATGACCTCAGGGTCCTGGGATTAAGCCCTACCTTGGGCTCCCTGCTCAGTGGGGAGTCTGCTGGTCCCTCTGCCCCCCCCCACTTGTACTCTTGTTCTCTCTCTACCTCCCTCTCTCGAAAAAATAAGTAAAATCTAAAAAAAAAAAACCACCAAAAAACCCAAACATAAAATAAACACATATGAAGACCCCCACCCTTCCAGAGCACAGTGTCAGGAATGTTTGATGGCTACTGCAGTGTCACCATCTTCTGTTTGGGGACATCTCCAGCTGGAAGTCTCAGATGCCTGAGACTCAACCCATCTGAGCTGTCTCATCACCTGTAGCAAACGTCTCTGGTGTCCCACCCATACGTACTTGGTCTACTCTGAGACAGCTGTCTACACCACCAAAGTTCTCTCTCCACCCCCAATGAGGAGCAGGATGGAAGTGCTGGATAGTTAACACCCCAGGACGACATGTAACCAGCTTCAGGGGGCCATGCTCAGGCATGGCCCAGAGTCTGTCATCGGTTCCCAGGTGGGCTGAGGCACAGCCCACAGCAGTAATCCCTGCACCAACACACCTTCCATCAGCATTCTTCCTTGCCCTGGCTCACTTCCCACTCCTACCTGGAATACCTCCCTAATAAAGTGCTTACCCAAATCCTTGCCTCAAGCTCTGCTTTGGGGAGAACCCAGACTAAGTCATCATCTTTCCTCCAGAACTGCATCTTGTTCCATGGACGGCATTGCTCTCCTCTCGGATGCTATGGCTAGAAAACTGGGAACCACCCCTGACTTTCCCCTCCAGCTTACCTCTTGTATTCCAACCATCTCGAAGTGCTGCCCATTCTGCCTCCTAAATGGTTCTCAATTTCATCCACTTCTCTGGGTCATTTTGCCATGGTTTCTGGGCCAGGCCATTGTTGTCCCTCATCTGGACAGAAGCTCTAGCCTTCTGTATCCCTGACTTAACTTTTTTTTTTAAGAAGACTCCCCGCTGAGTGGGGAGCCCGATGCAGGGCTCGATCCCAGGACCCCGAGATCATGACCTGAGCCAAAGGCAGATGCCCAACCGACTGAGCCACCTAGGCGCCCCTGCCTTAACTTTTGAACCTGGTGGTTCCTAAATCTGCCCAGATCTGCCAAGCCCCACCCGTGTTTCTAGATGCTTCCTGGACAACTCCTCTTGGAGGTGCACCTCAAACTTGCCATTTCCAAACCTCCTTCTGGGGCATCTACATCAATGACTGGGTTCCCCCCCCCCAACCTTATCAGCCACACACCTGGAAAACAGGAAGTCACCTTCAGTAATTCTCTTTCCTTGCTGCCCCGTTTCCGCCTTGGAAATTTCTTACACATCAACCCTCACCTGTTGTTTCCATGTCACTGGCTCCATTCAGGTGGCCCACGTTCCCAGCAAGAATACTCTGACTCTCTCCTAACTGGTCTGTTTGCCTCCACTCTTGCCTCCCTGATCCCTTCTCTATGTTGCTATTGGAGGGATTTTCCTAAGACGCCAATCAGATCATGCCACCATCCTCTCTGACTCTTCACTGGCTCCCCATCTCCTCCAGGATAAATTCCATAAAGATCCCTTATAATGTGGGTCCAAACAACCTTCACTCCCACCTTTCCCCACAAAACCCAGGGCTGCAGCCATCCCCAGACTATTCGTACTTTTTCTTGCCTTGGGCCTCAAGGCTGTAAGGGGTGGGGCCCAGGGATGGGGATCTCCCTCATCGGTTCAGCCAGACATTTCAACAGGAAGTCCCCACTCTCCTCCCCCAGAGAATGGCACTACAATCCAGCTGCACATCCAACCGAGAAGCCAGGCAAAACCAGATGTCCAATCCACTGCAACAGTTATTATAACACTAAGACACGGGTCTCTCAGTCATTCACATGCTTTTGGCATTTAGTTCCTTCTTAAAAATCCTGGCAGCAGGGCTCTGAGGAATGGAAATTAGACAGATCAGAGAGAGTGAATGTTTGGAGCATGGGGAATTGAAAAGTGGTTGGGGGGGGGCAGAAGTGGATTTGGGTGGGACTTTGTAGGGCAGGGCAACAAGCAAGCATGTGGGTGGGTGTGCAAGAACAGAAAATATGAGGGCACGCAGGACCCACTGCAGCCCTTATGACCTCACAGCTTTGCAGAAGGCTTAGCCAGGGTCGCCATGTCCCCCGTGCTACATATAACGGAGGCTACGGGTGGCGCAGGGGGCACGTGACTGAGGGTACTGAGGGTAGGTGAGGGCCCCGCAGAGAGCTGGATAGCCCAGCCCTCTGCTAGTGAGTGGAATACATGACGTCAAAAGACAAGCAGAGTTGGAGAGCAGCATCCCCATTTCCCAGATGAGGAAGTAAAACAGATCACTTGTAATCACTGACTGGCAAAAGGCAGGGCAGGGGCCTTCCCACGACCTGCCAGATGTGGTCTTTCTTCCTTAGCTCCTGAAGGCAAATGCTGTAGCATTAGCCACAGTGTGCAGCCGGGAGGGAAGTCTTGGATGAACTGTCTGATTTTTAAAAAAAAATGATTCTGTGGTTGTATGTCATGACCCTACAACATAACCACACACTGTAATACTTTGAAGACGATCTTCAAAAGGCATGTACAGTGCTGTCTAGCAATTACAATTGCAAAGTCATACTTTCCAGAAATGATGACTAAATTGGGTTGTGTTTCTTTACCCATTGTTCATTGAATCCATTGAGTGACCTCTGCAAATATCCAAACTAGCTAGCATTGAGGTCATTTTCACATTAATGTGCCTTTCCCAGACAGTACCTTTTGTTCAAACAAAGTGATTTATAGAGCATTCTATAATACAATAGATGTTGGATGGGCCCTTTTCTGGGGGATAACTTCAGGGGGGGAAAACATCCTTGCCTATGTATGCCAGGTTATATCTCAGGCACTGAGGTTAAAGAGGTGCACGAAGCAACGAGGGTCCCTGTCCTCAGGAGGCTCACAGCCTAGAAAAGAAGTCCAACACTAAAAAAGCACTTATAAATGGAAAGAAATCAAGGAAGGTTATAGGAACATGGAAAAGAATATCCTGACCCAGCGCTCCTCAAACTTTAATGTGCACATGAATCCACTTGTTCAAATACAGATTCGTACTGAGTGGGGTTGGCATTGGGCCTGAGATTCTGCATTTTTAACAAGCTCTCAGGCGATGCTGATGCTGCCAGTCCGTGGACCACAATTTGAGTAGCCGAATGGCTTCTTATGATCTGGGATATAATTTCCTATGACAGCATCATGCCCTGTTTCCTAAAGGGCAGCATCTCAATTATTTTATATGGCTATGAAACTTGGCTGCTCTGAAAGGCTCTGAGAGAGGACTCAGTTAAAGGCTCCAGCATGAGCACTGCTGTTATCGAGGAGCACTGGCTATGTGCTAGGAGAACAAATGGACCTATCCCAATCCTGATGGAGTAAGCAGTAGAATGGGGGTAGATAAATAAAAATCCAAAAACCATAACACAGACAAATATGGGGGGAGAAGGACTATAACCAGATTACATTTTGAAAAGATTCCGAGGATGCGGCGCCTGGGTGGCTCAGTTGATTGAGCGTCTGACTCAGGTCATGATCTCAGGGTCCTGGGATGAAGCCCTGAGTCAAGCTCCTTGCTCGGAGGGGGGTCTGCTTGAGATTCTCTCTCTTCCTCTCCCTCTGCCCCTCCCCCACTCATTCTCTCTCTCTTTCTCTCTCTCTCTCAAATAAATAAGTTAATCAAATAAAAAAGAAAAGATCACTGGTTGCAGGGAGGAAAATGGACTGGTGGGCCAGATTGTATAGCCCCTTCGCTGGGGGTGTGGAACTGGGCCTAAGAGAGCATTTCAGTCTCTCTCTGGGTGGCATAAAACTCTGAAACTGTGGCTGGCCACTCTCGGCCCCTGAATGCTGGAAGCAGGGACAGATGATCTGCTCAGAACAGGGCATGAATGAGACAACAGGAAGTAACTGGGACAGAGAGGGCTTGCAGGGGAGCAGGAGGGGAGCTCTGCAACATGAATACATGTAGATTCCTGAGCTCTGACAGGGCCACGTGAGGTCACCCATGCCCTCCGTGGAGGTGGGGGGGATTTCTAGTCAGCCCAGGATTGTGAAGGTGAGCTGGGGAGGGGGGGAGGTTGTCAAGGAATCACATGGCAGATATGCCTAAATATAGTCTGGCTGGAAGCACAAACTGGCTTTGAAGGTTCACTGCTGGCACCGTCCAGTCAGCCCCCCTCAAAGTTGTTTATGTTTTCTCCTCACGCTGGAGGTTTGCGTTTGATTTACAAGGGACTGAGATGAATATGAATCTTTTCAAAAGGAAAACAACCGCGCAGAAGCGACATGTTCCAGGGAGCACTCCCTACAATGTTCTGCTCTTTTTGGTTACTGGCGAGAAGAAGACTGAGGATCTGAAAGATCCCTCTTAAAAAGAAAATGTCTGGAAGGAATGCCAAACTGGCCCCTCAAAGGTACTGATTGGATGCGTGCTGTTGAGAGGGAAATCCGTTCCTTTATCTCGAAAAGAAGGGTAGTTCTCCTTTTGACTGGACGGCTTGGGGATTAAATTCAGACATTTGGGCGTCCTCAAGTGTGGTGTGCATATCAATGTTGCTTAGCACACTGATTCTTTTTTTTTTTCTTCTTTCTTTGATCTCACACAAAGAAAATTGTTGTTATAATGGTTATGCATATATTTTAAGGCATGTTAGAAAAAAAAGCGTATCAAACCCATAATTTCATGGCTACAATTGTTCAGGATGAGGCTTAAACTAAAAAGTGATCTGACTTAGAAAGTTCTTAAGTAAATAATAATAGCGCATTGGTGTACCAAAGGTTGTGACATTTGCAGAACAATGGGACGAAGTGTGGGTGAGCGTCAGGCACGGGCACAAAGTGGTACAGAGTAGGAGCCCTGGCGTGATGGTCACCACCGAGCAAGTGCCTAGAGCATCAATAATCCTTACAACAAGCAGGGGTAGGAATTACCGTTCCTATTTTACAGTTGAAAAAATCGACTTGGGGAAATGGGATCGCTTGTCCAAATGCAGAGTACGATACAGCACCAAAGCTGGGATCTGGACATAGGTCTGTTTGCCTCCAGGCCCCAGATTCTCAGACGGCACCGTCCCACCCTGAACAATATATCACTCTCTCACTTCTAGGGAGAACAAGGGTCCTTCCTACAAACACCTCATAAATGCCATACTTGGGGCGTGGCCAATTTTACCCCAATACACTAATTTATGCCACATTATCTGCTTGAGTTTGTGCTTGGACAACCCAGGATCAACCCAGGAAATTTCAGGACCAGCTCTTCCTGCCACAGAGTGGGCCCAGCGCCCTGTCCTCAGAAGGCCTGGAGTGAGCAGCCCAGGGCAGCCTGGCCTTGGGACAGCATGTAATGGCTGGGTCTCTTCCCACTACTGGGGTGTGCAAGCATTGGGGCTTGGGTGAGGATGAGGAAGGGGCCCTTCCAGTCTGGTCTGGTCATGCTCACTCGGCATCCAGGTGGGTTTCTGGAGCCACAGTTGCAGACTGACATTTTGCTTCATGTCCTCTGGGCACTTATATCCCCCCTTGGGACTTGCAAGGCAGGACTGGGTGTTCCAGGGCTCCTAGCTAAATGCTGTCCGGATGACACCCTTCTAACCAACATTCATAAGGGTTTCCCAGAGACCTCGTGTCTTGCTCCAGAAAGGCTTCTGCTCTCTGCCTACACACAGCCATTCCAGAGGCACATGCTTCCTGCCTGTCTCTCCCCCAGTTACCTGGATTTACACTATTCTCACTCCTTTAGTAGTCATTTTTCACAAAAAAAGAATGTGTGTGTGTTGTAAGTTGATCATCATATCATTCCATGTGAGTGTTAACTTCTGTCTCAGCAAAACAACAAACTGTTACATGTCATGGACCACTAAGGTCCTTTGAGAATTGTCAAACTATGCACCCACTGATGCCAAGCATCTCGTTAGAGTCCTGGCTAAGATCCATGGAGCACTAACTATGTCCCAAGCACTATTCTAAGAGCTTTGTATGTGTTTGTTTACTTAATTCTTCTTTAGATAGTTACTATTACCCTCTAACTTTACAGATAAAGAAAGTGAGTCACAGAAGGACTGACTAGCTGGATTATGAATGCATTGCCAAGCCCTTCATCATTGGGCTGGTCTACAACACGAGTTTAAGGGTGTCCCCTGGATCCAGAAGGAGAGCAGGTTTATCCGAGAGTAAAGAATCTGGGTTGCAGTTACACACGTGCCATGTGACCTTGGACAAAACACTCCACCTCACTGAGACCTTTCTGGCACCTGTACAATGGAGACAAAATCTCCCCTTCTCATTCAAAGGGTTTCTGTGAAGATCAGAAGAGATCACTAGTACGCAAATACTCAGTTTTTGGCAAATGTATGCATCAAGGGGCAGAGACAAATGGATTAAGTCCAGTGCTACTCCTGCCTTCAGGAAACATTTAGGATCTTATAGTAGAGGAAAGGCAGAACACACGTGCAGTTTCTTCTGTGGACTTCTGCAAACGCTGAGGCAAAGTGTTTAAGGCACAGTGAGGACAGTTACCAAGAACACACTGTGTGATCTGAAATAAGGGACTTCCCATCTCTGGGCTTCACCCTTCTTAACCCCAAGGTTAAGAGGAGGTCCCTTTCTCTTCTAATGTCTTACGACTTGATCTTGTTTCTGGGTTAACATATTTGTGAAACAGCCAGCAGCTCACACTGGGGATTCTTCTTGCTGGAGGGAGCAAACAGCAGCCATGTGTCGGGTGCCAATGGCCTCTTCACATGCAACATCAAGGGGTGGTCACTACAAAAGTAATGTTTAAAATTGCATTTTTGTCTCTCCATAATATTAGCATTCTAATTTGGGATCTTGAGCCCAGATGTTCCTTCTCATCCTGAACTATGGACTTACTTCCCCTTTGTCCTGCCTCCCTAGTCTCCAACCTTCACCTCACACAATATATTCTCTTGTCTAAGCTTCCTTGACCTTGAAACTAGTTTAGGAGGAAAACACTAGCCTTGAAGTCAGACGGCCCTGAGGTAGAACACTGACTCTGCAACCTCCTAGCTACAGGACCCTGGCTGGGCAAGACTCCCTCAGCTTCTGCTTCCTCATCAGGAAATGGAGACGGTAGGCGCTCTCTCACAGGGCTGCTGTGAGGATTAAATGGATTGAGCAAGACCAGTGATCGGGCATATAGTAGGCATTCAATAAACAGCAGCTGTTATTACTGAGGTGATATAGGGACTGTACTAGTCAGCACAGGAGGGGTTATTCTGCAGAAACAAATTAACACCCAAATCTCAAGGTGTAACCAAGCCCAGGTTAATTTCTCACTCACGCTAAGTGACCAGTGCAGATCGGCAGAGGATGCCGCTCCATGTGGTCATGCAGGGAACCAGGATGAAGAGGTTTCATCGTCTGAAACATTGTTAACACCACAGCAGAAGACAGTGCCAATGAAGTGCTTTGGACTCGCCTGGTTTGAACTAGTTACTGGCCCTGAATGGCTGCAAGGGGCCAGGAAATGCAGGGGAGCACATGCACTATCAAATGAGCAGTACTCTATGTGATATGGAGCCAAAGTTTTTTCACTTTTGATTCTCCCACAGTGCTTAGCACCGTGACAGGCAAACGAGAGATGATCAACACCATGCCAGGCTTATTAGAGAAATGAAGACCCAGGTCAGAAAGAAGGCTTCTCTGATGATAAAATTTCCTAGCAAAAATGATTTTCTCTCTCTTTTCTTTCACTGTAAGCAGATGTTTGTTATTCTCACCCTACAGTTGGTCATTGAAACAGGTATTTCAGTTTTATAGACAACAGTTGTTTTGAGGAATTTTGCAAATGCCCTTTGACTGAAGGGAAAACCCCAGGTCATGTTCAGGTCATGAGTTTACACTTGCGAGGAAGAAAGAGAAGAGGCGACAGGACTGCCTGGGACAAGATGACAAGATGTTTGCATCTCTTAACAATGCTTCTAGTGCTTCTCGAGCCCTTCCTCTGGGCCCTTTGGTCACCTAGGGGTAGGTGGGTGGATCATGTCTATGGAAATCAATGCAGGGAGGCAGTATGGCTTGCCCATGGATCCAAAACAAGTCAAGAGTAGACCAACATTCCTGCCACACTTTTCTCTTCTTCCCAAACCCTGGCAAAGTCCTTCTTCTTGCCCAACGTTCACAGAAACTATTGTGGGTCACAATCTGTCAGTACATCTACTCAAGAGAACTTCTGAGAGCTGCCACTGATCTCCCCCTTAGCCTAGGTGGGAAAAGGGGGCTCAGAACGATTCTTTCCGACAGGAAGGAATCACCTAGCACCCCATTCTCTTCTGGGCTCACAGGTGTGTTCTGGTCCTGGCTCTACCACCCAGCCACTGGGTGACTTTGGATAACACACCACTCTTCTCTGGGCATCCCTTTACTCACCTGTAAAGTCAACATGCATGGAGTGCAGCCTGACAGAAGGGCTAGGAATGTGCAGATGACTAAGCCATGAACCTGACTTCCAAGCAGAGGAATACATGTAGTAGGGACCAGGAGGACTGCCTATGCCAGCAGCCCAGGCACAGATGACAGGGATGGGAGAAACAAGTGAACCGGGTGGGTGGAGGGGTGCTGTGGAGACCAGGCACCTGCAAGCTGCCACCAAAAAACACTTTAAGGACATGTTTTCAGCTGACTTTCCAAATGGGCTATTCCAGTCTCTTAGGAGCCCCCTGTATTTGTGTCACGGGAGATGAAAAACTTTTGATTTTCTAAGGCCATTCTGTTGCCACCTTAATCAGCAGAGAAAAAGATATCTTTGTCCTCAGTGGCAAGCAGGGCTCACCGTAATGACCCTGAGGCTGGTTTATTCCAAGCCTTTCGGTTCCCTCTATTTCCCCTACCCTGAGGTCTGGGAAGAAGGCAGGTCTGGAATTGTATAACTCTGAGTGTGGCCTTTAGTCAACTGAGAAGGAGACAGAATAGCTCCTGCTAGAACTAGCAGGAAGCCTTGCAGATCTGCAGGGTCAGGAACCACCCAACATGAGCTCCAGATGGGCCTATTTTACAGATGAAAAAACTAAGGCCCAGAGAGGGAGAATTTCAGTCACTAGGACAGATAGGCTGGGGCCTATGTGGTGCCACATGTGGGGTGCCCATAATGACCTTAAGCAACAGTGACAGCATCATTATTACTACTGATACTCTACGTTAGTAGACCTTCAGGCCCTTTTCAAAGCATGTCCTCTTTTGACTCTTGCATTTGATCCTCACAATGGCCGAGAGAAAAAGGCAGTGCTGGAATTTAGCATTCCAGTTTAGCAGAAGAGGAAACTGAAGTTCAGGGAGGGGGAAGGAAACTATTCTATTAAGTACCTTCTATGCACCAGGCATTTTTGCATTGTTCTGTTCTTTTATTTTTTAATTTAGATATATGATAAATACATTTGTGCACAGGGTTAGGAAAAAGATATTAAAGAAAATAGAGTACAAAATTCAACTATTGGGACTACACCAAAATAAAAAGTTTCTACACAGTGAAGGAAACCATCAACAAAACAAAAAACAACCTACTGGGTGGGAGAAGATAATTACAAATGATATTTCTGATAAGCGGTTAATGTCCAAAATATATAAAGAACCTATACAACTCAATACCAAAAAACCATATAATCCGATTAAAATGAGCAGAAGACATGAACAGATATTTCTCCAAAGAAGGCATCCAGATGGCCAACAGACACATGAAAAGATGCTCAATACCACTCATCATCAGAGAAATGCAAATCAAAACCACAATGAGGGATCATTTTACACCTGTCAGAATGGCTAAAATAAAAAACACAAGAAACAAGTACTGGCGATGATGTGGTGAAAAAAGAACTGTTGGTGGGAGTGTAAACTGGTGTAGCCACTCTAGAAGACAGTATGGAGGCTCCTCAAAAAAAACTGAAAATAGAACTACTCAAAGATCCAGTAATTCCTCTACTGGGCATTTACCCAAAGAAAACAAAATCACTAATTCAAAGGGATATACACGACCCTATGTTATTGCAGCATTATTTACAATAGCCAACATAGGGAAGCAACCCAAGTGCCCACTGATGGATGAATGGATGAAGAAGATCACACACACACACACACACACACACACACACACACACACACACAGAGGAATATTATACAGCCATAAGAAAGAATGAAATCTTGTTATTAGCAATGACATGGATGGACCTAGAGAATATAATGCTAAGTGAAATGACTCAGAGAAAGACAAATACCACACGATTTCACTCGTATGTGGAATTTAAGAAACAAAACAAACGAAGAAAAAAGAGACAAACAAAAAACCAGACAAATAGAACAAACTGCTGGTTACCAGAGGGGAGGTGGGTGAATCAGGTGACGGGGATTAAGAGTACACTTACCTTGATAAACACTGAGAAACGTATAGAGTTGTTGAATCATTATATTGTACACCTGAAACTGTTATGATGCTGTATGTTAATTATATTTCAATTAAAAAAAAAAGAAAAAAGAAAGTAAAAAAAACCCCCAAGCCCTATCCCCCAGCCACTGAGATCTTATTCCCAGAAGCACTTCTGTTCCTAGCATCCTGTATCTCCTTCCGGGCCAGGCTACGTGCACAGAAGCACATGTATAAACATAAATTCTTTGCTCCTTCCTTCCTTCCTTCCTTTCTTTCATTCAAACAAATGACCCTTGAAAATCTTTCTATGTCAGTTGCTATGAATTGAGCCATTCTTCTTCTTAGTTGCATAGTAAGACATAGATGGCTATATGATCATTTATTTAACCAGTACCCTAGAGGTGGACATATATGGTTACTTCCAAGCTTTTGCCACTTCAGACCTCCTCAGACAATCACTGATTCACACACGTGCAAGTCTGTCTGTAGTAGGATAGGCTTCTATAGGTGGAATTACTGGGTCAAAGGATTTGTGTGTTTTAAAATTCCGCAGGATCCAAAGTGTTCTCCATAGGCTGTACCATTTATGCACCACTGGCAATTTCTCAGGGACTCTGTCTCTGAACAACCTTGGTAACAGGATGTCTTGTTGAACTTTGAAACCCTTGCTTGCCTGATAAGTTAGGGTGATATGGTTGTACTTTATTCATACTTCTTGTAGTAAGGGAGGTTGAACATTGTTTTACATAATTAAATGCCATTTGTATCCCCTTTTCTGTTCACATTCTTTGACTACTTTTTTTCTGTGGGGTTGATCTTTTTCTTTCTGGGTACAGGGACTCTTTATATATTAAGAAAATTAGCTCATGTGTGAGATATATGTTTAAAACTACTTCTCCCCAGATGACTTATTTGTCTTGACTTTGCTTATCTTATCATATTGTAATGAAGATATTTACATTTTATAGGTGTTAGAATTTATCAAACATTTTTCGTGCATTTTTTATTATACATTATACTTAGAAAGTCCATCTCCACTCACTCTGAGGTTACTTTAAAAATCTCTTATCTTCTTCAAGTAGTTGTATTTTATCTTTTTTTAAAAGTTTTTTTAATATAATAATATTTTTTATTATATTATGTTAGTCACCATACAGTACATCCCTGGTTTTTGATGTAAAGTTCAATGATTCATTAGTTGCGTATAACACCCAGCGCACCATGCAGTACGTGCCCTCCTTACTACCCATCACCAGTCTATCCCATTCCCCCACCCCCTCCCCTCTGAAGCCCTCAGTTTGTTTCTCATAGTCTCTCATGCTTCATTCCCCCTTCTGATTACCCCCCCTTTCTTTATCCCTTTCTTCTCCTCCCGATCTTCCTAGTTCTTATGTTCCATAGATGTGAGAAACCATACGATAATTGTCTTTCTCTGCTTGACTTATTTCACTTAGCATTATCTCCTCCAGTGCCGTCCATGTTGCAGCAAATGTTGAGAAATCGTTCTTTTTGATAGCTGAGTAATATTCCATTGTATATATGGACCACAACTTCTTAATCCAGTCATCTGTTGAAGGGCATCTCGGATCCTTACACAATTTAGCTATTGTGGACAATGCTGCTATGAACATTGGGGTGCATATGGCCCTTCTCTTCACTATGTCTGTATCTTTGGGGTAAATACCCAGTAGTCTAATTGCTGGATCATTTTTTAAAGTTTTTGATCAACCTGGGACTAACTCTGGTGAAATGAGTTGAGGTCCAATTTAATATTTTCCAGGTAGCTCTCCAGTGGTTCCAATACCATTTATTGAGTGATCCATCTCTTCTCCAGTGATTTGCAATGCCACCTTTAATACATACTAAATTCTCATATATCCATTTCCAGACTCTTCTGTTCTTTGTGTCGGTGCCTATCTGTTCTGGAGCCAGGTGCTTTCATACATAGGCACACTAACCTGCACACCTGTTGTGCAGGTGAGGGTAGAACCAGGTCTCCCAGTCTGTGCTACTTTATCTCCCACAATTGGTGGTGAGGCTCTCCTGACCCTGTGGTGGAGGATCAGAGAGGCCCCGGATCCTGATCCTCCAAGAGAGGGAGACAAACCAGGCACAAAAGTCAGCCTCTTCTTCCCCTTCATTCACTTAGAGGCAGTGAATGGCATCAGCCAGCTCTGAGCTGGATTTCAGCTTTCTCAAGAGTGAAGTAGTTTGCCCTCAGGTCTTGGAGCCTTGGTTTTCTCATCTGCAAAGTGGTAATAATAATATTGCCTATGTCATGGTTCCAGGACTCAGTCATCTGACAGCAGATGGAAGTGTGGTAGTAAAAGCCACAGTTATGATGACCAAGAATGTCGCCATCAGGGCAGAGCGGCTGTCCTTTATTCTCAGGCAAATAATGTCCATCACGGCACAGGGCCAACCTGGGCAGCTTCTTGACAGCTGGTTAACAGATATGAAGTTTTGGCCGTGCACACCCCAAGGGTAGAGAATTCCCAAGGGCAAGTTCCTTGGAAGACCACTGGAATGCTAAATCTGACCTTAGAGCTGCAGAGCTAAAAATACTTAATGCAGGGACGCCTGGGTAGCGCAGTCGTTAGGCGTCTGCCTTTGGCTCAGGGCACGATCCCGGCATTCCGGGATCGAGTCCCACATCGGGCTCCTCCGCTGGGAGCCTGCTTCTTTCTCTCCCACTCCCCCTGCTTGTGTTCCCTCTCTCACTGGCTGTCTATCTCTGTCAAATAAATAAATAAAAAATCTTTTTTAAAAAAATACTTACTGTAAAGCCCAATTCTGCTCGGGAGGGGTCTAGGATCCCCTTCGGAGCCCTGAAAGGTGGGCAGAAAGAACAGGAAAACGGGGAAGGTGGTTGGAGGTCAAGGCTTCCACACAACACTGAATAACTCAGTGACGCCAACCCCTGCAAGCCACACATGCTCACATCTGGAGCCGCCATCTGCCCTCCCTGAGTGCTGCGAGCCCAGGGGAAGCCAGGCTCAGAACCCACAAGTTGCCCTAAACGGCATCTCTCAGAATGCCCACGTTCCAGAATAGGAACCACGTCCTCTTCCTCCTCTTCCTTCACCCCACACCAGCATGGCACCCTCAGCTTACAAACTGTCCTCACACTGTTGCTGTATCATCGGAGCTCCCCCAAGAGCAAAGCATTAATATTATTCCCATTTTCCAGATGAGCAAACTAAGACTCACCTAGAGCACACGAGTAGCCCAAAGTCAAGAAGACAGAAAGGCACGAAGTGAGAACTCAGGTCTTTTTGGTCTGTAGGCTAGGCCACGAGATGCTCTGGACATAGGCCAAAGAGGCCCGTCCGCTTAGTCATCTATTTGTTCAACAAACATCCATTCAGCACCAACTTCATATTCAGCACTGGAATCAGTGTTGGATGTGCAGCAGCTGATAAGACCATTCTCGCTCAAAAGGGCCAAATAAACAAATAACTACTCCATGATGTCAAGTGTAATGGGTGTACCAAATGCTGTGGGAGGTTAAGGAAGGAGCAATCAGCTACTATGAATCGGGGGGGCTTCCCGGAGGAGGCAGTTGTGAGACAGAACTTGAATGATGCTTTCATCATCAGTGATGAGCGGGAGTTGATCTATCCCTCAGTGATTGAAAGGTCAGGTTCCTGAGCCCCACCGCTATGCTGTACTTTAGAAATTCCAGGGCACTTGTTAGAAATACCCATTCTTAAGCCTCACAGAGGCTTAAGTACAGAGCCTTGGGGCTTGATCTCAGGATCCTGAGGTCATGACCTGAGCTGAAGTTGGACACTTAACCGACTAAGCCACCCAGGGGCCCCTATTTTTTTCTTTTTCTTGCATCTTGAATCCATTGCATCAGCAAATCTTAGTGTCTCTATCTTCAAAATGTATTCAGAATCTAACCACTTTTTAATACTTCCACTGCCGCCTGAATTATTGTAATAGCCTAACTGGTCTTCTTGCTCTCATCATTGCCCCCCTAAAGTCTATTCACAATATAGCAGCTAAAACAGTCTCATTTTATTAGGTAAATTCTCAAACAAACAGCAAAGGTGAAAAAATTTTACTTTGCTCCGTCTGTATACCCACTCCCTAGATTCTACTATTAGCAGAACAGTCCTGCTTCACGATGACAGATTCTGTAGCTCCTCTGTCCAAAGCTCTCTGATAGCTTACCTCATTCAAAAAGGAAAAGGCAATTCCTTACCATAGTCTTCAAGACCTAGTATGATCTGGTCCCTAATTCCATTCTTCCCTGTTATTACTCTTTAGCCTCACTGCACTTGTTGCTGCTCAAACATGGCAAGTACATTCTCGCTTTAGGGTCTTTGCACTTGCTGTCCCTTTGCTTGGGATGCTCTTCTCCTAGGTATTTGAATGACTTGCCTCTTTCTTTGGATCACTTCATCAGAGGTCTTTTCTGACTCCCCCAAGTAAGTATTAGGTTGAACAATTTAATGTCATTCAACCATGTTGAACCACATGAATCCAATATTGTTCTGAGTTTAAAAAGAATGTAAAAAGGATCAGGAATTTCATATGGTTCAAGCTAATAAAATAGCGCCACCCTACCCTTTTATTCTCACTTGGGTTCCAGTATTCTTTATAGAGCTTTTCACCATCTTATGTACTATCATAATGTATTGTCCAGAAGGTCCTCAAAGATAGAGGATCTTTCTGTTTTGTTCAATGCTGTGTACTCAGCGTGCAGATTGGAACTTGGCCTATAGTGGGCACCTTCTGAATCTGAATTTATAGTGCTAGTACCCAGAGGCACTTGAGTTTTCTCCCAATCCCCCAGGTTTTTATCGGAGGGCATGCATCTGGAGCCTGCTATCCAACGCACAGATATTGGCAGTTTTTTCTTAGGACCATTATTCGTTTTAAGAAAAACTAAATCCAGTGGGAAAACAAAGCCAGAAAACCCAGGGATAAACCCCATGTCCATTTAGCCTCCACAATTAGTCTGATTCTCTCCTTCGTGCTTGAAAAACATTATCCGGGTATGTTAGGAAAGTGCTTCCTCCACTCCCATTAATAATGTCCAGCATGTCAGAAAAGCTTGGAGCTCTGGGAACTTCTTGGGTCTGTCTGGGAGAAAGCTGGCCCCAGAGACAGGAGGCTGGGAGGGCAGGTGCGCTTCACCAGCAGTTTTTAAGAAAGGGAGCAAACATTCCATGATAAAGAGCATGGAGCTAGACCACTTGTGTTCAGATTCTGCCTCTGTTACTTCTGAGCTGTGTGACTGCAGACAAGTTCCTTAACCTCTCTGTGTCTCAGTTTCTTTGTCCATAAAATGGGGACAACAGTAATATCTATCTCACAGGTTATGTAAGGATTGACAGAGTTCACCTATGTAAAACGTCTTAGAATCGTGCCTGTCAGATATAATAAATTTTACATAACTAGTTGCTTTCATTATATTAACTTGGGATTTGGAGGTGAAATTTGGGGGTGGGAGGCTGGCCATCACGAAGACTGGGGCAGCTCTTAAATCAACAGGAGGCATCTTCTTGGACCACCTGTTTTCATTCAGCAAGTCCTGTCTGAGAACCAGCTAGGTTCATTTACTGTGCCGGGCACAGGAAACAGAGCAGTGAGTGAGACACAGCGCCTGCCCTCAAGAGGGGCCAGGCTGCAAGCAACAAGCAAACCATCTCATCATCTGCCTCTCTGAGTGGCAGGGACCTGCCTAGGGCTCAGGACCCTGTGTGCTTTCAATAACACAGCAAGATTTCCCACTGCCTGTCTTCATCACAAGCTTATTTGTGACTCCAGCCTAGAACGTAGGAGGGAGGAGAAGAGGAAAAGAATGCTCAGGCCTCAAGTACAGAAGATCTTCCTGGGGAGTAGAATCACCCGCATGCACACGGACACATGCCCCTGCCCCCTGTGGGCCCCTGGGGACAGCAGGACCAATCCTGCTGGTGTACCAGCTTAGAACAGACTTTCTCAGCCTCTGCACTACTGACACTTTGGGGCAGAAGAATTCTGTTTGGGGGCTGTCCTGGGCATGGTAGGATGTATAGCAGCATCCCTGTCCTCTACCCACTAGATCCCAGTAGCATCCACTCTCCCAACCCTCCCCAAGTCGTAAGAACCAGAAATGCCTCTAGAAAAATGCCCAGTGGGGGCACAACCACTCTGGGCTGAGAACCACTGCTTTAGAATCTGAGCCCCTCTGCCCCAGAGAACCCCTTCCTCCACCCAGTGAGCACTCAGGTTTGCCTGACTTCTAGAAGGAGAGGCCCAAGGGATCTTGCCTTCCAAAACCCAGCATAGTCTAGGCCAGGGTTGGCCTTGCCGAAGGTGAACTTCGAGCCTCCCCAGGCCACCACTTCAATACGGGCTGGGCCTAGATTGCATTCAAAATGCTGCAAGTCTAAAAGGTAATGAAAGCATCAGATATGACCAGAGTGGGAGTGCCTTTTCCTTTTTCCTCAGGTTTCCTCAGAGACGATTAGAAAGTTTCTGATATAATCACAATAAACAACAGAAAAGAGAAAAAGGAAAAAGTGCTTTCCTGGGGTGATCCAGGAGAGAGAGTACCCCAGGGGTCATGGCGTGGCAGCCAAGGAGAAGACAGACATTGAGGCTGGAAAATCCTGATGCTGTCACTTCCCAAACAGGAGCCCTCAGGCAAGGCACTTCACCTCTCTATCAGTTTCTACATCTGTGAAATGGGCAGGTAGGAACACCTATGACTTTGGGAAGTTGGGAAGGCTGAACAAGATGACGTTCATGGAGTGTTTCAGACCATGCTTGCTCAGTGCAGGCTAGCTCTGACTCCCTCCCTCGCCTCCATTTTACAGATGAAAACAGAGGGGCATGGAGAGAAGTGACCTGCCCAAGGTCACACAGCTGGACTCCACTGCAGATCTGCTTTAGACCATTTCTGAAGCCAAGAGCAGGAAGTAACTTTCCTTCTCCAGCCTGAGTTGCTTCATCTGTGGAATGGGTAGATAGAAGGGAGGGACAGATTGGATAATATCAGGAGGCTTATCTGTGAATGAAGAGAATGTTCTATTGGGGTGCCTGGCTGGCTCAGTTGGAGGAGCATGGGACTCTTGATCTTGGGGTCATGAGTTCAAGCCCCACACTGGGTGTAGAGATTACTTAAATAAATAATTATTAAAAAATAAAAGAACGTTCTATTAATGATACCAACTAACAGCTACCCAGTATTTACAGACGCCTTATGTACTTTGTATCATAATCTAGGGAACAGCAAGTTACAGATGAGGGAAATGAGGCCTCATATTTCTGATAAGGAAATAATAATCCAGAAAATATAAAGAACTCTTACAAATCAACAATAAAAAGACAAATAAACCAATTAAAAAATGAGCAAAGACTCTGAATAGAGACCTTTCTCCAAAGATCTATGAATGGTCAATAAGTACATGAAAAAATGCTCAACATCATTAGCCGTCAGGGAAATGCAGATCAAAACCACAATGAAATATCACTACACACTCACTAGCAAGGCTAAAATAAAAAAGGCAAATAGGTGCTGTCGAGGGTGTGGAGGAAGTAGGATTGTCATATATTTTGATGAGACTGTAAAATAGTGCAGCCTCTTTGAAAAATAGGCAACCCCTCAAAAAAACACACAGTTAAACACGAAAAGTTAAAATACATATGACACAAATTCCACTCCTGTGTGTGTGTGTGTATACACACACACACACATACACACACACACTCATATATATATATATATATATGCCCAAGGGAAATAAAAACATATTCACACAAAAAACTCATTCACAGCAGCATTATTCTAATAGCCCAAATGTGTAAACAACCCAATTGTCCATCCACTGATGAATGGAGACAAAATGTGGTAAGTCCATTATTACTCAGCCACAAGAGGGAATGGAATTCTGACATTTGCCACAACATGAATGAACCTTGAAAACATTATGCTCAGTGAAAAAGTGAAAGTGAAAGAAGACAGATACGGCTGAAGACCACATATTATATGACTCCATTTGTAGGAAATGTCCAGAATGGGCAAATCTATAGAGACAGAAAGTAGATTAGCGGATGCCAGGGGCCAGAGGGTGAGCTGGGGTGAGGAAGGAAATGGGCAGTAACTGTAATGGGTAGGGGCTTTTTTGCAAGGTGATAAGAATGTCTTAAAATTAGATCATGGTGATGGTTACACATCTCTGTAAACATACTGAAAACCACTGAACTGCGCACTTTAAATGGATGAATCCTATGGTATGTGAATTATGTCTTAATAAGGCTATTAAAAAAGAAGAAGAAAGTAACTGAGGTCTAGGGAGGGTCCCAGTGCATGCCTTTGGGGCAGAAGCACAGTGAGTTGGAGGGGGCTCGAACAGAAGGTGTAAGGAGATATGGTAGATCACCAATACCGTCCATTTCAGGCACCTAGGTGGGAAGTAAGGGACCTGGGATTTGAAAACAGGTCTGTTCCCAAAGCCCATGGCCTTGGCACCCTCTTTAGGAGAGATGCGCCCATAGACTAGGCTGGGGAATGGACCAAATGTATAGGCCTCCAAGGGCGAGGAGGACAAGCTGGACCTGGAAGGGAAGGAGGACAGCACCCAGAGGCCACAGTCTGGGGAGGACACGAACCTGGCCACCAGGGTGAGACAAGAGGACGAAGTATGTACGAGGCAGAGGGCTGTGTGCTGAAGGACGATGACAGGGGCAGGCAGACAGCACCTCCTCCCTCCAAGGCCTGGGTCTAAATGCAATCCAGCCACATCTTCACAGCTGCTGGAAGCTCTGGTGTGGGCATGGAGGGGCCCAGATAACAGAGATGCCTACAGGAAGCAGATGTGTCTGAAAGAACCCCCATGGAGGGAACTCTTTTGGATAAACCTCTTCAGAGGGAGGCTGAATTGCCGCAGGGACAGGCTGACTCCTGTCTCTATCTGTGCCAACTGAGAAGCTGCTGTGTTTCAAGGGAAGCCATAAACAGCTCGTAAATCCCAGGTGACTGTGACCTGCTCTACTTAGTCACCCAGCATGAAGGGTCTGCTCTGTGAGCAACTTAGCAGGCAAAGTGAATTGATTCAATCAAACATAAATTCTGCACTTTTCATGCCTGTGATGCACCTGGATAGCACTGTGTTGGACACTGGGGGTGGAGGTGTTAAAAGGAATCCAACAAGGTCTCTGCCTTCAAGGAGCTTATCATCAAGTAGGGGAGACAGACACAGCAGGAATCACAACACAGAGTGATAAGTGTCATGGTGAGTTAATGATGGGAGCATAGAGCTCAGAGGAGGGACTACTCCCTCATCCTGGAGGAGCTAGGGATAATCCACAAACGAGGTTATATTGGAATTGGGTTTTGAAGGATGAGTAAGAGTTCACCAGAAAAGAATGAGAGAAGTGCTATTTCAAAATTACTCAACAGATGAATAGCAGGACTGGGTTTGTACTTGACTCCAAGCTGTGCTCTGGAGTATGTAACACTATATTGACACTTCCATTACATTAATCTCCCACATTAATTTTAAAAACTACAATAGAGATTATCCCCTTTTGAGCCGGTCCTGTTTGAATCCTGGCTTCACCCCTCATTAACAGGATGACCTTGCGCCTGAGAGTAAGCACTCAATAGTCAATTTCTTTTCCCCCTTTCCTACTTGGCTATGGGCTTATCCTGCCCAGTTCCTGAGCCAATTTGAGACACTGGACACCTTCAGGTTCACCAGTAGGTGGCACCCGGCACTGTAGCCAGAGGCCTGCAAGGCAGAGTCCAGCATGCTGGGGTGGGAATCCTGGTGCCTGTGTGCCTCTCTAAACCTTAGATCCCACCACCCCACTGTGCTGCCCTAGAAGAATGGCTTTCAACAGGCTGTGGCAGTGGTGGCGGTGGTGTTTGGGGGTATCTCTTATGGAGTAGCTGGAAATGGATGTGGTGTTCTGAGTTATCACGGTGATTTGGAGGGCACAACTGGCATTTCATGGGCAGTGGCCAGTGAAGTCCCCTACAACAAGCACTGTCCTTTGTCCTGCCTACCTTTCAAAGGTTGCCTGGACTATATGTTGATGGAAACACGTTTTATCTAAACACAGAACCCCTACTTCCACTTACACACAAGCACAAGAACTCATTGCATGGTTTTAATCTGCTCTGAATTGTTTAATATTGCTCTGATCACCTAAACTGAGGGAAGGTGATACACTGATAAATTGAGGGAGTTTACCATGGGTTGAATCACTTGGAGACATTCGATCTGCCGGTTCAACACACCTACATCCACCTGCATTTGTAGCTATGCGTTTCCCTGATTCTAGATGTGGCTGCAGGCATCTGTCTGCTTCAGAAAATCTTCGAGTGTGGGCACCCTGAGCATTTATGTAGTGAAATCTGTATTATTAGTACATTATAAATGGTTTTCCTTTCATTTCTCCTTTACCATAAGATTAGTTTCTGCTACTTACATTAGTAGTAGTACATTACATTCTACTAACTACATTCTGGTAATTACATTCCTACTGTTACTACTAGTATTTACTTAGTATTTGTAGATAGATTGTTTGATCCACGTTTGAACCGCATTTCAGGATGGTAAAGAGGGCATCGCAAACTTTTGGTAACAAAAGCGAGCATTAGGTCTGAGGGATTTTGAACCATTGGCCTTGTCCATACAACTGGGACTCTTTCCCATTTCTTTGGGATGACAGACAGTAGAGCCTAAGGATAGAAGCCAGGGTTTGGGAGCCAGAAAGACTTAGTATGAAACCCAGATCTACTGCTCACAAGTTATATGACCTGGGGGGATTTGTATAATCCTGCGGATCCTTAGCTTCCTTGTCTGCCAAATAGGGATAAAAAGCCACCTCTAAGGGTTGTAGTGAGGGTTCAATGAGGTTGATGGTGGAAGGGCACAAATTAAGTGCTCAGTAACAACAGGAATTGATTTACCATTATGTCCTTGTTGCTGTTTCTACATGGAACCCTCCCCAGCTAGAGCCCTGAGCTGTGACCAGGCCTTAGCATTCCAGCCACACCCGCCACTTGCAGCCTGGCTCAGCATCCTCATCTCCAGACACCAAGAGAGATCCACAGGAACCATGAAACCAAAACACCCCTGCTGGGACCATATGAATTGGGCCTGATTTGCTACTGAATGTTGCCCTGGGTGGTGTAGGTGAAACGTGTTCTATTGCCCAAAGCTCCTCCAGTCTCTGTGCTGGCTTTGAGCTCAGCTTCGCCACTTTTCCCACCACTGCTGGGGCCCTGGCATGCCCTGTGCTGAGTTCGTAGGCTGTGGGGACAAGCCAGGAGCCGCCTCCCAGGTTCCAGCGCTGGCCTCTGAGCCTCCAGGATCAGCCAGGCCCGCCTGCACCAGGTCCATGCCAGCCTCGGAGCGCTGGAGACAGCTGTGGTCCCCCCATGGTTAGGCATCCACGGACCCCTCAACTAGTTCTACATACGCCACCAAGGGACAGTTAATGGCACACAAACTCTGGAGCGGGCCCTGGGAGCTAGCTTTTCTTCTCATCATTCTGGTGGGTCTCTCTGCTCTTTCATTGACCTTTGCTCTCTAGTCCTCTCAGTAATCCCATTTTTCATCTCCTGCTTCCCAGGAACCCCAGGCAGGCCTTGAATCATGCATTTGGCCATCAGAGGAAACTGATTCCTCCCCCTAAGGCAATGGGAACCAGCAGGGGTGTCAGAGCACAGATGTCCTCTCCCAGTCTCAGAAGACCCAGAGCCATCTCTTCACGCCTCCTCTCTTTGAATGAGTCATTAGGAATTCAGAGAAGGTGATGAAGGAAATCTGGTCTTGATCACATGTTTTCTGAGAGCACCAAGATAACACACACGTGGAAGCCTGCCCTGAAGAAGTTCATGGTCTAGCTGGGAGGAGATGGTCATGTAACAGATAACTAGAGTTAAGTGTGGTACATGTTGAGTATGACATTCACTCTAGAGGCCATAGACCTTCTCATGGAGGAATGGCCAACTAATTCCACCTGGGCAAGATGGGAAGCCTTCCGAGAGAAGTTAACATTGGAATGGGGTATTGAAGGATGAGTAGGAGTTCTCCAAGGCTTGGGCTAGACTCGCAAGCCTCACCCCATCCTGCTAGCCCTACAACTCTGGCATGGTCAGCCCATTCCTTTCTTCCTGAGTCACAATCTTGGGGGAAGAGGCAGTGAAGAAAAGGAACTGAGAATGAAACACAACTCTACACCCAGAATGATCCATATTTAGACTGGATTCTGGTTCAGAGACATTGGCTTCCCCAGACTACTCCCAAAACACAAAAATCAGTATTTCCCAGAGTCCCACAGAGCATGAATTCCTTAGAAAGTCCTGTATGTTATGTGAAAACGTGACTCCAAAATCAAATAAATTTCAGAAACACAAAGTTAAGCAAAGTCAAACAGATTTTACTGCAGGATTTCTCAGAGCCTTTATTTTATTTTTTTTAAAGATTTTATTTATTTATTCGACAGAGATAGAGACAGCCAGCGAGAGAGGGAACACAAGCAGGGGGAGTGGGAGAGGAAGAAGCAGGCTCATAGCAGAGGAGCCTGATGTGGGGCTCGATCCCATAACGCCGGGATCACGCCCTGAGCCGAAGGCAGACGCTTAACCGCTGTGCCACCCAGATGCCCCTCTCAGAGCCTTTAAAGGTAAAATAATAATAGTAATTTATATATTTAAAATAAATTTTTATAAATAATAATTTAATACTATTAAAAATGTAATAATTAAACAGCTATCCTTTAGTGTTTCCTAATGTGCAAGACAGGTCTTGTGCACTATCTCACAAATGTTCATGATAACTTTACATCATTGGTAACTGCCATTATTTCCATTTTGCAAATGAGATTGAATCAACCCAAGAAGTGAAGCTCACTGCCCAAGATCACACAGTAAATGCTGCAGCTGAGATTCAAAGCCAGGTTCTGCCTGACTTAAAGTCCTCATCATTTACTGGGCATTGTGAATCCCTAAGATATGATATGTAGCATTCCCAGACTTACGCAGCCATGGAACCTCCTTCTATTCAGGGTTCCACAGAGCAAGTTTGGGAAACAATATCCTACTTTCTTCCTAATAAGATGCACCAAAGGTAACAGAAGAACTTCCGAGGCTCTGTTTCTCTCTTCCTCTCCCTTCTCAGCTGGGCCCAGGGGTCCTGAATCCTAAGCAGGGCCTTCCATGTTCACCCCAAGGGCCGGTGTGAGAATTCAGAGGAGTTCCCAGGGGAAGCCGAGAGTCTAGCCAGCAGTTCCTAACTAAACTGTCCAGCTCTAAATAGATGACCTCACTGGGTACATATCATGCACAGAGGGTTCCAGATTTTATTCTCAGCTAGTTCTAAGTGACTCCTTCAAACTTAGCAGCTGCTTCTGTCTCCAGCAGACTAGATAGGTTATGAACTCAGAATTCTTGTGACATTACCCACTTAGCAGGACAAAGTATAGCCTCTGAGGGCTGGTGCAGTGTCACCAAACAGGGCCACTGGCCAGACCCAGGCCTGATCTTTTGTCACTTGGACCCTGACATCAGCCTCTGCACTGACGTCTCCAGACCCTTCTTGCCAATTCCTCACTGCTGGCAGCGTGGTCTTTCAATCAGCAGCATTTTGTCACTCCCTTCCTTGGAACTCCTCGATGTCTCTCTAGTGCCCTGGTAAAAGTCCAAATCACTTGGTCTGATTTTCAAGGTCCTGGGAGATGTGGGAGTCTTTGTAGTCCTTGCTCCTTTCTCAAGAGAACACATGGATGAAAAAAGGTGCTATAAAATTGACATGCACAAGGTACCCCATCCCCAAAGATAAACCATCTCATGGAAGGAGCCAAGTAAGCAGCGCCTGCTGCATCTCTGGTCCACATATCTTTTATTTTGGAGGCTCTTATTAATAAGGAACAGAGAAAAGCTTTCTCCTTAACAAATGAGTAAGAAAGTTGTACTCATACATCCCACTCGATCCTGCTTGAGACCACGCAAGAGACCACAGGGAGGTGGCAAAAGGGATTCAGACATGTCCCCCTGGAGGGCAGTCCTCAAATAGGGGCAATGCCCTCCTAGTCCTCATCTAAGACCAATGACACATGCCTACTTGGGGGTCCTGCACTGCTTGAAGAGCAATACGCCCACCTTTGCCAGGGAGCTGGAGGGAGAACAGGAGATGCCCGGATGCCTTCTGGCCCTGACTCACCTCATTCTGGAAGGTGCCTACATGTCATCCTGTTCAAATGCAGATTCTGATTCTGCAGGTTTGGGGCGGGGCCTGAGGCTCTGCATTTCTAACAAGCTCCCAAGTTACGTTGTTGCTGCTGGTCCTAGGACCACTCCACGAAGGGCAAGTTTCCTGAGAATAAATGGGCAATGCAAACCCTTCCACCCGCCCACTGGGTCTCCTGGAGACCCTGAATCTTTCACTCATTGGGATGAGAAGATTCCAGGTTAAATCAAGGGAGGCAATGATCCTGCTTCTCTCTCTAGGCGTGTCCATCTCCTACCACCCCCTGCCCATAAGCTGTATCTTTATTTTTTCTTTTAAAGATTTTATTTATTTGACAAAGAGAGAGTGAGAAAGCATAAGCAGGGGGAGAGGCAGAGGGAGAGGGAGAAGCAGGATCCCTGCTGAGCAGGGAGCCTGATGTGGGGCTCGATCCCAGGACCCTGAGATCATGACCTGAGCTGAAGGCAAGGACTTAACCGACTGAGCCACCCAGGCGCCCCCCCATAAACTTTATCTTCTGCTCTGGCAAAACCTAACTCCCTACGGTTTCCTGCACACACCATGCTATTTGTTGGAAAGCTGTGTGGTTTTGCTGAGACCATAACTTCTGCCTGTTAGCTCATTTTACCTCATTTTGCTGAATTACATCCCGCTTATCTTTGAAAACTAGGCAGGCACACCCTTAGGCTGAGCTAAGTACTTCCGCCTAACCCCTAACCCTTACGATGCAGCCGTAAGCCTTGTGTCCATCTAGACCTAACACATATCTTATTACGTGGAGACTGACTGGATATGGGTCTGCCCTCCCCACCATGCTGCAAGTTCGAAAGCATGGATCATGCCTTGTCCTCCTTTGTCTCCTCAGAGCCTAGCATGGAGCCTGGCACATAGGCACACGATAAACATCTGGCACACTGATCTGAAGCTGGTAACATCTCCTCCAAGGAAAGAGTTTAGCAGATTCTTGCCATCTTAAAGAGAAAACACTTAATTTTATAAACAAAGTGTGTTTTGGGTTTGCTTTTTTGTTTTTGTTTTTTTCTGCTTCCTTCCCTGCTCCTGAGTTTAAAGAAAGGTGTGAAGTGATAATAATGATAGTGCAGTTTGCAGTTGCTTCAGCGGGATTAACTCATTGAGTCCTGTGAGGTAGATCCCGCTAGGAACCCCCTTGAGCAGATAAGAAAACGGGGACTCCCGGGGGCCACTGACCTGTCATGTGGTGTGCAAGTGGGGATTCCAAGCTTTGTGTGACTCCAAGCCCTGGGGTCCTTCTGCTGAGTTCCTCCAAAGCTGCAGGGCCTGAAGTGTGCATTCTAAATAGGGGAGGGGAGGCCTAACAGTGTCCACATGCTGGGGGAGGGGGAGGCAGTAGGCACTGTGGGATGGAGTTCCAGAGGGCTGGGGTATGGAGAAGGGGGAAGGGGATCCTTTCCTTGAGACAAGGTGTCAAAAGGGATCTGATTATTAAAGAGCACCTGGATAGAGGGATTAGGTCTCAAACGGAGCCGTTCTTGCTGTAAGACAGTGAGCAACTCATTTTTGATATTAGTTCACAGAAACAGAAGGGCTGTCGGCTTTGACTTGACAGAGATGTGGTAGGGAGGTTGTTTCAAAGGGCAAGACAATGAATGTACTGCCTCTTGAAGGGGGTGGAAAGAACAGCAGGTGGATAAGGGATTCCAGAATGAGTCATATCCCGGCTTTGGCCTGCCTAAGTCTTGGGGGGCCTGGGAGGTGGCTGGGAGTGGGCCCCACAGGTGGTGCCCTGTGTCCCACACTCCCTACAGGAACAAAGCCTCCAGTTAAGCCCAGCTAGCCTTTGTCTCCTCCATCACGGCCTGGCTTCCCGCCCCCACTTTGTTCGTCTGAGCCATCACTGGTATAATGAGCTGGCTGAGGTGGGCTAGAGGGTGAGCAAGGGAATGATGTCCCCTCCCCCTGGGCCTCTGCTAGGCCTCTCCTACTCCCCCTTCTCTTGGTTTCCATGACAGCGTCTGGAAATGAGGCATCTACTTCAAAATGCTGGCAGGAGCCACAGAGACATAGGCCTAGGGGGGACAGAAGAGAGGTTTTAGCTGTTGAGTGCCTACTCTGCACGGGTCCCATCTAAGACTTGACACCCAGCCCCTCCCCTACACCTCACTGCAGCCAAGCAAGGAACCCGGTATTGCCCTATTTTCAGCTAAGGAAACCGAGGCACAGAGAGGGACATGTTCAGGATCACGCCGAGCAGAGCCAGGATTCAAACTTAGACTTCTGTAGGCCCCAAGCCCAGGCCTTTAATCACTCTACCACTCTGCCTCTTGGCCACGGGTCAGTGGTTCAGACCTGAAGTTTACCACTTGCCACAGGCCCCTGGGTGAATCCCTTCACCTGAGACTCTAGAATGGGGTCGGTGAGTTCCATTGCTCCAAGGGGTTGCGAGGACTGAAATAAGCCCCAGGCTCTTATTTGGATTTCAGTAAAGGGGTCGGCCCTCCATTTCCAATTGGAAACATCCCAATCCCAGGGTTCTGGCCAGAACAGAGGCAGGGCTGCCCAAAATCCACCAGAAAAAGTCCAAGCCAGAGGTGTCCCTTGCATGCTGCCATACCTCCCATGCTCCTGACAATAACGGCTCTCATTTACTGGGCACCCACTTTGCACCAGGAGCCCTGCTAGGGCCCTGCACGCTCACAATGACCCCAAGAGGGAGGCATGATTATTATCCTCCTGTTACAGATCCGGAAACTCATCCGTGACACCCAAGGTAAGCCCCTCAGGAGCAGACAGGAGGCAGCCTTTGCGTCCGCCTGGGCAACTGGGGGAAAGTATGTCAGAGGGACATCCATTATGCTCAGTTCTTCAAAATAGACCTGAGAGCTCATCACGTCTTATCATGTCCACACTATACCCTGGTCTAGGCCACCACTGCCCCTGCTTGAATGACAGCATTAGCCTCCCTGGAGTCATTCTGCCACCACTCTTCTCTTCTTTCAGTGTATCGCCTACACAGTAGCCAGGGTGATGTTTCTTATCGTGCATTTGATCATGCCATTGGAGGTTCCCAGTGTCTTCTGAACAAAAGCCATGTCCTCACAACGGCCATCGAGGCCTCCCATGCCTGGCCCCGTGACTCTGACTCGATCCCCTGCACTTGCCCTTGCACACTCTGCTGTAACTACTCAGGTCTCCTCCCTCTTTCTAGAACATTCCAAACCACCTCCAGCCCAGGGCCTTCCTGTTTCCTCTGCCCAGAAGGCTTTTCCCTCAGATATAAGTACGCTTCAGTTCCTCACTTGATTCAAATGCCACCCTGCCTATGTAAATGGACAGCCCTCATTCTCTCACCCTGCTTATCACTTACTGCATTTTATATTCACTGGTTGATTTATTTCCTGTCTGTCCCCCAACTAGAGCATAAGCGCTAAGAAGGCAGCACCTTTCTTTCTTTTTTTTTTTTTTAAAGATTTTATTTATTTATTCAACAGAGATAGAGACAGCCAGCGAGAGAGGGAACACAAGCAGGGGGAGTGGGAGAGGAAGAAGCAGGCTCATAGCGGAAGAGCCTGATGTGGGGCTCGATCCCGGAATGCCGGGATCACGCCCTGAGCCAAAGGCAGACGCCCAACCACTGTGCCACCCAGGCGCCCCGAAGGCAGCACCTTTCATCTCGTTCATCCCTGTATGTTAGCACCCAGAACAGTCCTCGACAGTATTCATGGGTTATCCATGGGGTGGCCGGGGGCAAAGTCTCTGGGCAACCAGATACTGACTAACCGATCTATAAGTCTGCCTCTTGAAATGCAGAATGTGAAACATACAGAGCAGCCGCAGTTGGTAGAAATCAGGGACAAACATCAAAAGCCATGAGGTCATAGAAATGATGACACAACAGACATCATGGGCCAGCAGAATCCAGAAGGAGCATATAGGCTCCACCTGGACAGGCATCTTTGTTGGCTTCGTTCTGCTGCATATCCCAAGTGCCGAGAGGAGGGCCTGGCACACAGTAGATGCTCAAGAAATGTTTGCTGAATGAATGAAAGGTGCAGCAGGGCAAAAAGGAGGCTCAGTTGGCATCAGCAGGAATAGCCAAAGCAGAGGAGCAGGTAGGTCACTGAGGCCCCTCGCTGTCCCTGTTCTAGAGAGGGGAGCAGGGGACACTGCTGCAGGGGCAGGACAGGCTAGTGAGTTTCCAGTGGATCCGAATGACCCTTCCATTCCCCGTGGGGCCTGGCACTGTCCCCTGACAGTGGTGACACTGCTTTTCATCTTTCTCACATCCCACTATATGCAGACCATACACCCCAGGGTCACTATAACCCCAAACAGCCTGGTAACAGGGAAGGCTTCCTGGAAGAGGCACCACGGAAGGGAGAGCTCAGAACAAGCATTCCCCTGACTCCTTTCCTTTCTTTCTTTATTTAAATAGTGGCACTGAGATACAATCTACAAACCATACGATTCCCTCAGTTTGCTCTGTATATTTTATCATAATAAAAAATTCCCAGAATAAAACTCACTTGTTTGAAGTGTACAGTTCAGTGGGAACCTAGGGCTTGAGTGGGCAGGGGAAGTGGGAGGTATGGTGGCAGCAAAGTCATGGTGACAAGGAGCCACGAGGAGCATCTGGGGAAGGGTGACTTGTCAAGCGTGGATGGAGCCAGTGTGCAAAGAGCCCACGGACAGAACTCTGGCTTGGAGTCTAGGTTTGATGTGGGAAGTCTCAGAAAGAGAACAGTCTGCCCAAAGCCAGTGGTGGCGCCCACAGAGGTCATGAGACCTGGGTTCTAAAGCCAGCTCTGCCATCATAGGAGGTGTGACCCTGGGCCAGTCCCTCTCCCTCTGCCAGGCCCCCGTTCCTCCTCTGAAGGAGAGACCCTTGTAGCTCTAACTTCCCCTAAAGAATGTGGTAAAGAACAGGGGCTGGGAGCCAGATTTGGCTGTGAATCCCGGCTTGTCCACTTTCTGGCTGTGTGATCATTAAAACAGGGACAACAGTCCTGATCTCACGAGCTATTTAGAGGGCCAGATGAGGGGACAAATATTAAGTGCTCAGCACGATGTCAGACACATAGTAGATGCTCAGTGAGCACCATGATTACCGGTGCCTTGTGTTAGGTGATGCCAGTAAGACGTGTGAGGGCAATACAGTAAGGTAACAAGCATGAAGCTGAGATTCACGCCCCCCCCCCGCCCCACAGTACTTACAAAGTAACATTTAGTGCACAGATACACACAGAGCTCTGTGTCTGGGATGAAAGGGAGTCAGATGCATTCACCAGGAAAACGCTTGGTTTCCCCTAGCGACCAAGGACGCAGAGAGCCCGGGGTGTTCAGAACTGGCAGGGCGAGCTCGCCATTAGGGAATTCAGCACTGACGGAACAACCTGGGTGTCCAAGCCTTGGGCGTCCAAATCCCTGTCACTCACTCAAGCTCCCCACTTCGATCTGCAGAGCCAAATGTTCCATTGAGTTTTTCTTTCCTACTTGACTGCCTGCTTTTCCTCCTTGTAACAGTGAAATCTCTTGGTATTGGTGAGCTCTCCACACAGGAAACCCAGGGTTTAATGTTGTGACTGACTCCTGCTACCCAGCCTGGAACTTACACCTAGAAAGATCCACTTTTTGTATTTATAGAGGATGAAATGAATGGAGGAATGTAACCTGAGAAACCAAGCTAAGAGGTCAGATTGCCTTACACTGAGCAATTTCTAAAATGTTCGGGGCAGTTACCTTTAGGGGCTTCATGGCACTAAGGAAAATGATCTAAGTTCAAATGCCAGCTTGGCTAAACTGTAAAGGCAATGGGTGCGTCTGTCTGTCCACTGCAGCGTCCCCAGCACAGAGTAGGGGCACGAACCCCACAAACAGACCCCAACTCCTGCTTTACCTTCCCACACCTCTGCCGCTGAACCCAGGCAGCACTGCCTGTTTGGGTTTGGCAAAGACTCCATTCAGCCCCAAGAACTTCAGTGAGGACTTTCTCTTTTGCAGGAACTCTCGTCAAAAGACTGATGTCTGCCTCTGACCCAGGACTGAACTGCCAGTCTGTTTCTGTTGCTGGCTTGATACAAGGACTCCAGAAAGGAAGTGGAGTCACATGGATGGTTTAATAAAGTACAGAATCTATAAATCCTCTACTCCCACAAAAACTAGAGTGATTTATACTAGGATCCAGGTATCAGAATGCACAACACAATCCATGTCTGTAGCCCTATGTGGCAGAGGAAAGCAGAGATGGAGGAAGAAAGAGTTGCTCTTTGTTGGCAAGAAAAGGTTTAGAAAAAAGAGAAGACATACATTTCCATCTCTTGTGATGTTTGTAGTCTGGAGGTGGAAAGAGACAGGGAAGGCAGGGATTTATTTCGCGTTATGCTGTGGACACAGCGTCACAGCAGCCCCTGAGCCAGGCTGGGGGATCAGCAGATGAACGACAGAAGGGCACGACACCCCCCCACACACACAAATCTCTTCCTTCTCTGTGCCCTCCCTTTACATCTACTTTCCTTTTGTTTACACAGGACATTTCTTGTGCTCACTACCTACCTTCCAACCTTAAGTCTTTCTGTCACTCTGCGATCACACTCTGCGATGTGGCCCGACCAGCCTACTTACTCTTCCCGAAGAGTGCACCTTCCTTCCCACCTGTGTGCCTTTGCTCACCCTCTTGCCTCTGCCTAAAATGTTCTTCCTCTACACCTCCACCCATTGAAACCTTCTGTTTCAAAGCCCTGCTCATATTCACTCATTCACCCATTCATTCATTCAACAAGTATTTTTTGAGGGCTTACTATGCCCCCCCCACTGTGATGGGTACCAGGGACCTAATGGGTGAGCCAGCCACAGCCTGTGTTCTCAGGCTGCTTACAGTCATGAGAAGACAGACAGTTACAATAAGGAGTAATATGCGTGGTAGATGTAAGAGCAGGGGGTGCTGTGAGTCCAGAAAAGAGTACTAGCCCAGCCTTTAAGCTGGGGGGGGGGAGATGTTTAGGGAAGCCTTCCTGGAAGAGGAGACTTCTAATCCAAGTTCTGAAGAATGAGATGAAAAGAGAGAGAGGTACATATAAATGTATGTGAACATATACAATTATGGTCATGATAACGATCAGCAATTATAGAGTGCGGCTAGGAGCCAAGCACTGGGCTAAGCCCTCCTTTAACCCTCTCAACCCTTTGGGAGTGAGCACTGCTGTCGTTCCCATTGTTCCACTGAGAAGTCTGAGGCACAGAGACATTAAGAACTTGCTCCTGGCCACACAGCTACCAAGGGGCGGAGCTGGGGTTCAAACTCAGTATGGCCCCAGAACCCATGCTTTTGACCACTACACAGTGCCATCCTACGCCATCAGAGCTATCCTGCCACATCCTCTTCTCACTTAATGACACGTTTACCATGGACATCTTTCCAAGTTGCGGTACTCGGGCTTCATTCTATTTAATGGCTACAAGGATGTCATTGGATTTTGAGCAGGGGATTGACATGATCAGATTTGCGCCTGGCAAAGAGCCCTCGATGGGGGGGGCATCAGGGTGCTGTAGGGGGTCCTGGGGAGGGAGGGAAGGCCTGAGCCCAGGCTGTAATAGGGGGGCTGCAGAGGGGGCTGGGCTCCGGGGAATAGGACAGGGCAGTGGGTGCAGCAACGGTCAATACTGAGGGAGGGTGGAAATGGGGGAGGGGGTGGGCAGGACCCCGTTCTTTACAAGACCTCTTACAGACCCAAGCGTCTTTTCCCTTGGCCCCAACCTCACCCCCGTGTGTTTTCATTCATTCTCCCCCAGCACGCTCCAGCTAGCACTTTCAATTAAGACTGAGTGATCATCAGTTTCAGTTCCGCTGAGATGTGCAGATGTGGTGCCTGTGGAATTCTTAATTCTTCAAATAATCTCTGCCCAGGAGGATCACGTCTATTCTACCCAAAACACGAGAAACAAGCAGAAAAACCCACGAGTTACCCGACGGCACTGCTTTAACGCTGTCCTCAAGTAATGCCCCAGCCGGGCTCACCACACTCTGTCCTAATGCATCTGCTCCAAAACAGTGTCAGTGTGTCCCCTTCTCCCCCTTCTCTCTGCTGCCACCACCTCCTGGTCTAAGTGACCATCCTCTCTCATCTGGGCGACTGCAATAGCCTCCTTACTGGTCTCCCCAGTTTCACACTAACATAAGTTAGTCAACATCTCAGACCTCAGTTTTCCTATCTATAAAATAGGCACACCCATTCTTATCGCACAGGACTGTTGCTGGAACTGGTAACATAAGGAATGGAAAGTCCTGGCCTGGCATGCTTGCTCTACAGACGGCAGTTCTTTTCCTTCATTGCTGGATGGGAAGGCTCAGAAGGCTCACAGCTCTCCTTCTTTCAGAGTCCGCTGGTATATATAATGAGCCAGCATCAGAGGCCTCTGGCTCACCCTAACTCTCTGGAGGCATCTTGTCCTGTTTCTTCCACACGTTTCCTTCCAGGTAATGGGAGCTTCACTAGCTTCATACCCCTGGCCTCTCCCCACCTCCTCATTTGTTCATCCCCTGGGTCTGTGCTGCATGCCACATGTTTATGAGTGAGTTGCAGAGATGAAACAGGCGAGTGTTACTCACGCCCTTCTCTGCTTCCCCTAGAAGCCAGCCTGCCTGCAGGAAGCATGTATCTGACTGTGCTCTCTACCAGGAAGGAGGAGGGGCTGCACCCCTGTGGGGCCCAGCACTGCCTGCACCCAGGCAGGCGGGGACACCGTCCGGATCTGGCCTTCAGCCTTAACCCTCCAGGGTTACTGCAACCAGTGCTGACAGGGACACGTTGTTCCCCAGCTGCCCAGCTGGGCGGAACTCTCAGTCGAGCCAGAACTCAAGCCAGGCAAAGGAGTGCTATGTATCGGACCCTTGCAGCCCCAACAGGAGAGACTAGAGGGAGACACCCTGCCCTCTGTTCCCAACTTGTTAATGGAGCTCCTCGGGGCCTCAGTCAAGCCTGGTGTCGGGTGCTGGGAGAATCGATCAATCAATAATGGACAAATATTGATTGCGTTCTTGATACAACTGTGAAAAAGAACCCATCTTTGTTCAGTGTTTCTTACCACTCTTGAAACGCCTAAAAGCATTTTTGGTTGTGTGAGTACTACAAAGTACCGGGTACTTCGCCATCTCGGTGCTGTCTGTTGCCCTCCGTGTGATCAGGGCGTGCCCTTGTCTTTAAGGCTCTAGCTGTGATCTTACTTTCTTCATCCAATAAGTTTTTAGTGCACACCCACTAGGTGCCCAGGGGTAGTTAACGGAGTCACTGTGGGCATAGCAGTAAACCAGGCAGATGACGTCCCTGCACCTCGGGGGCTGGAAGTCTGATGGGGGCTATGAAGAAAATCAATGGAGAGGAACCAGACTGGGGTGTGTGGGGGGGAAGTGGTCAAAACAGAGTGGTTGGGGAAGGCCTCCCAAGGAGGGGACATGTGAGTCCTCAGTGATGAGAAGATCAGTCACTGCAAGCTTGGGAGAAGAGGCTCTCCGTAATGCTGTGAGGATTCTTATTCTTATTATTCCCCTTTTATAGATATGGAAACTGAGGCCAGGGAGGTTACAAGGCTTTACAAGGCTTCCTCTGAGGCCAAAGAGGTAACTATTGATGGATGGCATCAGGATGTGAAACCCCAACTACTGCTACCAAACCCACGACCTCTGGGTTCTAGAACCTCATAAAAGAATCTGATCTTGGGGCAGTTCAGCTAAGTGGCACACAGCATGCCCTCAAGAAACTTCCTGTGTAATCTGAGACAATATCTTCATGCCAAAAACACTAATTACACAAGGAGGGTCAGAAATTGATGCATAGGGTTAACACCATTTCAACTTTTAAAACCCAGCAAGGTTTGTTTTGGAACATGACAAAATGACTCCCAATTTCTTAGGGGAGAAGAAACCCATAATATATTTACTTACTAAATGGTTTATTTTATAAACATTTATGAGTTGCCAGACTCTGTGTTAAGTCCTTTTCAAATATTAATTCTTTTGAACTTCATGACTTACTTATTACTCACAGTGATGCTGTAAGTTAATACAGTCACTAACCCCACTTTATACTTGAGGGGATCAAAGGAAAGATAGGTGGGATGACTTGTCCTGGACATAGTCTAGCAAGTGGTGGGGCCAGAATCCAAACCTATGTCATCTGGACCTGGAATCTCTGCTCTGACCATAAACTGAATTTACAAGTGCCACTTATCCAACGAAATGTATCTATACAACATTTTCTCTCTTTCTGTCTCACAGGAACTTGTTTTCAAGAGATTGTAATGATCTGCAGAATTTAAATGCAGAATTCATGGTCCCCCCCCCAATTTGTTCTGGGGAGTTCAAGGAAGGCATTTTGAAAAGCTAGACCATCCTTCCCCAGGGAGGCTGGGACTAGATCCACCTGAGGCCATGTTAGGCCCATCGGGGTGGACCCACTACTCAGGCAGGTAGGTGCCAAGGACAGTGGAAAGAAAGTGAGGCTTCCAACCTCGGCCCATGATCAACAGTCACGCTGGCAGAGGTTCCAGACCACACGTGCGGACTGGCGATCGACTGTGTTTCACATAGGTCAGGGCGAGGGACAGCAGGATGGATTTATTTAATGATGATTTTCTCCAGGAACAGAGAAAAGCCAGCTAGTAAATAAACAAAGTTCTCAGAAAGAATAAGCAGAGCAAAAATTGCCTAGAAAAGTTTAGAAGAGAGAAAAAAAAAAAGAAAAAGAAGACAAAGGAAGCAGACATCTTTGCCAGCTCTTAAAACATACAGTACACAGATAATCATCAGAGCATCGTGGCACGGTCCCCACCACTCTCCTAAGCCCAGTTGGCATCTGCTCTCTGTTTCCCGCCATGATGCTGTCAGCTGGTCAGCGGCTAGAATCAGCAGAAAGTTCAACACCAGGACAGACATCCTGGAAAGAGACCCGCTAGTAATGACAGGGTTTCCAGGTCATACACCCTGATGCCCAAGATTGGAGACCATGTGACTAGTGTTCCCCTGGAGTTGTGCCAAGCTGCTGTCGCTTCTGACCACACAGAGTGTCTGATACAGGTGGCATACAGGTGAGGAAGGGAAGAAAGCTGCTGTAAACAGGATGAGGGCAGCTAGTTAAAGATGTGAAAAGCAAATTAAAATGCACCTTTATCTTACACCCAAACTCAAATAGTTTAGAGAAGGACAATTTAGTGTGAAATAGGAAACCATTGAGATAATGACGACCCCAAACCTTGTTTTCCTAATGTGAATAATGGGGATTATAGTCACTACCTCATAGCATTGTTCTGGGGATTAAGAGAGATGATCCAAATTAGCACAGTGCCTTGATGCTTTGGTAAAAGAAGATGGAGGGAAGATTGGGCTGAGAGGTTTGCCCAAATCTAGCTACCCCAGTGGGATAGGGGGAGGGGGGAGTCAGCAAGAAGGGTGTGGTCCCAGGTCCCAATCAGGAGATTCCAGACAAACTGTTATCACAGAGAGGGAAAGCCTCTCCAACCAGAAGACAAATGGTGAAGGGAGGCAGGTCCCTCCATCTGTTGGCACCAGGGACTAATAATTCACAGTGAGCATGCTGTCTGCGGCCGTGGTGATTTTAGAAGCAGGACGGCACTCAAGTGGAGCTCAAAGGCATCAGATTCTCACCCTGGGCTGAGCTCTCTTCATCTAGGATCCCTAGTTGCAAAAACCCTACCCAATGTCCAAGGCTGGGCTCTCCCCGCAGCACTTAGGACAGCTGGGGCTCACGGTCCCTGAACCCCTACCTGAGGCAGTCTGAACCTCTCGCCATTAGGAAGTTCCACTTTGGACAGAGCTGAAACCAGCTGTCTTCCCCACCCTTTTCTTCAGCTTCCATCCTCTGGGTCCTCACTGGTGAGTTCACCAAATGCTCCACAAAAACAATACCCAGCTTGCACAATCTCTTCTAGAGAACTGAAGAAGTGGGAACACTGCCCACCTCATTTCATGAGGCCAGCATAACCTTGACACCAAAGCCTGACAAGTAAGCACCAGAAAGAAACATCACCAGATCTCACTCATGAAAACATAATGTGAAAATCTTCAACGAAAAAAGTGAGCAGAAATAATCCAGCAATAAAGATACTACAGGATGACCCAAGCTGGTTTGATTCCAGAAATGTAAAAGTGTGGTTCATCGTGTTAACAGATTGAAAGAGAAAAATCATGTGACTATCTGAGCAGAAGCAGAAAAAAAATCTGTCCTTTATAACCAAAAAAGAAGGAGGAAGAGGAGGGGGGAGAAAAGAAAGAAAAAGAGTAAGTGGAAAACTGGGATTAGAAAGGAACTTCTTTAATCTGATCAAAATTATGTACCAAAACCCTAGACTAAACATACCTAATTGTCAAATGTGGACAGCTCCTCCGTAAGAACTACAAAAGGCAAGATGCCTACTATCACCTTTTTAATTCATTCCTGTCCTGAAGTCTTAGGGCTATAAGGCAAGGAAAAAAGAAAAAAAGAAAAAAAACCCGAAAGGATTGGAAAGGAAGAAAAACTTATTTGCACCTCCTACAATTCTATACATGTTGTTTTCAAAAGAACCTGCAAATACACTTTTTTAATTAGTAAGAGAGCTTAGCAAGATTTCTATATACAAAATCAACATACAAAATGCAAACATTTTTCCAAAATGTAACCAACAAAACATTAACTTAAAAAAATATGTGTGTGTGTGTAGTTTATAATAGCATGTGAAATATCAAATGACTAGGAATATATCTAACAAAAAATGTGCAAGACTACTAAGGGAATATTGGGAAACTATACCATGAGAAGTTAAAGATATCTTACATAATGGAGAGAGATACCATGTTCATGGAAGATTAAATACTGCACCTTCTGGACCCCAGTGGGGCAACAGAAAGCTCAGTATTAGGAAGCAGATAAGAGCAAACTGGCTTATATTCTACTTCCTGCCGCTTCTAAATGTGTCTCTGGACATTCCACCAACCCCTCTGAACCTGCTTCCTTGCCTGTAAAACAGAAATAGCCATTCTGTCTAGTTGTTAGGGGTCAATGGATATGAAAGCACTTTGTAGAGTGCTGTATAAATACAGGGATTCTTATGACCAGTATTACTGCCTCTTGTTGGTCTGAGGGTGGGGAAAATGTTCTCGCTCCACAGACTCTGCTCACCAATTTGTCATCAAGGGCATTGCTGGGTGCTTATTCTGTGTGTAGCGTTTCCTCATTCAGTACTCACAGCAAGGTGGGTGCTATATTAACCCCATTTAAAGATGAGAAAGCTGAGGCTCGATCAAGCAGTTTGTCATTCATATATCCATTGCTTTATTCATTGGACGTTCATGAACCCCTTCTATGCCCTAGGAGCGATGAATACTGTGGTGAATAAGAAGACATGGACCCTGCTCGATCAAAACTGATAGTCCAGCCGGGAAGACGGCCAAAAGTCATACCACAACTAATGAGCCAGCAGAAGCAAGATTCAAACTCAGGCCTATTGAACACCAGAGCCTATGCTTTTAACCACTCCCTGGTGGTGCCTTCCTCAACCTCCTCTACTACGTTCTCTCTGTTGTGACGTAGTGATTTCTAACATCCATTCTGCTGGCAGAGGCAAATTTCAATGGGCCTTGCCATGCAAGCTGCTACACAAATTGAGAGCTGTCAGCTTCGATCCCGGCCCGTGTGATCCTCGTGCATTATCACTGGAGAATTACAGCAGGGAAGATGAATGCATAAAAGAGAAGAGGCATCCTGGCCCCCCCTCCCACAGCATCAGCAGCATTGTTCCCAACGAGTGTGTGCCTGAGTCCTCTGCCACCATTAATGGCAGAAGTGAGTCACTTATAAATAAGATACGGGAGCTTTATTATAATTACATCCAGAGATTCAGAAATGCTCAGCGTCACTGTGAAAGGGAGGGCAGCAGGTGACTAGGGCTTGAATGATCCTCTGCCAGGTACATCTTTCAGATAAAACGTCTTGGATCAGGAGCAATTACAGCTAATGCTTGGCCTGAATGCTAATGAGAATTACTTACAATTGCATGCAATTCTTTGCCATTTATACTACCTGCTTTTTTCCTTCTTTTCTCTGCTTTTCAATCTTGTCATTATTCCTGAGAACCAGACACTGGGAAATATGATTAGTGGCCATTTTGCAGATGAAAAGACTAATGCCCAAGGTCACTCATCTCAAAGGGCTGGCTAGGTTCTAACCCTGAGCTTTTCTTTTCTTTCTTTCTTTTTTTTTCTTTTTTTTTTTAACCTCACCATTCTGCTTCAAGGGACAAAATTTTCAGAGCTCTGGATGTGTCCACTCATCTGGAAGATGCACAAAATATCCCAAGTCAGTAAGATAATCTGAAAGGCAGTTCAAGTGGTGTGTTCTGTTGAGGCCCTTGCCTTGGCGAGAACAGGACACCTTATGAAATGAGTTTCAAACCTACCCTCTGCCATCCCACAACCACCAAGAGGCCCATACTTGGACTTGAGAAATGATCAAGAAGAGAGAGCCTGGCTAAAAGATAGGAAGAACCCTTTCCTTACCCATAGAGAAGTCAGAAAACTGTCCCAAACCCATGGCCCATGGAACCGAGCCAAAGTATGAAGTTCAAGCTACTGTGTGAAGGAATGAGGTTCACCATCACAGTGATAACCGTGGTAATGCTCAGCATCTGCGTTAGATTGCACTCTGTAGAGTGCCAAAAGTTTCCATAAATCTGCCCCAAGACATCGTGTTTTAGGCTACTTAAAGCTTGGGACCACACTAAGACTTCCGGGACACACACTTATGTCTCCCACTTGACATATGAGAAAGCAAGAGGCTTGCACTGGTAAGGCAGCTTTGCAGATGGCAGAGCTGGGCCTGTTTGACCTTAATACTAACAATCATGACAACTAACTTTGAAACAGCACATTTACACATTACATGCCCCGTTTAAGTACATCGTGCATTTGAACACAATTCTTTCAGTTACCTAGTGAGGAAGGTGCTATGAACCCTCCTATTCTAGAAATGAGGAAACTGAGGAACAGAGAGGCGTAGCAACTGACCCAAGGCCACAGAGCTCATAAACAGCATTGGGATTTGAGCTAGTTCCAGGATCCACACTTTTGCTCTCTTTGCTATCCCTCCGCTTTGGTAAGGAAAGGCCACTCCATTTCTGCCAGGCACAACTCAAATGTGAAAAGGAAAGTGCAAGCATGGAATTCTGAGAGAGCCCAGGGGCAGGAGGTTCAGCTATAAGTTCTTTCTCCCTTGAACACTCAGCTGAGGGCCAGGAGGGACCACTCTCACCCCAGGACTGCCCAGTCTCCTCAGGGCTGCAGGTGCCTTTGCAGGCAGCTCTAGTCTCCACCCAGCTCCAAAATCATGGACAGGGAGGTGCTGGGCCATCTCTTGCCTTGGAAAGATTCTGCATCACACTGGACATTGGTACCAGGCTTTCCTTCCCCAGTCCACAGACTCTCCCTCCTCCAGGGGAAATATCTCTTGATAGAGCCAGGCAGCCTCAGACAGCCTTGGGCTCATAGGAGGGTCCAGCCAGCCCTGAATCATATCAGCATATTTACATGGGGTTGTCAGGGATTCCTGGGAATGATAACCCACTCAGCAGGAGGCCTCCTGCAGGACACCCGTCAGAGAAAAAGGAGAGTGGTGCACAGGCATCAGGGACAGTATTCTCTACCTTTGCTGCTGCCAGCCACAAGCAGGAGGGACCCACCCCCATCAAGGAAGGAGTTACCCCAGCGCCTTCCAGTCAGGCTCACATAGTAAGACAAACACTGGTCCCCTCATGTCAGGTGCCAGGTCTGAGGTGGGAGCCCCCTGCCGGAGAACAGCGACCCTGCCTGGAGCATCTCTGAACTACCAGCAGCCGGGCTGAAACGACACCGCAAAGAGATTAAGGGATTGGGGCGGCGGGGGTGTCTTCTTGTGGGACGGGGGAGTGGGGTAGGAGAGCGGTAATCACCCAGAGAGAAAAAGTGGCTTCCATAAAGGACTGCTGCGCTCCAGCTCCCAACTTCCTTGACTCCTTCCAGAAAAATCTAGAGCAACTTCCAGAATTTGGTCCCCTCTCACTCTTGCCCTGAAAGAGCAGCCCCAATGCGCTTCGGCCACCGAAATCCACTCCCTGGCGGTAACGACCACCCATATTTCCGAAGGATCCTCCGAGAGATAACAATGAGGAGGTGGTCCGTCCCTCCTGGGCTTGCAGCCTAGTCGCAGAAGACCGCTAGCCCTGGTCTTGACGCTTCCCATACTGGACGCCTGGTGACGCTTGCCGGCGTGCAGTTAAGTGGTTTGAGTCAGGCCAACTGGGGCTCAAAACCCCGGCTCTCTCCTTGACTTGGTTGCCCTCCTGGGCCAACTTTCCCTCTCTAAGCCTCAGTTCCCTCTTCTGTAAAATGGGTGTAATAATACCCGGTTTCCTCTCCTCCACAGGGAGAATCCCAAGAGGTAACAGATGCCCAGCGCCTGGCACAGATAACGCACTCAACACATGGGTTGGGACTGCGGTTAGCATCAAACTCAGGCAGCCCTGGAAAAGCTGGGGACTCGTCCTCTCCGCCCGAAGGCTGATGCTCGCGGCGCGCACCCTGGCGAACCCCGGGGAAGCCACAGGTGTCTGCGCGTCGGGGCGCCGCACCAGAACGGTGGATCAGGGAGGGTACCCTGCAGCGAGCCGCGCTGCGGGACCCGCCCCAAGCCNCAGGGGTCCTGGAGCCCCCAAGCACGCCCACCCCGCGCCAGCCGGCTCCCGGGGTCCCGGCCGCTCCACAAGGATGCCCAGACCCCAACGGCCCGCGCACAGCCTCGCCCCGCCGCTGCGGCCCCGCTGCGGCCCCTGCCCGCGCCCTGCCCGCGCTCCGTTCTGACTCACCGGCGCCGGCTCCCGGGAAAGTTTGGTGGCGCGGGCGGGCGCGGCAGCCAGGCTGCTCGGTGCTCGGTGCTCGGCGGCGGCGGCGGGGGCGGGGGCGCCAAGGGAGCGGACTGAGGAGGCGGGGCTCCAGAGGAGGAGCCGAGCCGAGGGGGGCCAGCGGGGGAGGGAGGCGGAGACCCAGGCCCGCGGGCCTGCGGCGCCCTCTCCTAGGGCTCGGAGCTCCCAGGTCCGCCCCCAAGCCGGGAGGGGGCGCGAAGGGGCGCGAGGGGGCGCCTCCGGCTCCGACACTTTCTCTCCCACCTCCCGCCGCGCACCCCAGTCTCCTGTCGGCGCTGCGGTGCGGCTTCTCGGGTTTGGAGGGAGAAGTGACAGAAGGGTCAGAATTAAAAAAAAAAAAAAAAAAAAAAAAAAGATGGGTCAGAACCCTGGCGAGAACTCCCCACCGCCCACACTCACCTGAGGGTGGGCAGACGGAAATAGGTAGTCCAGATAAAGAAGGAGAGATGGAAAGTCAGAGAGGAGATGATGTTTGGCAAAGACAACCACAGACCAAAGGATAAACAAAGACATATAATGATACCCCACCTCCACTTATCCCTGCTCAAGAGGCCAAACTAGAAAGAGACGGACAGAGCCAGCCAGACGGAGAGACAATAAGACTGACAGATAGGGACCCTACCCTGGAGTAGAGAGCCCCCCGAGGTCTAGAACGCCACAGCCCTCCTCTATCTCTCCGTAGGCCCTCCAAATGAACTCAAGTTTCACAATTAAAATGTGTTTCAATTAGCATCCTGTGCTAGATCAAATCTAGAGTTGGGGCCAAGAGAGGTTGCAAGGGTGGGAGGGGGGTTCTTCTGCAGGTCCCCAGAAGCCTCTGCCCGCTGACTCTGGCAATTTGAGAATTCTTACTGGCTGCCTTCAGTTCCAAAGCCAGGGAAGAGAGGCAAAGTTTTCTTTCCTCAGTGCTAGGAAAACTCCATCTGAACCTTTAAGCAGTTATGACCTCAGATCTTATCTCAGTGCTTCAGAAGAGACACTCAAGTGCAGAGGGCAGAAGGGTGTTGAGGAGGAAAGAACCCTGTGTTTGGGGGAGGAGGGGCAGGTAGGGTGTGGGTTTGGGGCACAGCAGGGCTTTTAGCTTCCTCTGAGTAGAAGGCAATTCCGCTTACTAGCTGTGGGATCACAAGGAGCTAGTTTGAGGCCTGGCTTCACAAGCTGTGTGTGGTATGTGATCTTTCTGGCCTCCTGGACTACATGTGCAAAATGAGGGTTAATAAAAACAGATGTCATGGTGCCACCTACTCTTCTAAGTGTTATAGGTGCTTACTCATTTAATCTTCACGACATGAATAAGTAGGAGCTATTATTATTCCTATTTCACAGAAGAGAAAACTGAGGTACAGAGAGGTTAAGTAACGGGCTCGAGGTCACACAGCTAGTATACAGGAGAACTGGAAATCCACCCTATGCAACTTGGCTACAAGGTCCAAGATCATAGTTACTGTGCTGTAATCTTCATCTCACTGGGGCTGCTGGAAAGTCCCATGGGGTCATTTACATGAAGGACTTAGCAAGTCCATAAATGGTAGCTCATAGACCACTGAGCCTTTCTGCAAGTTAGGGATTAAAGGACTGATGGTGATGCCCAGTGATAGGAAAATCTGGGCTCAAGATGGCTGACAGTCCATGTTACCGTCCTGGGTACCGGTTCTGACATTCATTAATCAGAGGAGCAAAGGATTCCCCGTTTGTTCCTCTGACCAGACCGCTGTTGATGAGCACACCCCCCAATTAGGACTCACTCTGAATCCACAGTAAGACCCCTTCCATTCCCTGGTGATTCTCCAGGGCCTCCATATTTTATACTTTACCAGACTGATGCCCCTTTTGGAATTGAGTTAGCCCTTGAGGGAGCAACTGTTACAAACTCCAAGGGAAATGCAATCTACCCCCTACAGCTGTGGGACTGATAGGAGTACGAATTTGGGGGGAGCTTGAAAATGGCTGGGTCCACTCCCATCCCCTCGCATTTCTGCCATTCAGCAAAAGCTTGATTATTTGAAAAGCCTCTCCAAAGTTTCACTTCCTGGGCTGGTTTTAGGCCTACTAAGCCCCCAGTGATCACCATTTTTAGAAACATCAGCACTTCCTGGGCTGGTTTTAGGCCTACTAAGCCCCTAGTGATCACCATTTTTAGAAACATCAGCATTTTAAAAACAGCATGTCAGACATGAAGCCCCTGGTGAGCAGGGTGTGTGTTGCTTCGTTGTGGCATTTGGAACTGATATATCATAACTCAGGCCGCATCCTGGGTGTGTGGGACGGAGGTGGGTAACCAACTTACTAATAACATACAAGCGACAGAGGAAAAATAATTGAAAGCCCTTTGTCATACTTACCATGTGCCAGGCTCTAAGAGCATTAGACATAATTGAGAGCACTTATTCCTCCCAACAACGCTATGAGCAAGATACTATTAAATTCCTATTTTGCAGATGAGAAGAGAGAGGCACGAATTGGGGAAGAGACTGCTTCAGGGTACACAGCTAGTAAGTCATTCTAAGGTCAGATGGCTAGGAAGCAGCTGAACTGGGTCTGGAACCTGGATTGGCCTGGCTCCATAAGCCTGTTCCTACTTCTGTGCTTTGTGGAGGAAAGCTAGGAAAGGGGGATTATTTGAGTCCCCAAGTCGAGAATAGAGGTGCGAATTAAGAAGGGGTAGGTAAAAAATATCTGCTCTGCCACTTATTAGGTCAGTGCTCACATTGCTTCTCTGAGCCTCAATGACTGCATCTGTTAAATGAGAATAATACCACCTGGGTCATATCCAGGATTTTCATGATGATTCTTCCGGTGGCAGGGAACATAAACCCAATAATAACCAGGTTCAGCCAAAAAGTGTTCTCAAGTGAAAAATTTCAGAAGACATTTTGGATTCAGACATAGTCCGTGCCAAAAGCTCAAAGGAAGTTGTCATGAATTTGTTTCCCTCTGTGTCTTGACTCTGTTTCCTTTTGTGTCTGTTTTATTAGCAGCCTGGGTCTTTCCACAGGGAAGCAGAAATGGCCAATTAAGCAACCTCAAGGTAAAGCGATCACTTCCTTCCCAATACGTCCAGCAAAAATCCCAGTGTTGATATCCATTGGCCTGGATTGGGTCATATGTCTAGCCCAAACCCACTAAAATTGCTCTGATTGGCTAAGCCTGAGTTACATGCCTATGGCTAGAGTTAGGGAGTGGGGTCAGCCCCTCCTAAGTGACAGGGACTAGCAGTGCATGGGGGATGGGTCCCTAAAAGAAAATCAGGGTGCTATTAACAGAATAATGGAGGATTGGGGCTGGACAGGCACAGATGTCTGGTTTCTCATGGAACCATTGTTAGGTTTAAATACGCTCATGTGTGTGAAGTGCTTGACCGTTGTGGGTACTCGGGAACTGAGACCTGTCTCTTGGGAAACAGAATTCATGGCTCACCAAACCCAGGCCAACTGCTTCCTTGTTCACATGGGGAAACTAAGAAGCTCCAGAGAGGGGAATGGACCAACTGACCCAGCTGACCAGCTATAGAACCCAGTCATAGAAGCCATGTCCCTTGAACTGAAACAAACCCCAGTTAAAGAACTGAGAAATCTGAGATCTCTCACTAACCAAAGGAGTTTTCTTTTCATTTGCACAGGGGACACAGGAAATCAGAAAGTCCTTAAGACCTAGAGGAAATGAATAGCACTTATGTTGGACTCCCAGACTGCGCAACAAGCTATGGATGGGTAGACGTGGGCAGAGTGCCCAATCCATCTCCCCACCCGGCCTGTTATGAACTCGGCCATTTCCTCTGGGGACTCTGCACTCTGGGTGCTGAGAAATCCAAGCGGTCATTTTTCAGATAGCTGCCCAAAGAAGGCAAGATGGCCCTTCTCTTGTTTTATTTCCTGCTCAGTTTGTAAGAACAGATGTTCGTCCTTCAGGGCCAAAGTGGGCCAAGAAGCAAGCATGTTATGTAGAATTATCAAAACTGACCCTTTCAATTTGGCCCTGAGGGAGTTTTAAAGTTTCTGGCCTCGGGCCCTTAGTGTGGCTTCTCCACTCTGAATTTAGTTAGACTGGAATGCTGTGAAGCTTATCTATTCAAAGGAAGGTGAGTAAGAATGGCAAATATCAACCTGGAATAAGATCTGCCCCTCCCTTCCCCGCTTAAGTAAAGCGCATAGGTTTGGAGTGCACAATGCTGACGGAAGCGTGAATTGATAGATCATTTCCCGGAGGGCAATTTGGAACCAAATGTTGAGGACTTTAAAAATGTTCAGTCTGTTATTCCATACTCAGAGAGTTTTTCCTGAGAAAATAATCATGAATATCGCCAAGATATACATAAAGATGTTCATTGCAGGATTGCATATAATAGGAAAAGATTGAAAATAATCCAAATGTCTGACTATAGGGAACTGGTTGAGTAAATTATGGTATATAGATAGAATGGACCTGTTAAGGTCATCCTAGACACGATGGAATTATGTGAAAATGGGTTGTGATGTGAATATTAAGTTAAAAGGGCAAGTGACAAAAGAGTAGGTATGCATGAATTCGTTTTGTGAAAAAGTGTAACTATGTATAAAAAAAAACCTTAACAGTAGTTGTGTAAGGCATAGCGGGAAGGAGAAGATAGGTGCTTCTGGTTTTTACTCATCTGTATTTCCTAATATTTCTTTAGTAAATTTGTATACTTTGGTAATTAGGAAGAATGCCCTATAATTGTTATAAAAGGATTTGTGTTTGGTTTCCTTTTAGAAAAGCACTTTCATTTATTAAAAGATCACAAACCAGAAGTGAGATTAAATTGACCTATCTCCCTCTCTCTCTCTCTCTGGCTAGGATGTGTGGAAAGGAACGGGGAGCTTAGGGTTGGGAGTAGCAGCAACAGCTGCAGACCAGGGGTATGCAAGGTACAGGGTGGACCAGGAAGCTCTACCCCTTTGCTGTGTGGCCCTGGGCAAGACACTCAGCCTCTCTGGGCCTCAGTTGCCACATTGTTAAAATGAAGTGTTCCGTTACATTATCTCTGGAGTTCTTTCCAGGGCCAAAACTCTATGTATGGAAAATGTCTGTGAGCTCTAATGAATGTTCACATATGTTAGGGGAGAACATGTCTGGCCTAGAAATGGGTTCAGCATAAATTATTTTTGCCCCTCCAGCCCTGTACAACTGCTGAAAGCCCTGCTTAGCTTCACCGTTTCTTAGCTCCTATCTCCCACCTAGTTACTTAGGAATTGGCAAATTCCGGGGGAAAGCACATGGAATACTGGGCTCACCTCCATGTGTTTCTCTTCACTCTGGGATCTTGATCCTTCAGGTCTTGGCTTCCTGGAGAACTCTTTGATGCCTTCTAAGAGATTTTTATGTTCTTTTTAACAGTTCTAAACGGGTTTTCTAGTTGTATATGGAGAGGATTGCTCTCTACAAGCTAGTTTGTCTTGAGTAGAAGCAGAAGTTCGGTCCTATGTTATTTAAGGGAAAATGGCTGGTGATAAAAGGTACGCACAGTGGGAGCCTATTCATATGCAAAACATGTCTATGTGTTTATGCCAAAGAAACAGTGAAAGAGTGAAAGCTACATACAGCCTCTACCTCTGGCTAGGTTTTCATTTTCTTAATGTTTAGCTGTATTTTTCAGATTTTATACAGTAGACTCTGATAATGTCTAAACAGGGATTGACCTTTGAGGTCATTTATACCCATGTTAAAAATGAGGAAACGGAGGTCAAGAACATGTATGTTCATTTCAAACAATTATTGGAGGCTTGCTGTGAGCAGAGATCCATGTTACGGGGCCTCTGGGGCATCTAAAGAAAGGTAACACCTAGTCACTTATTCCTCCACCGCAAGTGTCCCGATTGTGCTTGATTTTGGGATATGAGGACGAAGATGACAAGAATCTGCCCTCGAGGTATTCTAGCTATGGAGAAAAATATCCAAATAGACCATCCCAGGTATGAGGTGGTAAATGCTAAAGTAATGATGTGGCAGAGACCATGCTTGGCATCTTAATAACCATTCTTTCAAATATCCCACCAAAAGATTGGATTTCTCGGCCTCCCTTGCAGCAAGGTATAGTCATGTGACTAACTTTTGGCTGATGAGAGGTAAGGGTAAATGTTGTGGGGGTTACTGAGAAGTCTTTTAAAAAGGAACTTACAAAAAAATAATAAATAAGTAAATAAAAAGAACAAGCAAATTCTCCTTTCCTTTTTTCTGCCACTTGGGATGTAGATGCAACGGCTGGAACTTTAGCAGCCATTTTGACCTATAATATCACTTTGGGAAGGGAGCCCCAGACTCAGATGATGGAGCAAATAAAATTGCCTCAGTCACTGACATGATGGAGCTGCTATATCAGCCCTGGACTGTCTATTTCCATACTTCTTTTACATGAAAAAGAAACTTATGTTGCTTATCACCCCATTATTTTGGATTTTCTCTTTCATACAGATAAACCCAATCCTAACTTACACAAATTCTAAAAATAAAGTGCTATGGGAATGAAGGAGTAAAGGGAGGGAGGAATGAGTATTTCTACTCGTAAGCATCAAGGACGTCAGAGGAGGTGTGAAGGGTGTGAAGAGTTCACCAGTGGGATGGGCAGACAGAAGAAGGTTTCAGACAGAGTGAACCATGCAGGGAGCATGAGCACAGGGCTGGAAACGGGCATTGGAATGCACTGGAGATGGGCACATGTGTACTGGAATCAAGAAGCCTGGACTCAAATCTTATCACAATCTTTAGCAAGTCACTTCATTACTCTATGCCTCAGTTTCTCCATCTGTAATATGAGGATAATAGTATTAACCTCATTGGGTTGTAGTGAGGATAACATGGGTTAATATATGAAAAATGCTTAGAGCAATGCCTGGCACATGGTGAGTGCTCAGTAAATGTTGGCTGTCATATGTTTGTCTGTAAAATGAGATAATCACAGCCTGATGCCCTATGCTGGCCAATGCATATGACATGGCACATGGCTTTATAAAGAGGAGGTGTCCACTATGTAGCTCTCTTTCTTTCCCTTCCCTCAAGGAGCTTACAATCAACATTTAACAAATCTTCATTAAGCCCCTACTCTGTGCCAGGCTCTGGGCCAGGAGGTTGCTGATTCTAGAACAATCAGACCTTATTGCTGACTCCAGTGGCTTCGTCTCAAGGAAAGGAAGTAAAATAAGGACACAAGCATAATACAGTGTGAAAAGTACAGCACTGGTTCAATTTCAGTTCACGAACTCGGGTAAGCAAGAAAGGTAACTTTAGTTCTGTTACATGAGCTCAGTCTCTGCTGTGATCTCCCATTTCGGGTGGGAATCCTTAATGGCAGGTAAGTTGGGTTTTTCTTATTTCTCTGGGGGTAGTATGTCAGTTCTAAGGATCTTGTGGGGACACACACACACACACACACACACAGGGCCCTGGTAAATTATCTTTTGTTCCTGAGTCTCATTTCCTCTCTCAGCTGCTGCTGGGGTCCTTGCAAGTGCACAGGAGCTGTTGCTCAGCCTCCGTGGCCCCTGGGGCATAGAGAGCCCTGTTAGACATTTGAGGTTCTTCGGCCCAGCCACACACAGCCATTTTTCTGCCAGAGAGTCTGCTTAGGAGAAGAGTACAGGTTTTTCCACATTCAATTTCTCTGAAGTTATCTGGGGATCCTGGGATCTTTCTCCAAGCTCAGGGCCATGTCCAGAGAAGGAGCAAGTTCAAGTGTGCCTTTCCTCAGGGGCTTGTGCCATCCATCTCCCCCTTTGCTGCGGCTCCAGCTCTCTTTCCTACCCTTGTCTCTGTCAACGTTTTAAAAGAAAAAGGTAAATGATTCAGCCAGCAAAATCCAGTCTCCTCAGAAAGAGCAAAGGAATTGCAATTTGGGACAAGCAAAATATAACGGACCATAAGCAAGTCTCCAGAGCAAAGGAGGGGATTTCTTTATAGAAGGAAAAAGGGAGTGGGTGGGGTTGTTTTGAACAAAAGTTCATTAGAAGAAAATGAGAGTTTGAAGTGGGGGCAGCCTCCCATTGGCTGCAGGCGACGGCAGCTTGCCTTTGCCAGCCCAAAGGAAAGCTTCCTTCTTCCTGCTGCACTATGCAAGCTCCGACCATGGCTTCCCTACTCCAATTCTCAGTTCGGTTTCCTTAATGCATTTTCACATCTGGAAACTCTTGCCTAGCTTCAGAGAGGTGGAACCTTGCTCCTAAACATGCTGTATTTCCCCATATTAATCATGTCATCAGTACGTACAAAACTTTTCCTGTTGCTACTGAGACACTAGACTTTTGAAACTCAAAAGGCAGGAAAAGATTTTGATTTCTTTTTTTTCCATGGAGCCAGAAATAGAAAGTAGCCTTCAGACAGTAGCTTAAGATAAGACCTCTGGGTAACAGAAATTAGCAAGAATGAAAAACAATTCAATTCATGCCCCCCTTCAGAATGGCTGAAATAAAGACAAGGGACAACATCAAGTGTTGGCTGGGATGTGGAGCCCCTGGAACTCTCCACCATGCCTGGTGGAGATGCAAAATGGCACAGGCACTTCGGAAAACTGCTTGGCAACTTTAATAAACATAGATCTGCCTTATGATCCAGAAATTCCACTCCTAGGTATGTCTTTGAGAGAAATGAAAACATGTCCACAGAAACTGTCCATAAATCATAACAGCTTTATTCCTAATAGTCCAAACTGGAAACAACCTAAATATCCACGCAAACAGGAGTTTGAATAAACAGATTCGTTGTCTGGGACCCCACAGCCATCAAAGTAGATGAACTACTGTTGCCCACAACAACACAGAAGAAAAAAATCATTATTTTAAATAAGAGAAACCAAATGCAAAAAAAAAAAAAAATGAATATTGTATAATTCTACTTATATGAAGTTCAATAACTGGCAGGACTAATCTATGGTTTTAGAATTGGTTACCTCTGGGGGTGGGGTGGGGAACAGGACTGTTATTGACCTAGAAGAGGCACTGGAAGCAGGTGCTGGAAAAATTCTATACTTTGATCTTTGGGATGGTGACACAGGTACATAGATAGGTAAACATTTTAATATTTGTGCATTTTACTATGTAGAAGTCAGTTTCAAAAATCTCATTTTAATTAAAAAATGCAGAGGCAAATATTTCAAAAATAATGCTACCATTGGTGCTATGAAGAGATAAACACACAGGACTCTGTGATAGCCCAGGAGGGGTATTAGCCACACCATGTGTGGGGTAGGTGTGCGGTTGGAGGGGTCCCCAAGGAAGGCTTCCTGGAGGAAGGGATGGCTCAACTAAACGTCAAAGGACTTGAACAGAAGGTCAAGCAAAAGATGTCGCTAAGGGCATTCTAGGCACAAGGAACAGCATGCAAAGGCACTGGGTGAGTCCCAAGAGAACTTGACTGGGGGTGAGGGTGAGGGGATGAGACTGCAGATGGAAGTAGCAGTCAGATCTGACAGAGCCTCATATGCCAGAGGGGAGCTCAAAGGGGGAGGTCCTGAAAAGTTGCGGTCAGGTCTGGACTTTAGAAAAGCTCCTTCAGGAGGAAGCAAGGACAGTGGTGGGGGGGGCGGGTTGCAATGATCAAAGAGATGGGGGTATGTGCTCTGAACGAGGGCAGGGGTAAAAGGGTTTGGGGTTGAGAGAAAAGCTTCCAGGGACACTGAGGAGGAAGGCTTTGGCAACTGATAATATTGGGGGGGAAGTTAAGGAGACTGTCAAGATCTTGCCTTTCATGTCAGGGTGGAGCCGACTGCTGAGAAAAAGATCAGAGGAGGTAACATCTGTAAGTGTTGTAGTTGTTGGCCAGATGTTGTTTTGACTGTCCAGCCCGTTTCCCCCTTTCTCTTATGACAGATCCCTGCTTTTCCTAAGGAGAACTTATTCCTTCCTAACCTTAGGCCACGTGCATAACGTGGGTGTGTAGGACATGTGACCGTGGCCAATCAGGAAGTTCCAGCTCTCTGGTGGAATGCACTGATTGGTTCAGGGTTTGACACATGACCCAGATTGATCCAATGAGAGTTAGCCCTGGAAATTCTGGTGGAACTCTTGGCAAAGAATCCCGTCTTTTCTTCTGGGATTGCTGGGCTAGTGGAATGGAAGCCTGGAGCTGCTAATGGCCCTCTCTGCGACCAAGAATGGGAAAGGCTGCCTGAGATAAAGCCAGCACTTGAGTAAACAGCGCCGAAAGAAAGAGAGCACTATGCCTGATGATACTGTTTGGGCTTTTAGATCCAGCCATGCCTGAAGACTAACCTATGTTTTTCACTTTGGTGAGCCAATGGCTTCTCTTTTTGGAGTAATCCTTTGAGTTGAGCTTTTTGTGACTTTTAACTGAGAGTTCTGAGGACTATAGGCTTGACTGAAAAGTTTCACTTAGGTACAGAGCTTCTGTTAGGAATGATGTAAAAGCTCTAGGAATGGATAGTGATGATGGTTGTACAACATTGTATATGTACTTAATGCCACTGAATTGTACTCTTAAAAGTAATTAAAATGGTAAATTTTATCTTGTGTATATTTTATCACAATAAGAAAAGTTAGTAAGAACTTTTTAAAGAATATGTTATGAGAGATAAGCAACCCATTCCCCACACAACAGGTAGAGGGCCCCTTTGATGCACACTGGATCATCTTTATTGAAAATCGTCCAGAGTCTTCCCATCCCACTTAAAGTTTAGCCCATACACCTTCCCAAGGTCTGCAAGTCTCCCTATCATCTACCCTTGCGTCCCTCTGTCCTCATGTCCCACCCTCCTCCCTGGGCTCACTACCTTCCTGTCACTCTAGTCTCCTTGCTCCAGGCAAACACAGCAATCTTTTGTCCTGTGTTTGGGCCTCTGCACTTGATGGTCCTTCTGCCTGGGACACTCATTTCACCCCCTGCCCCCAACCTCCTCACCCTCGCCAATCTTTCCACAGTCCCCTCACCATCAGTCAATCTGTACTTAGGTGCCACCCTTTGGAGAAGCCTTCCCTGGTCAAAGTAGTGCCCTGTGCCTATCATTTCACCCTTCACGGTTCTCAGGGCTGTCTGCAGTGGTCTTTTTCTTTGTTGGTTTGTTTATTGTCTCTCAGCCTACATTTGAATGTAGGAGGGCAGCTAGAGTGCAGTAACTCTAGCTTGTTCCTCTCTGTGTCCCCAGCCCTGAGAAGAGTACGTGGTCCATAGTATATGCTTAATAAATGGTACTGAATGAACTATTTGCACAGGTAAGTTCCTTACAGGCATTTCTCCAAGTGGGGAAAGCTGAGCCCAGAGAAGGGAAGGGGCTTATCAAAGGCATCCTACAAATCAGTGTTAAGAGACCTAGACCCAAGACTATTGGTTCTACATTCAGTTCATTTTCTGTAATTCCCCTCCACCTCTTTTTGTCAAAAGAGTTGCAAGGCTTCAGTGATTTTCCACCCTGATGCAAGTATCTCAGAACAGAAAGAAGAGTGAACTAGAAGCCAGGAGACTTGGGAGCTGGATCTAGCACTGCCATCCACACGCCCTCCAGACTGGGACTCCTGGAGGACAGGGGCATTGTGAGCATCTAGCGCACTCATAGTGCAGGAGGCGCTTAGGCAAGGTTTGCTGAATGAGTAAGTGATTGCTTGCATGAAGAAATGGGTGTCAACAAAGGGGGATGGTTAAGATCTCAGAGTCTGAGCTAGACAGATTTGAATTCAAATCCTGACTATGCCACTTTCTTGGACACCTGATCTCACAAGAAGAATATACTTGGCATCATCTGTGCTAGTTAGTCTCCAAGATGGGTCCCAATAACCCTCACCCCCTGGTATTTATGTTTGTGTGTAGCCCACATTAAATTACGGTTGGCCTGCATTGACCCACAGAATACTGCAGGAGTGACAGTACGTGACTTTGGAATCTAGATCATAAAAGGCATTGCAGCTCCTCCTTGGACTCGTGGATGGTTCACTGGGTAAACCAGCTATCATCTTTTAAGGACACTCAAGGAGTTCTGTGAAAAGAGGGACCAAGGCCCCCACCAATCCCAACAGCTAGCACCAGCTTGGGAACAGATCAGCAAGCCACTTGGAACTAGACTCTTTGGCTCTGTCAAGCCTTCAGATGACAAAAGCCTCAGCTTTATGAGAGACCTTGGGATAGAACTGCCCATTCAAGGTACTCCTGAATTCTTCACCCACTAAAACCACAAGAGAGAACAAATGATTATTGATGTTTCAAGTCACTAAGTGGGCGATTTGTTATACAGTAAAAGGTAACTAATAGATCATATTCATCTTTACTGCTGACATTTTCTGAGAGCTTACCATGTGATTTTTCATTTGAAACTTCCCAGTAATGCTATGAGATACGTGCTGTTATTTTTGTTTTACAGATAAGAAAACTGAGGTGTAGGACAGCAAAATCTCTCCTTGCAGAGCTCCTGAACTTAAGGGCTTTATGGTCAGGCCTGAGAGTCAGAAACTCAGATATGTATGACCTAAGGCAAATATGGCTCTAGGATCCCAGAAGGGAGAGATGGATTCTGGATTCTGGTAGTTTCTCATAGGTTGAGAGAACGCTCCAGATGCAGCAGACACATCCCTGCCCTTGAGCACCTGACTAGTGGAGGTCAGATGCTTATGAATTGCGTATGGTGTTCCGTTGCTGAGAAACACACACATGTTTACACAATAATGATGAAAAAGAATAATCCTTCATAAAGGTCTGGCACTTTGCACATATAAAACTTCATACCTGCAGAATTCCATGGAATTCCACCTGGCAGGTAAGCATGGATTTATGGACTGAATGTGTCTCCTCTCTCCCAACCAAATTCATATGTTGAAGCCCTAACCCTCAACATATGGTAGGTATTTGAAGGTGGGGCCTTTGGGAGGTAATCTGGGTTAGATGAGGTTATGAGAGTGGGACCTCATGATGGGATTAGTGGCCTTGTAAGAAGGGCACCATGGAGAACTTTCTCTCTTTCCTTCTCCCTCCTTTCTCCTTCTCCTCCCCCTCCCCCTTCCCTTCCTTCTTCTTCCTGTCCTCCTCCTCTTCCTTCTTCTTCTCCTCCTCCCCCTCCTTCTTCTCTCCCTCTCTTTCCCTCTCCTCCCTCTCTCTCTCTCTCTCCTCCTCCTTCTCTTTCTTTCCATGCACACACATAGAGAAAAGGCCACAGCAAGAAGGTGACTGTCTATAAGGCAGGAAGAGAGCTCTCACCAGAACCCAACCACGCTAGCACCCTGATCTCAGACTTCCAGTCTCCAGAAGTGTGAGAAAATAAATTTATGTAGTCTAAGTCACCCAGTCCATGGTATGTCACAGCAGCCTAAACAGACTAAGACACATGTATATTTTACAGATGGGGACACTGAAGCTCAGAAAAAGTTATAGGACTCTCTAAGAGTCACACAGGCTTTAAGTGGCAGAGCCCAGGTTAAAGCCTGGCAATTGGGTGTCTTTACAAGTGCAAAGGGGCTGTCAATGGGGTTCCTCTAAGGGAGTGTCTAGGAAGAAGTGAGCAGAGAGCAGGGTTTTGAGATGGGGGGGGCTGGTGGAGAGGATGGGGCATGGAGGGCCTAAAGGGCAGGGTGAGCCCCAGAAGGCTCCTGGGGGGTGTGAAGACAGAAAGGGGACGTAGCCAGAATGGAAAGAATGAGCAAGTCTGGGTGTGTAGAAGAGGCTTGGCTGAAGGAATTCGAGTGTTAGGCACAATTGCAGCAGGAGGGTTGTGCAGAGTGAGAGACCCTGGAGCTGGGGCCAAAGTCAACCACTGTGCCTAAAGTGAGAAGAGCCGATTTTGCTTCTTGGGTGGTTTTAGAATATTCACAATATTTTGCAATCATCACCACTATCTACCATCACCTCAAAGAACAACTCCATATCTCCCCATTCCTCCCTCCCCCATTCCTTGGCAACCACTAATCTACTTTGCCTCCATAGACTTCCCTGTTCTGCACTTTCATATAAATGCAATCAACTCGACTACATGCTGTCTAATGTGACTGTCTTCTTTCACTTAGCATAAGTTTATCTATGGTTTTCAGGGTTTATCTATGTTGTAACATTACTTCACTCCTTTTTATGGCTGAATAATATTCCATTGTAGGGATATTTCACATTTTTGTGTATCCATTCATTCATTGATGGACACTGGGTTGTTACCTCTTTTGGGCTGTTACGAATAATGCTGCTATGAACATCCTTGTGTAAGTTTTTGTGTGAATATATGTTTTTGTTCTCTTGTGTATACATCTGGAAATGGAACAGCTGGATCATATGGTAATTCTTTGTCTAAGTTTTAAGGAACCACCAAACTGCTTTCCAGAGCAGCTGCACCATTTTACCCTCCCATCCCCAATGTTTGAGGGTTCCAAAGTCTCCATATCCTTGCCAACACTTGTTGTCTTGTGTTTTATATAGCCATCCTAGTGAGTATGAAATGGTATCTCATTGTGGTTTTGATTTGCATTTCCCTAATGACTAATGATACTGAGCATCTTTTCATATGCTTATTAGCCATTTGTATAACTTCTTTGGAAAAATGTCTATTCAGATCCCTTGTCTATTTTTAGTTGAGTTGTTTTCTTTTTAGTATTGTTTTGTGAGAATTCTATATAGAAACTAGATACTAGACCCATGTCAGATATATGACTTGCAAATATTTCCTCCCATTCTCTGGGGGTCGCCTTTTTCTTTCCTCCCATTCTCTGATGGGCAGGGCTTCTCTGGGGCTGGTAGGGACTTTACCCCTGGTGCCAGATCACCGAACACTCTCCCACCATGGAAACAAATCGTTCCTCAGAGGTCTCACCCAAGAGAACATGTTAGTACCTCCTCAGTACCTTTGCAGCCGGTGCCCCACCTGCCAGGCACTCAGGGCATAATTTTAAGATAACATGGTCCCTTCCCCCTTGAGTTCCCTGTCTCCATGAACAATACCTACAATCACCCAGACTCTCAAGCGCCCCCTCAGGCCACCGGCCAATTTGCCACCATAACCCTCACTTCTGGTCCTCTCTCCTCCCCCCACATCCCATTCTAGGCCCTGGTTACCTGAAGGATTTCAATGGCTCCATAATTGCCTAGAGACCTCCTGGCTTGCTTCTTCCAGTCCATTCTCCCCTCCATCAGCGCAGAAGCAGAGTAACTTTTCTTAAGTAAGAATCCCATCATGGGTCTCCCCTCGCCAACAACTTCTCAATGGCCACAGTCAAGAGAGAAGACACATGCAGAAGCAGTGGCATTTGGCTTAGACTGCTCTCTCTACCCTCTTTCTTGAAGTGACTCAGCCAGACTGAACCTTTTCCCAATTTCCCAACTCGCCCCGCCTCCATGCTGGACAGAAATCACTCACTCTGACACAGGAAAGAGTAAAGAGATGGCCGTGGGGAACTCCAAAATAGGTCATGGGTTGGGCAGCAACAGGTCATGGAGGAGCTGGGGGTTTGTGTGGGGAAGAGGGAGGGGAAGGGTGCAGGGGGAGGGGAGAGAACCTCACTCACACATGCAGTGACGCGCTTGGACTTGGACGTGCAGGCCTGCTCGGCGGACTCACCTAAGTCTCTGGGGTGTGTGAGAGCCTGAGTCAGCCCCAGGTGTTGGGAGGAAGATTTTGCTGCACACACCCCGCTCAACTGGCCCTCCCAGATTCCTTAAACCCAAGCACTGAAAAAGCCTTAGAGATTCCGTGGCCCATCGCTCATCCCTTTGCCTATATTAAACCCCCATTCTTCCCACCTCAAAAATGGAAAGGATGACACCCTCTGGGCTTTTGTAGAGCTCAAAGAACACATGTGCCTGGAAAGCACATCTAGGCTCTTGCGTTAATTTTTAGATCACATGGGGAAACTGAGGCCCAAAGAGATAAATCGGTAGTTTTCAAACTTGACTGTGGCTGAGGATCATTAGGAGAATTTGTTGAAAATAAGGATCCCTGGATCCTACGCAGCTTCTGGTAGGTGTCCTGTCATCTGTATTTTTTAACAGGTGACTCTGCTGGGAACCAGGGGAGCAGCTGACTGCTCTGAGGATACACGGAAAGGTGTGGGAGGGCGAGGGGGCCCATCTTCTGATGAGGTCTGGTTCTCTTCCCAGAATTCTGAGAGGTGCCTCTGGCGAGAGGTCACTGAGGTCCCAGCTGTGTGTGGTTGACCACCTTACTTTCCCAGACTGGAAGCCAGAAGCTGGCTTTCCTGCTGTCAAGCTGCTGGAAATACTTCTCCCTGCTGGATTTGGCTGTTAAGGATGTTCTGGGGAGAGAAGTCTCTTGGGGTGCAATCTCTAAGGAGCTGGGAAGGGGCAGTTTGGGGAGGGAGGGAAAGGAAGCTCCATCCCAAAGTGAATAGAACTGAAATCAAATCAAACAGGAGACAAGTTTGTCTTGGGGCAGGGTGGGGACTGCAGTGAGGAGGGGGTCGGCTAGGGCAGGAGTTTTGGTGGTCACCTCGTTGTCTGTCTCAGGCTCCTGGCACCTTCCTGGCTCCCTGCTTGCCTTTTCCATCTAAATGTGTTCTCTGGACAGGATCTGAACCACATCTACACTCAAGTACAATTGCCTAATAATTCCAATCTAAAACATGATCATATTCCTTCTTTCTTTTCTCTTTCCTTCCTTCCTCCCTCCCCTACCCCTTCCATGGCCTGCTTTCTAATTTTGCCTCTGGTCTTGAGCTCTTAATCTGAATTGCTTTCCTCAGGTCTTTATTTCTTCGTTGAGGATTTGTGTTCTCCATACTTGCTCTGCAAAGCAACAGCTCTGGTCATGTCCGCGCTCAGCCAATGCTGTATCCACCCCCATGCAGCTGCAGCGAAACAGCCACCCTGGCTGTGCTCGCTTTAAAATCCGTGACCTTGAACGTCAAGAGAGCTCTTGGTACTGCCTGGAAGTTAGGCTCTACCTACCTACCCACTGGCTCTCCAGCTCTGTTAGACTACTGTTCCACTCCTCTGCTCCCCTAAACCCTTAGTACCACGCCACCCACCCACACTCTCCACTGCCTATTCACTGACAAAATCCAAGCAGTCAGAATGTCCACATACCCACCACATACCCACCACGCGCTGATCCTCCCACGTACTCAGGCTTCCTACTTGCTGCCACAGGTGAACGGCCCGTGAGCTCCTGAACTTGTCCTTGTGCACTGGACCCCAGCCCCCTTCATCTGCCCTCTTTTTCCACAGCATCAGTTTTATTTAAAAAAATTTTTTTGTCACAGCATCATTTTTAATCTCTTCTGGATCATTCTCATCAACATACAAACACGCCGTCATTTCTCCCATCTTTAAACCAACAACAACAAAAATCTGGGCTGCTACGTGCAAAAGAGTAAAACTGACCCACTTTCTTACACCATATGCAAAAATAAACTCAAAATGGACTAACAACTGGAATGTAACACCCGAAACTATAAAATTCCTAGAAGAAAACATAGGCAATAATGTCCTTGACATCAGTCTTAGCAACATCCTTTGGGATCTGTCTCCTCACGGAAGGGGAAAAACACAAAAATAAATGAGTGAATTATGCTATGCTCAGTGAATTAGGTCAGAGGGTAAAAGACAACTATGGTATGATTTCACTTATATGCAGAATCTGAGAAACCCAACAAACAAAACAAAACAGGAATAGACTTACAGTTATAGAGATTGAGCAGTGGTTACCAGAGGGGAGGGGTGGGAGGATGGGAGAAATAGCTGATGGGGATTAAGAGGTACAAAAATCTACTTATAAAATAAATAAGTAACAGGAATATAATATACACCATAGGGAATATAGTCGATAATATTGTAATGACTTTGTATGGTGATGGGTGATAACCAGACCTAGGTTGGCGATAATTTTGTAATGTATAAAAATATCCAATCACTATCTTGTACACTTGAAACTAATATAATACTGCACGTCAATTGTAATTAAAAAAAAAAGTGATGCCATCACTACTAAAAAAAAAATCTTCTTGACTCTTCCTCCCCCTTGAAGATCCCTGCATGTCTCTCTGTTTGGATTAATTACTGCTGTATAGCAACCCACCCCAAACTTAATGGCCTTCAAACAACCACCATTTTCTTACGTCTGCATATCGTGGACTCCATGGTGTGGGGTGACAGGGCTCTGCCAGGAAGCTCTTCTGCTTCCTGTGGTATCAGCTGGGGCGGTAGGCTTCTGGAGGCTCCACTGGGCTGGGATGTCCGAAGGCCTGTGGTTGGTGCTGGCTGGTGGCTGGAGCTTGGTTTGGCCTATTGAGTGCAGGGCCTCCCTTCTCCCCGCCACGTGGCCTGCCGTGTGGCTTGGCCACCTTACAGCATCCTGCCTGGGTTCCAGCAGTGTGGAAGCTGCTGGGCTCTCCTAAGAATTAGGCCTGGAACTGGTGCCTTTGCCACATTTTATGGGGATAAAGCCGGTTCCAGAGACAGCCTAGATCCAAGAGAAGGGACTTTACAAAGACTTGAATACCAGGAGACAAGGTCTCTGGGGGCCACTGAGCAACAAACTCCAACACTCTCCTTCGCAACAAAACTCCTCAAAGGAACTGTCCATCCTCGATCCTTCTGATGCGTCCCTCCCGTCGTTTCTTTGTAAACTCATTCTGATCAGAGGGCCACTCCTGCTGCTCCGTGGGTATCCATTTTGTCAAGGTGGGTGGTGGCCTCCTTATGGCAAAATCCATGCTCATTTCTCAGTTCTCGTTTCTCACATGGGTTAGCACAGTTTGACTGCTCCCTTCTCTCTCGTCTGATTTCCGGGTCCCTGTGCTCTCCCAGTTGTCCCCTTACCTCACTGGTCTCTCCTCCTCCTCCTCCACTGGTTCTCTTCTCTCCCCAACCTCTTGATGTTGAGAAGACCTGGGGCTTGGTCTTTGATCCTCTTCTCTTCTCCGTTCTGTATCATTGTCTTGGTAACCTCGCCCAATGTCATTGCTTTCAATATCATTTTTGTGTAAGTGACTCCATGTTTAGGTCTATGTCTATACCTCTCTTGAATTCCGACCACAGTGACTGCCTGTTTGACATCTCCACCAGATACCCAATGCACATCCAAACCCCTCCTGTCCAAAACTCAACTCCTAAAACCTTGACCTGACCCCAGCTCTCCCCATTTAGGTGGGTGGCAACTCCTTACTTTCAGTTACTTGGGCCAAAAACCCCAGCATCAAACCTGATTCCTCTCTTCCTCTGACACCAATATCCAAATCACCATGAAATCCTGCTGGATCTACCTTCAGAATATACCCCATCTCTGACCACCTCTCATCCCTTCTGCCCCCATTCTGGTGGAGCCACCATCCCCTCTTAGGCAGATGACTTCTCATAGCTCTTTCTGCTTTGATTTCAACCTCCTATGGTCTACTAATTTATAAGAGTTTTCCAAGGGATCCTTTTAAAATGTAAACCAGGTCACATCCCTCCTCTGCTCAACACCCTCCTGTGGCTCCCATGTCCCTCAGCAAAAACACTGACGTTCTCACCATCACCTACAAGGCCCTGTGTGACCTGGCCACACCCAGACCTCTGACCCTCCCCCCACTCTCGCCTGCACTCACTTTGCTCCAGGTGCTTGGCCTCTGATACTATACCTTAAACACAGAGGCACACTCCCATCCAAAACCTTTGCACAGGCCCTCTCCCCCACTTGGAATGCTCTCCCCCTAGATCCCTTCAGGGCTCCCTTCCTTACCTCATTCAGGTCTTTGCTCGGAGGTTACCTTCTACATGAGTCCTTCCCTTATCTCCCTGTTTAGAATGACATCCCACCCAGCCTCTTCGGCTTTTCTAATCTTTTCCAACCTCTCTTTCCCTGCTCTTTTCTCTCATCAATAGCTCTTAGCCCTCACACATACTCTATATAATTCACTCATTTGTTATGTTTATTGTTTATTGTCTGTTTCATGTTGCTAAAATGGAAGGGTTACAAGGGGAAGAATCTTTGTCTCTTGTTCACAGAGACACATTCTATTGCCTAGAGTGAAGCCAGGCAGAGAGACTGTGCTAAAATTTTAGTTTTTAATTTTACTGTAAGTATCTTGAATCCTCTTGAATATCTCAGATCCTTTGGGACGTGAGGCAGGATGCAGACAAATTTATTCTTGCGTTCACCTACCCATCCAATCATCCGTCCATCCATCCACCCAATCTACTGCCTGTCCGTTCGCTCTAACCCATTTATCTGCTTATCACCATCCATTCATGTCTGTCCACCCGTCCGTTTACTTATCCATTCATCCCATCCAATGTATTTCCAAACAATCTTTCAACAAACATTTTTAAAGCATTGACTTTTGGCCAAGCACTGTGCTGGGCTCTAGAGTCAAATCCATGACAATAAGACTCTGACCCCTGAGGTGGCAGTAATGGGATAACTGTTGCATAAGAAAAACCCCACAACCACAGGGCCTCAAGTCTTACTGTAAAGAATGACACCATAAATGACAGGTGTCGAATTGCTTGGGTGCAGGTGGACTGGGGGAAGGAAAGAGGGAAGTTGCTGGCTCTTCTCACGTCTCTGCTTCAGCTCCAGGCACAGCAGGCACAGACCTGGGATGTACTTCCCTCCAGGTCCCCAACTCCCAGTCTCCTCATCTGTGAAATGAGACAGCAGCACTCACTTGACAGAATTAACTAATGCTCGTGGGAAACTTTCTGTATCGGTGGTACTTAACCCTGGCTGCACATTCTACCCCTCAGGAAGTTGATGCCCGGGCTCCACCTCCAAACAATGAAATCTGAACCTTCTGAAGTAGAGCCTGGGCATCAGCATTTTAATCATTTGGTGGTGGGGCCTGGGCATTACTGTTTTTAAGAAGCTTCCAGGGGATTCCAATGTGCACCCAAGCTTGTGTACTGCTGGAGCTAGAGCCATTTAATCAATGCCCCTTATCTATTTAATTGATCTTGAATATTGCAGCCGGAGAAAAGCAGATTTAATTAGAGCAGACGAGACATTTGTGAAGATGCTGAAGACAATGTCTGGACACTTTCAAGGACCTCACAAGTTGTACGTTTCTTCTTATCTTACTCTTAACTTGTTTTTGATTTGGCTTATGTTACGGGAAAAACTCATGTTCATAAAGCTTAATTTTTGGAAGAGGGAGTTAAAGAAAGTAAGAGTTGGAGAGAAACTCTCAAAGGCTGAGACCCAGAGAGAAGAGAAAGAGAGAGGAAGAGGGAGGGAGAGAGGGGTGGAGAGAGGAAGAGAGAGGGAAAGAGGCAGAGGAAGAGGGAGAATGGGAGAGACAGGGAGAGGAAGGGAGAAGGAGGGAGATATTTTCTTGAGCTACTTGGCCAAGAGTAAGTGGAGAAACAGCAAAGAAAAACCTGTGGAAGCCCAAGTGCACTGGCCAGAGACTATATTCCCCAGTGCCCAACATGAGCGGTGAGAAAGTATGCTGGGCAGGGGCTCCCCTCCCTCCAGAGGAAGGGGGGTGTCTTGGTGGGAAGAAAAACCTTGGACCAAGGTTCCCACCTCATGGTCTTATTGAGACGGGACACCCATCCAAGTCCTCTGAGAAGCAGACCCCAAGACAAGAGGTGTGCAAGGGATTTGGGGGGAGGCACTTGTGAGGAATAATCAAGGGGAGGAGGAGCAGAAGGAGACAGGAGAGCCTCAGATCCAAGTGCAGTTGGACACCTGTGAAAGCCGAGCGAGGAGGGGCCTCGGATGGAGTGGCGCTGAGAATGCCGAGGCTAGGTGGATGCGGAGCCCCAGGACAAAGACTGTCTGTTAGAGGGAGTCTCCGTTGGGAAGGAAGGCCCAGCACTGGTACCCCCAACTGTGCTCAGTGGTTTTGAGCCAACTGGGGCAGCAGAGGGAGGCAGTCAGCCAACTGCATGCCTCCCAGCAAGGAGCCTTAAAGGGGCAGCTCTGTGGCCATACAGACACCCAAAAATGGAAACGTTCATTCATCCAAGCAATGTTATTGAGCTCATAAGAAACATAAAGATAGTGTGGCTATGACCGTGAACCAGGCAGGCATGTCCCTGCCCTCCAGGAGCCCTATATCACTGCTGGAGAGACAGCATTCCACAACGAATAAGTCACAATTAAGAGACGCTAGAAGGGTCTATAATGAATGGTTGACCATTTGATTTAAATCTAGACCCTTTGGAAACTGAAAGTGAGTGCTATTAATAATTATGCCTGGAAAACTAACATAAACTGGGACTCTCCTGGGCAAACTGGGATATACAGTGATACTGACATAGAGAAGCACCAGCTAGCCCAGGGAATCAGGGAAGACTTCCTTGAGAAAGGGACACTGGAGCTAGGTTCTGGAAGATGTGTAGAGGTTAACCAGTTGTTTGGGCCACCATTACATGTTATCTGAGCCTGGTGATCCCCCTGCACGGCTGGCACCACAGGTGTTGGTTGATCATTCGGTGATTGATTTCTCACAGTCTTATGGGCTCCCATGTCTGGGATGTCACCACTGTGTGGAAGAGCACTGCCTGGGATTCTTTGCATGGCAATGAAATGGAAACAAGGGCACCTAGAAGAATCTGTCAAAGGCTTTCCCTATGCCTTTGATTATGTTATTCTGGACAGAGAATAAGGGAATCTGTTGACATCTGATTACGACCCATTTTTACCTTTTATTTAATTTTTTAAATTTAAATTAATTTTAATTATAATTTAATTAATCGATATATATCATATATTAATATATAATTAATTAAGATATAATTACTATATAATGCCTTACTCTTTTCAGAGGTAGAGGTCAGTGATTCATCAGTCTTATATAACGCTCATTACATCACGAGCCCTTCCTTAATGTCCATCACCCAGTTACCCCATCCCCCACCCACCTCTCTCCAACAACCCTCATTTTGTTTCCTACGGTTAAGAGTCTCTTATGGCTTGTCTCCCTCTCTGATTTCATCTTGTTTTATTTTTTCCTCTCTTCCCCATGATCCTCTGTTTTGTTTCTTAACCACATATGAGTGAGATCATATAATTGTCTTTCTCTGATTGACTTATTTCACTTAGCATAATACTGTTTAGTTCTGTCCACGTCATTGCAAATGGCAAGATTTCATTTTCTTGAAGGCTGAAGAGTATCCAGTATCCATTATTTTTTAAAAGACTTTATTTATTTATTAGAGAGAGCGAGCGAGTGAGCACGAGCAGGGGGGAGGGGCAGAGGGAGAGGGAGGAGCAGCCTCCTTGATGAGTAGGGAGCCCAACATGGGACTTGATCCCAGAATTCTGGGATCATGACCTGAGCTGAAGGCAGACGCTTTACCAACTGAGCCACCCAGGTGCCCCCATTTTTACCTTTTTTGAAACATCAATGAACCTGCTTTCCACTAATCTTTCTTAAAATTGTTGTAAAATACATAACATAAAATTTGCCATTTTAACCATTTTTGAGTGTACAGTTCAGTGGCACTGAGTAAATTCACACTGTTGTACAACCATCCCCACTATCCACCTCTAGAACTTTTTCATCTTCCCAAACTGAAACTCTGTTAAACACTAACTCCCCAATCCCCTCCCCAAGCCCCTGGCACCCACCATCCTACTTTCTATCTCTATGAACTTTACTCCTCTAAGGACCTCACAGAGGTTGAGTCATACAGTATTTGTCCTTTTGTGACTGGCTTATTTCAGTCAGCACAATGTCTGTCCTCAAGGTTCATCCATGTTGTAGCGTGTGTCAGGATTTCCTTCCTTTTTTAAGGCTGAATAATATTCCATTGTATGAATTTACCACATTTTATTTATCTATTCACCCATCAATGGACGTACAAATTGTTTTCACCTTTTGGCTCTTGTGAATAATGCTGCCATGAACATGTACATAGAAGAAAGCAAGTCCTTGTTTTCAATCATGTGGGTATATACCCAAAAGTGGCGTTGTTAGATCATAGGGTAATTCTATGTTTATTTTTTTCAGGCATTACCTCACTGTCTTTCACAGCATCTGCACTATGTCACATTCCCACCAGTAATCCACAAGCCTTCCAATTTCTCCACATCCTCTCCAACACTTGTTAATTTCTCCTCTAATCTTTTATAGGGACTTAAAAATGTTTTTGAGAGAATTGTAGATTTACATACAATTTTAAGAAATACTGTGGAGAGGTCTTATATACTCTTCCCCCAATTTCTCCCAATGGTAACACCTTTCACAAGTATAGTGTAATATCACAACCAGGATATTGAGATTGATACAATCTGCTGACCTTATTCAGATGTCAGTTTTACATGCACTCATGTGTGCGTGCGTGCATAGGAGCAGTTTTTTGTAAATTTGTCCTCTGTGTAGATTCAGGTGACCCTCCCCCCATAGTCAAGATACAGAACAGTTCCATCACAAGGATCCACAATAGGGATTTAAAAAACCCTTTTGTTTCGGAAAAATGAAAACTACACAAAAAAGTAGAGACCATAGTGTAATTGACACCATGTGCCATCAGCCAACTTCAGTAATTCCCAATTTATGGCTGCTTCCGTTTGCTCTGTGCCTTGCCCACTCCCATTTTATTATGCAGCAAATCCAGCCTTCTCATCACTTCAACTGCAAGCATATCAGACTAACTCCAAGAGACAAAGACACCCATTTTAAGCAGAACCACAACACTACCCTTATGCTCTATCCCCTGCTCCTAGCCAGCAATAATCCCCAAAAGGGCTTCACAGGGAATTGGCAGATATTGTAGCTTCTCCTCCAAGCTACATCTTAGGAAGGGCACACATCGGCCATGAATAAGTTGCTGAAGGGTAACAGACAAGAGTAACAAGTTTTCTCCCGGACCCCACAACCAATCCATCAGAAAAGCCTGTCACTCTACCTCCAAAATAGAATCAGTATCCAACCACATGTCACCACCTCTGCTCCTGTCACTGTGTCCCAGCCTGCACCGTCTCTCACCTGGGCTGCTGCAGAGCCTCCTCTCTGCTCTCGCTGCCTCCACCTCTGCCCCCTACTGCCTCATCTCTGCACTGAGCCAGAGGATCTGTCAAGACAGAGCTGAGAGCGTGCCCCTCTTCTGCTCAGCACCCTTGAAGGGCTTCTCATCTCACTCAAAAGCCTAGACAATTGCCCCCATGCAGACTCCCGTTACCTTCCAATTTTATCGGCTCCCCTCACTCTGCTACAGCCAGAGGCCAGTCGGCTGTGGCACAGATGCCCTGGGCACACTCCCACCACAGGGTCTTTGCTCATGCTCTTCCTTCGGCCTGGAATGCTGTTTTCCACATGTCCACTCACACTTATCCCCTTCGGGTCTCTGGTCTAATGTCATTGTGTAGCTTCTGTTTGCACGCCTGGATGGACTCAACACCTATTTCCACCCTACTCTGTCTCCGGGATGCTGACTCTAGCAACCAAATCAACAGAACCTTCGCCCTCTGGCTTCCACTGGGTTGGCCTGTGGAGGGCACTATGAAAAGGAGTGAGGTCGGGTATTTATTCCCTGTGCTCCCTCCCAGGTGACTGTTACAGGCTGGCTCTGGCCCTGTCAGGTGGCCTTTCTACACTGCCTCTGTCTTCTGCCATGTGCGCTCCCTTGCCAGCCTCAGGGTCATAGTAGCCTCACCCCACTGTCCCTGTGGTTTCTTTCCATCCTGCCCACATCATTGTAAATTGTTTCTATGCTAACTCTTCTCCAGCGACTTCACTTCAGTGTGCCAGCTGTTCCCTGCTGGGATGCTGACAGATGCTGTCATCTTCTCAGTGAGCTTGTCCCTGGCCACCCAGTATAAAATTGCACCCTCCCACATGTCCACACCCCCTCTGTATTCTCTGCTTTATGGTCCTCAGCATTTCTCACCATCTACTGTGGTACATATTGTACTTATCTGTGTTGTTTATTATCTATCTCCCCCAACTGGGACAGTTGTATCCTGTTGCACAGGGTGTGCACTGCACAGTTCCAGAAATCACTATTTACACAGACTGCAATGTGATAGGGCAATGGCACCTCCTAGAGTTGTGCAGCAGGGTGGCCCTGCCTCCCATCAGAATATAAGCTCTGACATTTTCCCTCCACTATTCTATCTCAAGTGCTTAGAAGAGTGCTCAGCACATAGTAGTTCTCACAAAATTGTCATCAATGACTGCTAATCTCTTTTACTTCCCATGAGAAGTTTAAGTGCAAGTACCCTGATAGGGTGGTGTCAGGAGGTCTTAGTGAGTTTTCTAAGGTTTTCCTTGATACATTGTCTTGCAACTGCAAGGCCCTGCGAGTAGGAAGCATGTTTACCTTCTGTACTACCTACTGTAGTGTGTGCTCTTGGAGCCCCTCCCAGCCCTCAGCCAGATGGGAGCCCTCTTGCTTGGAAGGTCCTGCCTTCCACACCTGGGAGAGTGCGGCCAGGGACTGACACAGGTACAAAATCCTGCCCCTTGTTTCAAGGTGGGACCAGCTCAATGGTGCACACTTGCAGGGCCCAGATGAAGCCAGCCTCCCTGAAAGGTTGCATCCTCACCTAGCTCTCACCCCGCATGTACATAAGCATCCTGGCTCGGGCCCCCCTTCCTGGGCACCTGCCCTAAGATGCCTGTGTGCTCTCCATGTGTGACATACTGCCCAGCACACAGCAGAGGTCCCGTCACTATTGTTACTGAATGAATAAACCCGCATGGGTTGGCTTCCCAGCCCTGCCACTCACTAGCTGTATAACCTTGGCTAAGGCAGTCTTGATCCTGAGCCTCAGTTTCCCCATAGACGAGGTGGAGTAATCCCATTCATGGAGATGACCCTGCGTGCCGTGAAGGACAAATACTAGTCAGGGATGGCAAACCCTCACCCTGCCCTGCTCAGCTCTTTCATTCCTCCCTGAATGTTAAATCTTGTCTGGCCAGCTTCCTTGTTAGCTCCTGGTGGGGTGGCTTTCTGTCTCTTGGCCTCTTTCCTCCAGGGGACAGGGCTCACAGGCGCTCTGTGGATGCTCTTTGCTTGATTGAAAGTGCTTTGGGAAACAGGAGGAACTTGGGGAAAGGCAGCGATTAGAATAGACCATTAGGTATTAATGCCACCCACCATCAGTGCTGCGGCCAGACTGGCTTCCTTTGAGTCTGCTGAACTGGAGTTAATTAGCTTTTGGATTTCTTAGCTGTGGGGTGTCGCTTTAATCATCTGCCACCTGGCCCCAGCTCAGCCCTGGAGTGAGAGAAGCCTTTAGAAGCATGAACTGAAGGGAGGCCAGTCTTGCAGAATGAGAGCCCCTCAGAGCTGAAACTGCTCCAGCAACCAGACTGCCCACCTGCTTGCCCCATTTGAGGGGACTGAGGCCTGAAGAGGCTGGACTGACCCTCGGCAGGCAGCAGAGCTGGGATTCAAGCTCAGGTTTCCTGTGTTATAGCTTGGGGCTTTGTCCATTTTATAAACTTTCCCTTCATTCCACGGATACTTCCCTAGCACCTCCTCAGGGTGGGACACTGGGATTTCATGGATGAGAAAACCAGAGCTAGTCCTTCCCCTCCCGGGGGCTTACCCTGCAGTAGTAGCCACCGACGGGCAAGTAAGCAGATACAGTGATAATGACAACTGGTGAAAAGGACCATGAAGGAAACCAGTAGTGCAATGAAAGGGAGTACCATGAATCACCCTACAAAGGGCAGCAGGGGAAACCTTTCCAAGGGGCTGACTTACATTCCCTAAGATGACAGGAAGTTTTTCTCTATAGAATGGCTGCTAATAAATAAAGATGAAATAATAGCATGAGACTATCATAATTTTGCAACCCCCAAAGGATTAATGGACCATCCTTTGAACATCAGTGGCCACAAGCATCACAAAAAGGGAGGCCAGCAGACACTAAGTGCCTCCCAATGGAAGAACATGGCATCACCCTGAAATTGCCAGAAAATTGAACCTAAGTCTGGTCAAGCCCTTAGCCCAGGACTATTCAATGAAATACACACAAATGCAAGTCACACAGGTCACATATGTCATTTTAAATTTTCTAGAAAGCACACTGAAGAAGAGGTGAAATTAATTGTAATAGATCTTACTTAACCCAATATCCGACACGTTATCATCTCAATATACGATCAATACAAAAAACGGTCAAGGAACTCACTTCCATCCTTCTTTCATACTCAGTCTTTGACATCTGTGTGTTGTATGTATACAGCACATCTCAGCTCAGACGACCTGCATTCCAAGGGCTCTGTAGCCACACGTGGCTGGCGGCCACTGTCCTTAACAGCGCAGCTCTGCTCAACAACGGGTTTCCAGGAAATTCAGAAGACAGAGGAATGTGTGAACGCCACCACCCTGATGCAGTCTGCCATGTCCACAAACTCTGATTTTCTGAAAAACTCTATGGAAAAAGCGATCTAGCTATTTTTTTAAAATAAATACATTTTAAAGGGGAAAATTAATGGAGAGAGGACCCATAAATTAAGAGAGTTTTCAGAGACACACATATCAACCAATAACCGTATGTGAACCTTATGGGATCCTGGTTGAAGCAAACAATCTGTAAACAATCTGTAAAACATTTTATAGTGTTTATGAGATAGCTGGACATCTGAACACTGAATATTTGGTGCTGTTAAGAGTTGTTATTTGTTCTAGGTGTGATAATGGTGTTGTGGTTATTTTTTCCTTTAAAGAGTCATTATCTTTTAGAGAGCCATACTGAAATATTTATGAAGGTACTTTGAAATAATATGAAGTCTGGAATTTGCCTCAGAATAATCTGGGAAGGGAGAGAATAATGGGGGTGGGATGAAATGAAACAGGATTGATAATGGGGCTGCTGGATGAAGGACACATGGGTCTTATTACACTATTCTGCCTACTTTTGTAAATGTTTGATACTTTGCATCGTAAAAAAATGTTCTAAGGAAGTTGGCATGATGTTGGAAAGGGATATAGATAGCAGAGGCCACAAAACAAGAGATTGCATGAGGGTAGGGATGTCTGCCTGATTCATTAGTGTCTCCTAGCATCTCACATGGAGATAACACATGGTAAGTACTTAGTACATCTGTCCCTTTAGCATTTATTTCTGTCCTTAGGGCTCTTCAGGTATACCCCACCAGGGCTGTACAGTCAAATTGCTCTGTCTTTCATCATAATTCTGTGTGTGGTTACATCAGCAATGCTTTCTTTTTTTTAAGGCTTGTTTTATTTTTTACTTTTAGTGATTTTTTAAACTTTTATCTTATAATCATGTAAAATATTTGGATGCTTCCCAAGTCAAGTCTACAAAACAAGGCATATTCTAAGAAGTCTGACTCCAACCCCTGACACTTTTCTTTTGAGGACTTACCTCTACCCTTTGGTACAACTAACAGGAGTAAAGGCAGGCACCCTCCTCCTGCCTGAAAGTTTGGCTCATGACCCACCAACAAGCTCATATCATCTCTTTTTGGAATCTGAAACTCTGACAGAGGGACACAGACATGACAGTAGTTGGATTTGACTCCTCAGGTGGTGGCCCCCTGACCAGACTGCCCTTGCTACAGTCCTACTCCAGAGATCCTAGCATCCTAGCCCTCTGACATTGGTTCCTGCCTCTGTCCCAGCCAGGATCTCCAGCTTTCACCTAGTACCGAGCCCCCAATATGAATCCATTAATTTCCCTTTTGCTTCCCTTAGCTTGAGTCCCTTTCTGCTGTTTGCATCCTAATACCCCTAACTGAAGCAAGACCTCCAGCAGCACATGGCATAGTTAAGTACTTAATCCAAATTCTGGTAAGACACGCCCAGAGTGAGGGCCCAGAGTGAGAATGTGGGGGGTGAAGTGAGCTTGGAGAATGCCCGGAATCAGGCAAAGCTGGAGAAGCCAAAGTGGCAGCCAGGACACCTATGCTGCAGGCAACACTGGATTATCGATGTTCCTGAGGGCCGCACACCTGGTGGTATCAGCCCGAGGGTCCCAGAGCTTGTGCTTAGGCCAGCACTCCCTGAACCCTTCTCCCCCTGCTCCCCAGCTTACACATCTCCATCTATGACGTCACCAGAGCAACGGCTGTGATTGCCACAGTAGCTCAGCCTTGTTAGCTATTCAGAGGATAGACCTTTGAGGTTGAGGTATTTTTTGCTGTATTGAGTTGTCCTGACCCTACTCCTGGCAGGCTGATCAAAATGCCTGGAGGAGCTAGGCCAGGTGTAGGACAATATGGAGCAGTGGGAACTGGAGAGAGCTTGAAGGGTTCAGCTACTAAGTTCTAGAAATTGTCACCATGAGGCTCAGGGTCACCAGATCTCATTTTTCATGAGAACCTAAAAATTAAGAATTTTATGTTAAATGTTCTTATTTTTAAAATACTCTAAAAATGATTCAATGGGATGAAGTCATCCCATGGGCCATCAGTTGGAAACCCCTGGTCTACCATCTACATGGTGTGCTTTCCTCTCTGTATGGTCATCGTTTGCCTGTCTGTCTGCCTCTCCCATAAGATCACGAGTCTCGAGAAGGCCAAGATCATGATTCTCTTGTTTGCAGCTGAATCCCACATGCCTCGCTCACTCCCTGGCATACGGCAGAGTATAACGTATGCACGGGTAGATGGATGGACGGACGGACAGACAGATGGGAGGGAGGTCACACAGTTCATGGAGGACGACAACGCAAAGATATGCATCAATACCATACCAGGAAGGGGGAGGGAGAGAGGGAAGAGAGGTGACTTGACTTCTCAGCTTGGATGTGGCTGCACCACTAGCCATTAGCAAGCTCCTCAGTCCAGGGCCACAAGGGCCAGACCAGTCCTTTTTCGAAGCTGCCAGAGTCTATTCTTGGAATAGTGCTTCCAGAGCACTCACTCCACCCACGGTGAGGCCCTGCCTTCCTGCGTCCACAAAGCTTACTGCCCGTGGTTACTCAGCGCGGAGGGCCCCAGGGCTATGGCTCCCATGCTTTCCCCCTGCCTGGCCTTTGAGCACCTTGGTGCCCCTCGCCCCAGCAGGGAAGCAGACTGCCTGGCCCCTTGCCAATCTCAGGGCATAGAAGTCATGGCTGTCAGGCCAGGATGGGGCAGGGAGGTGGGGCTCCCCTTGGTCTGCCCCCCTTCACTCCCTGCTGGCTTCTTTTGAGGAGCTTCGTCCTTCCATGCTCTGCCGCCCACTTGGCTGTGAGGACACAGAAAGGCTCATCAGTTGCTATAACAACACCTACCACCTTCCTCTGCACTTAGCCAGGCTATTTAGTCCCTGTTGGATAATGGATCTGCCTGTAGAGTGACCGGTCCCCTTAAACTGGCCAGCCACTGGCCCAGGCTTTGGCCTCAGAGTTGGGTCCGAGGCATTATTACTATTAGCAGAGGTGGTGTTGCTTTAAGCGGCCAATTATTGAGTGTTCACTGCGTGCCAGTATTATAATGACGCCTTTACAAGCACTATCTCATTTAATCCTCACAGTGACGCTATGACATGGGGAACATGGCTTTTGATTTACAGCTGAGGAAAAAGCCAGTATGGTCTAATAAGAGTGGGGACCCTGAGACCGGGCAGCCTAGGTTTGAACCTTGCCTGCCAGTTGCTAACTGTGTGGGCAAACCACTCCTTCTGTGCCTTAGTTTCCCCATCCATAAATGGAGATAATCATGTGGCCTGGAATAGTGTCTGCCATGTTGCAAGTGCTGGTCTTGGTGACCCCAGAAGGAGACCCTGAGACAAGGGTAACGGCAGAAATAGTTTGCTGAGATTTGAGGTAGGGTGGAAGGAGTGAGCCAGAAGGAAGAGGCAGCCGGGAAAGTGTGCTCTATTAAGTTACCAGATGAAGCCTTCTGAGAGCCAGTGTAGACACACACCTCCGAATTACCCCATCTGTAGGGCGATGGAGTTGGGGGTTTATCCACTAATTCCCCCACCATAGGTTGAGGGTGGCTCCTGGGTGGGTGTGAGTTCCCCAGCACTTCTGTCTTACTGTGTGGGCTCTGCAAAATCACCCCGGCATCTGGGGAAAGCTTGTGGCCAGGTACTGGCAGTGGGAAGCTGGGCTGGGCATGCACTGACAGCACCACACTATCTGCCACGTAGCTCATAAATGTGTGTTGAATGGAGGAACAAAAGCAACCGTGGAAGGCAGAACAGCCCCCCAAAGATGTCAGTGGCCTAATCCCAAGAGCCTGTGGATATGCTACATTACATGGCAGAAGGACTTTGCAGATGTGATTAAACTTACAGATCTTAAAATAGGGAGATTATCTGGTGGACCCAATCTAATTACATGAGCTATTAAAAGCAGAGAACTTTCCCAAGCTGGAGTGAGAAGGAAGCAGCAGAAAGAGCAGCTGGAAAGAGCCAAAGCATGGGAGAGACTAGATTTGCGTAAGAAGGAGCGCTGGCAGCCCTTAGAGGCAGAGGCTGGCTCCCAGCTGACAGCTAGCAAGGGAACAGGGACCTCAGTCCTACAGCCACAGGATCTGGATCCTGCCTACCACCCGACTCCACTCCGAAGTGGGTTCCTCCCCAGAGCCTCCAGCTAAGGGCCTGGGCTGGCCAACACCTCTACTACAGTCTTGGGAGGCTCCAAGCCCCATACCCAGCTGAGCCCCTTGCACTTCTGAGCTACAGACGGTGAGATAATGATTGTGTGTTATTTTAAGCCACTGGATTGTGGTAATTCATTACAGCAGCCCTGGGAAATGAGTACAGAAACTGAGGCTCAGAATGGGTGAATAACTTGCTCAATGCCATACAGTCAGTAAATGATAGAGTTGAAAAGTCATTTTTTGGGAGAAAAAAGATGGCGGAGGGGTAGGGGACCCCTTTCTCAGCTGGTCCCGAGTCGAGCTGGATATGTACCAGACCACCCTGAAAACCCACGGGATCAGCCTGAGACTCAGGAAGATACATCTGGATCTCTACAAATGAACATGTCCAGTGCTGAATATTGAGCGGGGAGCCGTGAATCTGCGCTCAGATATCGGAAGATAAACAGAAGGGGGAGGGAGCCGCCAAGCTCGGGCACTGGGAAGCAGTAGCCACCTGCACTGGGGAGCGGGCAGGACTCACAGACTGGCACACACGAGAGAGCAGACTGAGGCCGTGAGCCCAGGAACGCACGCAACCAGACTGAAAACTGGAGCTCTGGAGTGCTCATTGGAACTGGACTGATACCAGGAGCTCGGGAGCATGCGCGATCAGACTGAAAGCCGGTGCTCAGGAGCGCGCGTGAACCACACTGAAACAAGGAGCTCAGGAGCGTGCGCAGGAACTGGGGCGGCTGGCGGTGTTAGAAGCACAAAGGACAGAGACATGCCAGCCCTGGAAGTGAGGGCTGGGAGAGTGGCTGTGGGGCTAACAACCCAGGATGCTGCAGGGTTTTTGGCAGCACTGACAGAAACAGAGTTAAAGTGGCCAAGAGAGCTCAGTGGAGAGCGGACTGAGATCTCTCTGTTCTGAGACAGAGGCTAGGATACGGCCACTTGCTCTGACTCTCAGAAGAGGTACAGAAAACCACCAGGGAAAGCCGCCAGAGAACAAAAGCCCAGAAATACCAGCTCACATTGTGCCCATCCCCATCACCTCTCGCAGGGGACAGGGCGACTCTACCCAAACAGGGTTGCCTGAATATCAGCGTGGCAGGCCCCTCTCCCAGAAGGCAGGCTGAAAAATGAAGAGCCCACATCCCTAAGGTCCCTATAAAACAAGTGCACACTGCCTGGGTCCTGGTCAATAATTTGGGCTCTGGGCAACCCTGCAACCTCTCCTCATCAGAATGACAAGGAGGAGAAATCCCCCCCAGCAAAGAAAAGATAATGAGTCTGTGGCCTCTGCCACAGAACTGATGGATATGGATATAACCAAATTGTCAGAAATGGAGTTCAGAGTAACAATGATCAAGATGATGTGTAGGCTTGAAAAAAAATATTAACGAAAGATTAACAAGAATATAGAATCTCTAAGGGTGCAAATGAGAGCGAATCTGGCAGAAATTAAAAATGCTATGAATCAAATGCGGTCAAAACTAGATGCTCTGATGGCCAGGGTAAATGAGGCAGGAGAACGAATTAGTGAATTGGAGGATGGGATGGTAGAAGAGAAAGTTAAAACAGAAACTTGGCTCAAAAAAATCCAATCTCAAGAATGTAGATGACGGGAGATTACTGACTCAATGAAACATTCCAATGTCAGAATCATCGGCATCCCTGAGGGGGTGGAGAAAGACAGAGGTCTAGAAGAGATATTTGAACAAACTGTAGCTGAAAACTTCCCTAATCTGACAAAGGAAAAAAGCATTCGTGTCCAAGAGGCAACCCTCCCAAGGTTGACCACGGCAAACCTATACCACGTCACATCACAGTGCAATTCGCAAATATTAGATCCAAGGACACAGTATTGAAAGTGGCCAGGAGGAAGAAAATCCTTATGTACAGAGGACATCAGATCTGTCTACAGAGACCTGGGAGGCTAGGAAAGGATGGCAGGGTATTTTCAAAGCTCTATCTGGAAAGAACATTCAGCCAAGGATCCTTTATCCAGCAAGGCTGTCATTCAGAATTGATGGAGAGATAAGGACCTTCCAGGATTGGCAGAAACTGACCAAATTCGTAACCACGAAACCACCCCTACAGGAGATATTAAGGGGGGTTCTATAAAAGTAAAAAGGCCCCAAGAGTGATACAGAACAGAAATTTACAATCTATAGAAACAAAGACTTCACAGGCAACGTGACATCATTAAAATCATATCTCTCAATAATCACTCTCAATGTGAATGGCCTAAATGCTCAAAAAAAACGTCACAGGGTTGCAGATTGGATAATAAGACATGACCCATCCATATGCTGTCTACAAGAGACTCATCTTAAACCTAAAGATACATCCAGATTGAAAGTGAAGGGATGGGAAACCATTTTTCATGCCAATGGACCTCAAAAGAAAGCTGGGGTAGCAATTCTCATATCAGACAGATTAGACTTTAAACTAAGACTGTAGTTAAAGATACAGAAGGACACTATATTATTCTTAAAGGATGTATCCAACAAGTGGATATGGCAATTATAAATATCTATGCCCCCAACAGGGGAGCAGCTGGATACACAAGACAACTCTTAACCAGAATAAAGAGACACATAGATAATAATACATTAATAGTAGGGGACCTCAACACTCTACTATTAGCAATAGACAGATCACCTAAGCAGAAAATCAACAAAGAGACAAGAGCTTTGAATGATATACTAGACCAGATGGACCTCATAGATATATACAGGACACTACACCCCAGAACAACAGAATACTCATTTTTTTCGAATGCACATGGAACTTTCTCCAGAATAGACCATATACTGGGTCACAAAACAGATCTCAACTGATACCAAAAAGACTGAAATGATTTCCTGCATATTCTCAGACCACAATGCTTTGAAATTGGAACTCAATCACAAGGAAAATTTGGAAGAAACTCAAACACTTGGAAACTAAGAACCATCCTGCTCAAGAATGATTGGGTAAACCAGGAAATTAAAAATCAATTTAAACAATTTATGGAGACCAACGAGAATGAAAACACAATGGTCCAAAACCTATGGGACACTGCAAAGGCAGTCCTAAGGGGAAAATACATAGCCATCCAAGCCTCACTCAAAAGAAGAGAAAAATCTAAAATGCAGTTTCTATATTCCCACCTCAAGAAGCTGGAGCTGGAACAGAAGAACAGACCTAACCCACACATGAGAAAGCAGTTGATCAAGATTAGAGAAGAGATCAATGAATTAGAAATCAGGAGCAGAGTAGAGCAGATCAACAGAACTAGAAGCTGGTTCTTTGAAAGAATAAATAATGTTGATAAGCCACTGGCCAGACTTATTCAAAAGAATAGAGAAAGGACCCAAATTAATAAAATTATGAATGAAAGGGGGGAGATCACAATCAACACCAATGACATAGGAAGGATCATTAGAAACTTTTATCAACAGATTTATGCCAATAAATTAAACAACCTGGAAACCTATAAACTATCAAGACTGAAACAGGAAGAAACTGATTGTTTAAACAGACTGATTAATTATGAAGAGATTGAAGCAGTGATCAAAAACTTCCCCAAAAACAAGAGCTCAGGGCTTGCCGGATTCCCCGGGGAATTCTACGAAACATTCAAAGAAGAAATAATACCTATTCTCCTGAAGCTGTTTCAAAAAATAGAAACAGAAGGAAAACTACCGAACTCATTCTATGAGGCCAGTATTACCTTGATCCCCAAACCAGGCAAAGACCCCATCAAAAAGGAGAGTTACAGACGGATATCCCTGATGAATATGGATGCCAAAATTCTCAACAAGATCCTAGCTAATAGGATCCAAAAGTACATTAAAAGGATTATCCATCACGACCAAGTGGGATTCATCCCTGGGATGCAAGGGTGTTCAATATTCGCAAATCAATCAGCGTGACAGAACATATCAACAAGAAAAGAGTCAAGAACCATATGATCCTCTCAATTGATGCAGAAAAATCATTTAACAAAATACAGCATCTTTTCCTGATTAAAACACTTCAGAGTGTAGGGATTGAGGGTACATTCCTCAATTTCATAAAAACCACCTACGAAAAGCCTACAGTGAATATCATTCTCAATGGAGAAAAGCTGGAAGCCTTTCCCTTAAGATCAGGAACACGACAAGGATGCCCACTCTCACCATTATTATTCAACATAGTACTAGAAGTCCTAGCAACAGCAATCAGACAACAAAAAGGGATAAAAGGTATCCAAATCTGCAAAGAAGAAGTCAAACTGTCTCACTTCACAGATGACATGATACTCTATATGGAAAACCCAAAGACTCCACCCCCAAACTACTAGAAGTTATAGAGCGATTCAGTAATGTGGTGGGATACAAAATCAATGCTCAGAAATCAGTTGCATTTCAATACACAATGAGACTGAAGAAAGAGAAATTAGGGAATCCATTCCATTTACAATAGCACCAAAAATCATACATTATCTCGGAATTAACTTAACCAGAGACATAAAGGATCTATATTCTAGAAACTACAAATCACTCTTGAAAGACACTGAAGAAGACACACAAAGATGGAAAAATATTCCATGCTCATGGATCGGAAGAATAAACATAGTTAAAATGTCTATGCTACCCAGAGCAATCTACACTTTCAATGCTATCCCGATCTAAATGCCAATGACATTTTTCAAAGAACTGGAACAAACAGCCCTTAAATTTGTGTGGAACCAGAAAAGGCCCCCGATCGCCAAGGAATTGTTGAAAAGGAATTGTTGACAACAAAGCTGGGGTCATCACGTTGCCAGATTTCAAACTATACTACAAAGCTGTGATCACCAAGACAGCATGGTACTGGCACAAAAACAGACACATAGATCAATGGAACAGAATAGAGAACTTAGAAATGGACCCGCGGCTCTTTGGGCAACTAATCTTTGACAAAGCAGGAAAAAACATCCAGTGGAAAAAAGACAGTTTCCTCAATAAATGGTGCTGGGAAAACTGCACAGCTATATGCAAAAGAATGAAACTTGACCATTCTCTCACACCATACACAGAGATAAACTCCAAACGGATGAAAGACCTCGATGTGAGACAGGAATCATCAAAATCCTAGAGGAGAACGTAGGCTGCAACCTCTTTGACATCGGCACAGCAACTTTTTTCATGACACATCTCCAAAGGCAAGAGAAACAAAAGAAAAAATGAACTTGTGGGACTTCATCAAGATAAAAAGCTTCTGTACAGCCAAGGAAACAGTCAAGAAAACTAAGAGGCAGCCCACGGAATGGGAGAAGATATTTGCAAATGACACTACAGATAAAGGATTAGTATCCAAGATCTACAAATAACTTCTCAAACTCAATACATGGGAAACAAATAATCAAATCAAAAAATGGGCAGAAGGTATGAACAGACACTTTTCCAATGAAGACATACGAATGGCTAACAGACACATGAAAAAATGTTCGAAATCATTAGCATCAGGCAAATTAAAAAAATGGGCAGAAGATATGAACAGACACTTTTCCAGTGAAGACATACAAATGGCTAACAGACACATGAAAAAATGTTCGAAATCATTAGCCACAGGCAAATTAAAAAAATGGGCAGAAGATATGAACAGACACTTTTCCAGTGAAGACATACAAATGGCTAACAGACACATGAAAAAATGTTCGAAATCATTAGCCATCAGGCAAATTCAAATCAGAACTACACTGAGATACCACCTTATGCCAGTTAGAATGGCAAAAATGGACAAGGCAGGAAACCACAAATGTTGGAGAGGATGTGGAGAAAGGGGGTCCCTCTTACACTGTTGTTGGGAATGCAAGTTGGTATAGGCACTTTGGAAAACAGTGTAGAGGTCCCTTAAAAAGTTAAAAATTGAGCTACCCTATGATCCAGCCATTGTACTACTGGGTATTTACCCCAAAGATACAGACATAGTGAAGAGAAGGGCCATATGCACCCCAGTGTTCATAGCAGCATTGTCCACAATAGCCAAATTGTGGAAGGAGCCGAGATGCCCTTCAACAGATGACTGGATTAAGAAGATGTGGTCCATATATATGATGGAATATTACTCAGCCATCAAAAAGAATAAGTTCACAACATTTGTAGCAACATGGATGAGACCGGAGGAGAAACTGCTAAGCAAAATAAGTCAAGCAGAGAAAGACAATTATCATATGGTTTCACTCATTTATGGAACATAAGAACTAGGATGATCGGTAGGAGAAGAAAGGGATAAAGAAAAGGGGGGTAATCAGAAGGGGGAATGAANCAAATTGTGGAAGGAGCCGAGATGCCCTTCAACAGATGACTGGATTAAGAAGATGTGGTCCATATATATGATGGAATATTACTCAGCCATCAAAAAGAATAAGTTCACAACATTTGTAGCAACATGGATGAGACCGGAGGAGAAACTGCTAAGCAAAATAAGTCAAGCAGAGAAAGACAATTATCATATGGTTTCACTCATTTATGGAACATAAGAAGTAGGAAGATCGGTAGGAGAAGAAAGGGAAGAAGGGGGTTAAAAAGAAGGGGGAATGAGCCATGAGAAACTGTGGACTCTGGGAAACAAACTGAGGGCTTCAGAGGGGAGGGGCGTGGGGGAATGGGATAGGCCGGTGATGGGTATTAAGGAGGGCACATATTGCATGGGCACTGGATGTTATATGCAACTAATGAATCATGGAACTTTACATCAAAAACTTGGGATGTACTAACATAACATAATAAAAAATTTTTATAAAAAAAAAAAGAAAAGTCATTTTTCGTCACTACCCAGTCCCTGACCTCTAGGTAATGCTATCTCCTGATCTTTGAGGTGCAGAAGAAGAGAGGGAACCCCTGAGAAAGGCTGTGGAAAGTGGGGACAGTATGGTTAAGAGCACATATTCTGGATTGGACATATTTGAAGTCTGTTCTGTAACTAATTAGCTGGGTCACCTTGGACAAAATCACATTACTTTCTCTAAGCCTTAATTTCCTCATCTGTAAAATGTAGGTGATAATGGCACCTCCCTCGTGGGGCGTATTGTGAGAATTAGAGGAGATTGTGCTTATAAAGGGTTGTCTGTGACACCAGGCACATGGGAAGTGCTAGGTAAAAATTTGCCTAGTGTGGTCATATATTCAGCATCCATTTTGTGTCAGGTGTCTTAGTGGAACCCCAATGCACAAAACCACTGAGGTAAGTATTGTTGTGCCCATTTTACAGATGAAGCAACAAGGTTCCTATATGCTTTTACTTTTTTACTGTGTGCATTTTAATTTATGAAATTAAATGAAGGATGGGAATTTCACTTTCATCCATGAAAAAGCCAACAGCGAGATGGAAAGAAGGCAAACACATGAGTGAATCCTCATGTTTGCCCTGGTGTTTAGCCTAGAGGCACTTTCTAGATCACAATGTAGGATGGTGGCAGAGAGAAGAGTTTGAATATGCTGGAGTAGGTTGACATCTGTAGGGCAGAGTGCCAAAGGGGAGGGATTTGTCCGGGGGAGGACGGCAGAGGGAGAAGTCCATGTGGGGGTTTCTGGGTAGGTCCTTGGCCAAGGGCTGGAGTGCACATGTGCAAGGAGACTCTGAAAGGCCCAGCAGAGAATGAAGACACTGGTGGTCATCTGATGGAGTTCCATCCCAGTCTGAGTGGACAGACCTTACTGAGTATCCTGGACATTCAGCTGATAGCTCAGAAAGGCCACAAGAGTAAAGACCTTAAGAGTAAAGATCAAGCACTGGGGCCATGTCCTAGTACAAAAGACAGAAAAAGACATACCATCCCAATGGTAAGCTAAAGAAAGCTGGTGATATTGTGTAAATATCAGACAAAACTAACTTTAAGGGGTGCCTGGGTGGCGCAGTCATTAAGCGTCTGCCTTCGGCTCAGGGCGTGATCCCGGCGTTATGGGATTGAGCCCCACATCAGGCTCCTCCACTAGGAGTCTGCTTCTTCCTCTCCCACTCCCCCTGCTTGTGTTCCCTCTCTTGCTGGCTGCCTCTCTCTCTGTCAAATAAATAAATAAACTCTTAAAAAAAACCAACTTTAAGATAAGGAGAACTATCAGAGAGAAAGAGAGATTTTTCATAAGCACAAGAAAGCCAATTCAAATGTATATGTACCTAATAACAGAATTTCATAATAAATAAAGCAAAACCCCATAGCTTAAGGCAAGAGTAGATCTTATAGATCTTAACATCCATAGATCTTATAAATGATAAATCTATCATCATGTTTGGCAAGGTAACAACTCTCAGTAATTGAAGAAAATATAGACAAAAATCAGTAAGGATATAGAAATTTTGAAACTATCAATCACCTTGATCAAACCGACATTTTAAAAGCACTACCCAAATAATTGCAGAATACCCCTCCTTTTTTTTAGGTACATGAAATATTCACTAAGATGGATCATAAATTGGGCCATAAGCTAAATCTCAATAAAATTCAAAACTTGACATATTTTAAAAGACTAAAATCATATAAAGTGTGTTCTCTGCCCACAATGGAATGACATTAGAAAATCACCACAGCTGTAAATACCTATAAAAAAGGAGAAAGATGTCAAATCAATAACCCAACTTTAATTAATAACCTTAAGAAACTAGAAGAAGAGGAGCAAATTGAACTAAAAGCAAGCAGAAGGAAAAAATGGTAAAGATTATGGTGGAAATGAATGAAAAGAATACAGAAAAACAATAGAGAAAATTAATGCAATCAAAAGTTATTTCTTTGAAAAGATACCCCAAATTGACAAACCTTTGGCTAGATGACCAGGAACAAAAGAGAGAAGATTCAAATTACTAAAATCAGGAATGAAAGAGGGGGCATTATTACCAACCTTACAGAGTAAAAAATCGCCAATGTTACTTTGATACCTAAAACTGGAAAAAGACATACGAAAACCACAGCCCAACATCCTTTTTGGATACAGGTGCAAAATCCTCAACAAAATATTAGTAAACCAAATCCAGCAACCTATAAGGATTACAGGACTACGACAAAGTTGGATTTATCTCAGAAAGGCAAGGTTAGTTCAACATCCAAAAATCATTTAATCATATCAATAGAACAATAAATAAAAATCACATTGTCGTCTAAATAGTTGCAGAAAAAGCATTTGACAAAACCCAAACCTTCTCATGATAAAAAAAATTCTCAATCCACGAGGAATAGAAATGAACACTCTCAACCACACTGAGATACCACCTTACACCAGTTAGAATGGCAAAGATAGACAAGGCAAGAAACAACAATTGTTGGAGAGGATGTGGAGAAAGTAGAACATTGTTGGTGGGAATGCAAGTTGGTACAGCCACTCTGGAAAACAGTGTGGAGGTCCCTTAAAAAGTTAAAAATTGAACTACCCTATGACCCAGCCATTGCACTACTGGGTGTTTACCCCAAAGATACAGACGTAGTAAAGAGAAGGGCCATATGCACCCCAATGTTCATAGCTGCATTGTCCACAATAGCCAAATCATGGAAGGAGCCGAGATGCCCTTCAACAGATGACTGGATTAAGAAGCTGTGATCCATATATACAATGGAATATTACTCAGCTATCAGAAAGAACGAATTCTCAACATTTGCTGCAACATGGACGGCACTGGAGGAGATAACGCTAAGTGCAACAAGTCAAGCAGAGAAAGACAATTATCATATGATTTCTCTCATCTATGGAACATAAGAACTAGGATGATCGGTAGGGGAAGAAAGGGATAAAGAAAAGGGGGGTAATCAGAAGGGGGAATGAAACATGAGAGACTATGGACTATGAGAAACAAACTGAAGACTTCAGAGGGGAGGGGGTGGGGGAATGGGATAGACTGGTGATGGGTAGTAAGGAGGGCACATATTGCATGGTGCACTAGGTGTTAGACGCAACTAATGAAGCATCAAACTTTACATCGGAATCTGGGGATGTACTGTATGGTGATTAACATAATATTAAAAAAAAAAGAAATGAACACTCTCAACCTGATAAAGGACATCTATGAAGAAGCCACAGCTAATAGCATACTTATTGGTGAAAGACTGAACGCTTTCCCTCTAAGATCATGAATGAGACAAGGGTATGTACTCTCATCACCTCCATTCACTATTGTACTGTAGGTTCTAGCCAGGAAAACTAGGTAAGAAAAAGAAAATTCTTCACATTGGAAAGAAAGAAACTGTTTGCAGAAGACATAATCATGAATATGGAAAATCCTAAGGGATGAACACCAGAAAGAAGAAGGAAGAGAAGAAGGAAAAGAAGAAGAGGAAGAAGAAGAAATCACAAAGAAAGGAAAGAAGGAAAGAAGGAAGGGAGGGAGGGAGGAAGGGACTATTAGAGCTAATAACTAAGTGCAGGAAGGTTGCAGAATGCAAGATAAATGTACAAAAATCAACTATATTCCTATGTCCCAGCAATGCATAATCCAAAAATGAAATTAAGAAAACAATTCCATTTACAATCAAAAGATTAAAATGCTTAGGAATAAATTTAACAAAAGAGGTGAGAGACTTTTACACGGAAAACTACAAAGCAATTTGAAAGCAACTAAAAAAGACCTAACTAAATGAAAGACATTTGTGTTCATGGATAGGACTTAATATTGTTAAGATGGCAATACTGCCCACATTTCGCTACAGATACAATGCATTCTCTATTAAAATTAAGACTTGCCCCCCCTTTTTTGCAGAAATTGATAAGCTGATCCTAAAATTCATGTGGAAATGCAAGAGAGCCAGAATAGCTAAAACAGTCTTCAAAAATAACAAGGATGGAGAAATCATACGTTCCAATTTCAAAACTTACTTCAAACCTACAGTAATCAAGACTGTGGTACTGGCATGAGGACAGATATATACATCTGGTATAGAACTGAGAGTCCAGAAATAAGCCACTGCGTTTATGATTGACTGATTTCTGACAGAGTGCCAAGACAGGTGAAGAACTGTCTTTTCAACAAAAGGTAGTAAAACTGGATATCCACAAATCCAAACTGAATCAGAGACCTTATTAGCGTAAGAGCCAAAGCTACAAAACTCTTGGAGGAAACGTGGGTGTTTTTTTTAGTTGGATTAGACAATGATTTCTTAGCAGTGATATGAAAAACACAAGCAACAAAATCAAAAATAGATCAACTGGACTTCATCAGAATTAAACATTTTTGTGCTTTAAAGGACACCATCAAGGAAGTGAAAAAGACAACCCACAGAATAGGAGAAAATATTTGCAAATCATATCTCTGATAAAGATCTAATACTCAGAAAACATAAAGAACACTTACAACTCAACAATAAAAAGACAAATAACCCAGGGGCACCTGAATGGCTCAGTCAGTTGAGCGTCCAACTCTTGATTTCAGTTCAGGTCATGATCTTAGGGTCCTGGGATCCAACCCCACGTCGGGCTCTGCACTTGGCAGGGAGCCTGCTTGAGATTCTCTCTCTCCCTCTGCCCCTCCCATTGCACTTATGCTCTCTCTCTCTCTCTCTCTCTCAAATAAATAAATAAATATATCTTTACCAAAAAAGAAGACAAATAACCCAATTTAAAAACAGACAAAGGGGGCGCCTGGGTGGCTCAGTCGTTAACTGTCTGCCTTCAGCTCAGGGTGTGAACCTAGCGTCCTGGGATTGAGCCCCACGAGCCTGCTTCTTCCTCTCCCACTCCCCCTGCTTGTGTTCCCTCTCTCTCTGGCTGTCTCTCTGTCAAATAAATAAATAAAATCTTAAAAAAAAAAGGATTTGAACAGACATTTCTCCAAAGAAGATGTACAAGTGCCCATAAATACATGACGCTCAACATCATTAGTCATTTGGAAATGCAAATCAAAATCACAATGAGGTACCACTTCACATCTACTATGATGGCTAGAATAAAAAACAAACAAACCAGCAATAACAAGTGTTAGGTAGCAAGGATATAGAGCCCCCTGGACCTCTTATACCTTGCTAGTGGGAATGTAAGAGGGTGTAAGCTGTAGAAAACTGGTTGGTAGTTCCTCTAAAAGTTAAACATATATGACCCAACAATATCGTTCCTAGGTATATTCCCAAGAGAACTGGAAACATGTTCACACAAAAATTGTGCACAAATATTCATAGCAGCATTATTCATAAGATCCAAAGGGTAGAAACAACCCAAACGTCCACCAACTGATGAATGGATAAACAAATATGGTCTAGCCATACAATGGAATATTATTCAGCCATGAAAAGGAATGAAGATACAAACACGAATGAATCTTGAAAACATTATGCCAAGCGAAAGAAGCCAAACACACAAGGCCACATATTATATGATTCCATATATATATATAAAATTTCCAGAATGGGCAAATTCATAGAGTCAGACAGTAAGTAGATTAATGGTTGCCAGATGCTTCTGGGGGAGGGGAATGGGGAGTGACTGCTAATAGGCACAGGGCTCCCTATGGGGTGATGAAATGTTCTGGAATTAAATAGCGGAGGTGGTTGCACAACCTTATGAATATACTAAAAACATTGAACTATATGCTTTGTTCTTTGTTATATAGTTTAATAAAATAATTAAAAGAACAGCATATACACACAGCATTTGTGTCAGGAGGCTTTTAGCTGCAGGTAACATAAATACAACCTCCACTAATTTGATCAGTAAGAAAGGTTATTGACTCAGGAAGCTTGTAGTCCAGAGGCAGAAGGCACCCTCCAGATCAAATGATTCAGTAGCTGAAAGTTGGTGTCAAGGACTCAGATTTTGGTACGTCTCTCTGCTCGGTAGTCCTCAGTGCCAGATTTTTTTCAGATTGGTAGTAAGGAATTTCAAGTGACTCCAGGCATCACAGCTGGACAAAACAATGTCCTGAGGCAGAAAAGAGAGCTCATCTTCTTAAGATTTTCTCTTAAGAAAGAGGAAACTTCCCCCAAAGCCCTCAACAGACATGCCCTCACATCTCATGGCCAGAAGTAACTCGTTCATCCTAAGCCAGTCATTATAATCAGGAACAGTATAACTTTCAAGCCACTGAGGCCTAGCCTGGATCTTGGGGTGCTATCAACCTTCCCTGCAGCAAATGGCTGAATGGGGCAAGAATGAGTACTAAACATAGTAAGAATTAGGAAGGAGTGGGAAATAGATGCTGGATGGGAAGCCAATAGCTAAGTTATCTCAACAGAAGATGATTGACTCAACTTTTATAAATTTGATTACATAGTATTAAAATATTCAATCAATGAGCTAGAAAAGAGTACATGGACAATGTGAAATCCAGTGTTCTCCATGAGATTTAAGATGTAATAGTACCAACCAAGGATACGTCAGGACCTCCATCCTCTCTGCCAGAGGTTCCCCAAAGAGGTTCCATCTTCTATTAACTGGGCATACCCTAAAAGAGACCTTAGCTACAGAATAAAGAGAACCCTGACCTGAGAATATGTTATGTGTATCACACACAAATAAATCAATTTCTAATTATTCCTAAGACAGGATGAGTCATAGAGTACTTCTTTTCAATTTATAAATAAAAATGGTGAACAAAAATAATTTTAGGGGACTTCAGAGGGGAGGGGGTGGGGGAAGGGGATGGACTGGTGGTGGGTAGTAAGGAGGGCACGTATTGCATGGTGCACTGGGTGTTATACGCAACTAATGAAGCATCAAACTTTACATCAGAATCAGGGGATGTACTGTATGGTGATTAACATAATATAATAAAATAAAATTAATTATAAATTAAAAAAAAATAGGCAAAAGACTTGAACAGATGCTTCATAGAATAATATATCCTAAGGGCCAATGAGCATGTGAAAAAGTGCTCAACTTCATAAGTCATCAGGGAAATGCCACTTCTAAAATTAACAGCACTGGCACGCCAAAATGTTTGTGAAGACATAAAGCAGCTCGAGATGTCAAACACTGCCAGGGGAATGTAAAATGGTACATCCACTTCGGAGAACAGTTTGTTTCGTTTCTTACAAAGTTAAACAATAGCTACCCCAAACCTACCCATCCCACTCCTAGTTATTAATCCTCGAGAAATGAAAACAAACACCCTCAGAAATACTTGTTCAAGGATATTCATAGCAGTCTATTCGTAAGTCAAAAAGGAGAAATAACCCAAATGGCTGTCAACAGGAGAATGGATAAACAAAATTGTGGTGTATTCATAATGGAATACCATTGACAAATGGAAAGGAACGCAAAACCGCCCAATATGGATGAATTTCACAGACATGATGTTGAATGAAAGAAGGCAGACCCTCAAAAGTATATACTGTGTGATTCCATTTACATGATTTTCAAGAACAGGTACATCTAACTCATGGTGATAGAAATCAGAACAGTGATTGCCTATGGGGGTTAATTGGAAAGGAACGTGAAAAAAACTTTCTGGTGATGGAAATGTTCTGTATGCTGAGAATCGTGTTGATTACAAGGGTATATACACTCACCCAACTCTGTTTATTGGTACACCCAAGATCTGTGCATTTCAGTGTATGTTAATTTTTCTTCAATTAAAAGAAATGAAAAAGGTGAGAGACAGAAATGGTGACTAGCAGGGAGGTGTCTGGAGCCAAACTGGAAGAGGCAGGAATTCAGAGTTCAACAGTTTGCCTCTAATGGTCTGGGTCCTGGGACCCTGAGAGGTGTCTAAGCAGGGGTGTGTGGCTTAGACTTTGGTGCGCTCCAGGGACAGTGTCTGCCTCCTGTACCTTGCTGTATAGCTTTGGTGGCTGAGTCAGCTTAGCTCCTAGGATCTGGGCTTTGCCATCTGCCCCATCCTTCCTGAAACACCTCGGAGAGTTTGTCCCTGAGGAGAGGCTCAGCTGGAGGCAGAGGAGCCCCTGGGCCTCCAGTATCCAGCCCTGCATGAACCAGGACTGAAGAGGAGCCACCCCCTCCCCCATCCTCACCCCCTGCTTTCCTGAACTGAGCAGGACTGAGGCTTCTGAGAAATCTCATTTTGAGTGCCAGCCGCCCGCCCTAGTCCTGCTCTATGATTTATCACCACTCTGCATGGGTGATGACTCAGTGTGGGGGAGGCGACACAAGCCTTGCTGCTGCCAAGGCAGGCCAACGCTGCTGCTGAGGGAGGAAAAGCTGCCCATCCCTGTGGGGACTTGGGGTTTCTGCTCCTGACCTCTCTGCTGCCCATTCTGTCCAGATAGGATGAAAGGAGCAGAAAGGGCTTGAACTTTGGGGACAGACCAAGTTGGGGTCATCATAGGTAAGCCTTAGTTTCTTGTTCTGTAAAATGGGGTAGGGGTGTTTTAGGGCTTTGGGTGCATGTGATTTATTGAGGGAATGTCCTTGGAAATACCTGTAAGGGGTGAGGGCAACAGGATAGGGAAGGGGGGGCAAGGGGGAATGTGACCCCACGTAAGGTCCAGCCTTGGCCTGATCCACTGGGGACTGTGAGATCGATCACACTACAAACTTGTTCACAGCCCCAGATGAGATGGGGAGCCACCCTTTGGCATCCCCTTTTCAGCACTGACTGTGGGATGTTCTTGGAGGGATGTAATAAACTAGGGAGGCTCCTGTTAACCTAGGGCAATTTTCCAGAGAAGAGGGGCAGCTTTGAGCTCTTGGTAGCCAACACTTACACAGCTGGTGGGTGGGCATGCTGGCCTGGTTACGGAGAACTGACTGGGGCCCCAACAGCACCTATGAAAGGGGTAAAATACCCATTGCCCAGGGCTTCTGTGAGTTCACACAACAGGCAGTGAAGAAATAGTAACTGTTTCTTAGATGCATGAGAAGTGGCACTTAAGGCAAATATGCGTGCCCTGCCTACTGCAAATTCAAGTTTTGCGGACCAGGGCAGGGTGAGAATCCAAAGTCTATGCATTTAAGCAAGAGCAATATCAAAAATACTTAATAATCAGAAAGAAGCTGGCAGAGCAGCTGGGTTCTAGAGGCCCCCTTTAGTTCCTGGAAAGTTTGGGGTTCCTGAGGACAGTGGCTGGAGTAGTGGTGGGGAACCCTTTAAGAACCTGGGACAGTGGTTACCAATCATCTGGTCTTACCAGCTTGGCACATCATTCTGCCTTCTGCTATGCACCGGGATGAGCTTTTTGCACACCTACCAGAGACAGGGGAGCCTTCAGTCACCTGTCCCCACTCCGCCCGCTGACATTTCTCTGTCATGCGCTTCTAAGAAGTTGAGCATTGACCACTGAGCATCAACTTGTCCATTCAACTCAGGACTCTGCTTTTGATGGGGTCTTTCCACAAACAGTGAGTTTAAAATGTTCTTGGGAGGTCCACATTTTCTCTAATAAGCTACTGTATGTACATCGTGGAGGGAAGAACACTGACTTGGAATCATATAGACCTGGTTTTGAATCCAGCTCTGCCATTTCTTGGCTGTATGCTCTCGAGCGAGTTGCCTTACCTCTCTGAGCCTCAGCCTCCATCTCTGTAAAAAAAAAAAAAAAATTTTTTTAAAGGGATAAGTTAACGTGCCTGCTCAGAATGATGACTGGGAGGAGTAAGGCTCACCATGCGATGTGCTTAGCACACAGTAAGCCCTTGATAAATGTTTGCTCTTTGCCCCTTCCCTCTTCCGGAACAATGTTATTTTTGGTCCTGTCATTCCTGGGGAAGCAGCCTTCCTAGGTTGACCACCTGTGCTAGGGGGTCCTGCTCATTGCTTGTTTACCCTAATGGAACTCTTTACCCTTTGGGAGGGGACCTTGTCCTTTCAGTTTCTGGCCCCAGTTCCAGGAACTGCCCCACAAAGGCTCGGTTTTTTTTCTCTCAGCTATTTCTTACATCTCCCAGAAAACATATCTCTTTTATGAGCACCCGCATTGTCCCCTTCATCCGGCCTCCCTTTCCTTGGAAAGACCGTTTTCCCCGAGGTTGAGCCTTTGCCAGTAAGTAGTGCCTGTTGTTTGGAATCCCGATAAGATGGGATGAAGACCCACACAGAATCTGTCATCACAGATGACTTCAAAGGGGCTGATGGTCAGTGCCTTAATTAGAGTTGCGTCTGCAGGAGATGAGGCACTTACAGGTCATAAATATCAGGGACAGGCAGCATGATCCCAGCCTGATCTCAAGGTCCAGAGAGGTAGCTAACAAGTGAAGTGTGTCTCTTGATATAATCTGGGAGTTCAGACCAAGTGAGAGAGATCCAAGTGTGCAGGGGCCCTGCCTGGAGTTCCAGGACTGCCCCCTGCAGCGGGAGGGGATTGGCGCTTGAGCCCTGGCATGGTCACTTACCAGCTCTGTGATCTACAGCATTTTACTAAACCACTTCGTGCCTCAGTTGCCGCTCCTATAAAATGGATATGATGATAATCAGCATTTTTTCCTGATAGTGGGGGTTTTCCTCCTTGACACACAGGATGGTCACTTCTGGTAGCAGCACCTGCTTCTCCTGGAGAGTAGCCCCTGAAAGCCCAGGCCTTGTGTTTGGGAAAGGCTGGCCTTCAAATTGGGCATGTATTTATTTCAGCCCTGGCCTACAAGCATATTCATCTTCAGGCCCTCCTTTATTGTGCAGAGATGGATGCTGGACCCCTGAAGTTTCAATGGACCGATTCCAGGACTTCTATTGGACGTGTTAAGAAACAGCTCTTTCCACAGGGGTTTCAGAGATCTCCAGGGAGGGTTTGTACTCAGGGCTGCTCATGGCCATTTTGCTTCCATAAAAGGAATACTTGACTGAGAAGAGAGCCAAAACAAAGCCATGAGATAGAGTGGAAGGCATCTGATAACATCCTTTGAACACCTGGATCCAGCTGGACCTGAACATCTCCTCAGGGTTTTTAATCACTGTTTTTTGCTAAAGCCAGTTTGGGTTGGGTTTTCTGTCCTTTGCAGTTGAAGAGTCCTTCAGTTAGTGTCATATATACAACAATAACACATTCCTCTCGAGTTGTTTGAAGATAAACCAGGAGAGGCTCTTAGCACAGTACTTGGCACACAGTAGGCACTTAATAAATTCCCCTTTCTCCAGGGCCTGCTTTTTCATTTGTCAGATGGGTGCATTAAACTGTGTCCCAATGCTTCTTAGTGGAGAGGGAGACCATAAAGGGGAAATCTGAGTAGTCTGTTAAAGTAGCAGGGGAGCACTGGGGTAGGAAGAATGCTCCCCAAACGTCCACATCCTAATCCCTGGACCCTGTACGTAAGTTACACTACATGGCAAAAGAACTTCAGCAGATGTGGTTCAGTAAGGATTCTGAGACAAAGAGATTCTCCTAGAATATACAGGTAGGTCCAACCTAACCATGCACACCCTTAAAAAAACCCTGAGAATCAGGTCAGAGATGCAATGTTGTTGGCTTTGAAGATGGAGAAAGGGGGTCTTAAACCAAGAAATGTGGCAGCTTCTAAGAAGCCGGAAAAGGTGAAGAAATGGATTCCTTCTAGATCCTACAGAAAGTAAAGCAGCCCTGCTGACACTTTGATTTTAGCCCAGGGAGACCGGTGTCCAGACTCCAATCCTCCAGAACTGTAAGATAATCAATTTATGTTGTTTTTAGCCACTGAGTTTGTAGTAATTTGTTAACAGCAGTGACAGAAATTCATACACGCATTCACACATTTACTTACTCTTCATTCACTCATCATCAGCAACTGTATCTGTTAGTGAAACAGGCCCTGTTTCACTAACAGTAAAATAGATTTCATTTCTGCTCATGATCTACTGGCAACACAGAAAATACTACTCAGTTTGGAAAGCTCTGTCATGGGAAAATGAAAGCTCTACAATGGGGAATGTACATGTTGCTATGGGAACGCAAAGGAGGCACCTAACGCAGTGTCGGGGTGAGACTGATGGTGGCCAGAGAAGACTTCCTGTAGGAAGTGCTGTCTAAGCAGAGACAGGAAGGATAAGCAGAGTTAACCAGAATATGAGCAGTCTTCCCTGGGGGGAGCTAAAGAGCATATGGTAGTGTATTAGTCAGAGTTCTCCAGAGAAGCAGATGCAACAGAACATGTACATATGTACATAAAAATTTATTTTAAGGAATTGGCTCATAAAATTGTGGCGGTATGGTAAATCCAAAATCTGCAGGCTGTATACCTAGGGAAGAGTCACAGTTCAAGTCCAAAGGCCTCCTGCTGGCAGAACTACTTCTTGCTCAGGGAAGGTCAGTCTTTATTCTAGTAAAGTCTTCAACTGATTAGATGAGGCCCAAACCCCTTATGCAAGGCAATCTGCTTTACTCAAAGTCCACCCATTTAAATGCTCATCTCATCCAAAATACACCTTCACAGAAACATCCAGAACAATGTTTGACCAAATGTCTGGCCACTGTGGTCCAGCCAAGTTGACACATAACATTGGCCATTATAGGTGGGCACCAGTTGACTCCACAATATACAGACATATGAAAAACCATATTATTTTTGTCTCAGTCATTTAAGGATGTCCCTCTATCCACACTCATCAGATTGGCAAGCACTTCAGTCTCAGAAATGTTTTTTTCAGGCCACCCCTTTTTAGGTTCAAAAAAGAATGAAGGATAAGGGCATTTTGGGACCACTGGGAAAGCAGTGATGGGGCCTGTTTCCTAGTCCACATGAAGGCTACTGTGGCCATTTCTCCCTCTGCTCCCCAAGACAGCTGTTTGGCCTGTTTCTCTGCTCCATCAGCCCCTCCTGGCTCCTAAGTTTTCCTTCACCACCAGCCACACGCTCGGATGTGGAAACCCTCATGAATTCACTCACGGTCTCAGGGTTATTTCCCCAGGCATTTTGCAACTGCAGGGACACTATGTCTCTTCCCTCCTTGCAAAAATGATCACCCTGAGAACCCCTCCATTTCCTTTCCTGCCCCCTCCTCCCTAATCAGATCTCAGCCCCCACCCCAGCCTCCCTCCATAGACTTACAAGGTCTAGCTGAAGTCTGGTGTAGGTGAGGGCCCTTCTAAAGGCCTGGAAAGTTCTGTTTGAGGCTCTAAAACACAAAAGCTCCTGGAAGTATCAGAATCCACACTCGGAATTACAAAGGGATTTGGGGGAGACAGGAGGTATTGCTAATGGCTTGTAACTTTACTGACTCATCGGCAGGAACGAGAATTAGAAATAAATTCTTCAATGAGTGACTTTGCCACATGCACATTAGACAGAAGCACCTGCTGTGCAAAGGCCCTGGAGCAGGAGGGAAATCACAAGGAGGCAGGGGTGGGCAGAGAGAACAAGGGGAGAATGGTGAGAGATGAGGCTGGGATGGTAAGCAGAGGCCAGACCACAAGGGGGCCTTCTGCCAGATAAGAAGTTTGAAAATTATCCTGAGGATGACAGGGAGATGTGAAGTACTTTAAGTGGGAAGCAACACGATCACGTTTGTGTTTTAGAAGACTCCCTTTGGCAACTGGGCAGAAAGTGTTCTTGATGGGTATTATGGGCTGAATCATGCCCTACTCCCAAATTCATATGGTGAAGTTGGAACCCCTAGAAATTCAGAATGTGACTGCTTTGGGAAATAGGGCCTTTCAAGAGGTAACAGAAATAAATAAAGAGGTCATTAAGGTAAAGTAAGGTCATACGGATGGGCCCTAACAGAAGATGTCTGCTGTCCTTATAAGAAGATGAAATTGGGACACAGACACAGAGGGAGACCATGTGAAGAGATACAGCAGGAAGATGGCAATCTGCAAATCAAGGAGAGAAGCCTCAAAAGAAATCCAGCCTACTGACACGGTGATCTCGGATGTCCAGCCTCCAGAACCATCCGGAGACACATTTCTGTGGTTTAAGCTGGCCAGTCTGTGGTGCTGTCACAGAGAGCAGCCCAAGCAGATGTGTACAACAGGGTAAGCGTGGCCCCCGGGACACTGCCAGGGCAGCTGCTGTGACTCTCAGACAAGAACTCGGTCTGGGGGTGACGGGCAGACGGCCCCCAGAGGGGCTCAAAAGCCCGCAGCTGGGTGAGGCCTGAGACCAGACACATTGACTTCCCAAAAACTTCTAGCTGTGTTGAGGAGGGCAGGGCCGGGATGGTGACTGATTACATCTGGAAAACTGTTCTCTGGCCATATTCCCGCATGCTTCCACACCATGTGTTGTGGATTTGGCTGCCCTGGACCTTAAGCAGACTTCCTCAAACCGAAACTTTTTTTCTCCTGCTTCTTGGATACAGTGGCATTCTCCAAAGCTTAGTCACACCAAGAAATTTTTATCAAGAAAGATCAGATCATTTTTCTTCCTTTGAGGGCCTGATCACACCCATGGGTATACCCTGTCAATTGTTTCACGAAAACTTGGCATTTGGACACTTCTGGTGGTTTTAATTATGTCTAGATCTAGAAACAAAACACTCACTTTTATATTTTTATATGTAAATATTTATATATTGCAGTTTATGTAATTATATATATTGAGTTATTATTAAAGTACATGAAAATGCATACATCTCAGGTATACAGCTCGATGAATTTTTACTCGTTTAGATTGCTATAGCCCCCCAATCCAGGTCAAGGTATAGAACAAGTCATCTCCCCTGTGCTTTGTATTCAATAACCACCCTCCTCACCCCCAAAGTAATCACTATGACCCAAAATTTATCTGTTTTTGAACTTCTGTAATAAGCTCACGTAATCCTTAGTCCTTTGTGTGTAGTTTCTTTCACTCGATATGATGGCTCAATACGATACCTTTCTGAGATTCATCCATGTTGTTGCATTTATTTGTAACCATTTTTAAAATTATTGCTAAATAGTATTCCATTGTATCACCGTACCTCTCTGTACCCAGTCTCCAGTGGATGGACAAGGGCCAACTTATTTTAAGCAAAGAAAATATAGGTCATGTTAAATTTCAATGAACAGAATGTCAGGGCTGAATGGAGGAAAGCTTGAGATCATCTGTTTCAACTTATTTATTTTTTACATGAGGCCCAGAGAAGGAAAGTGAGTAGCCCCAGGTCCCACAGCTTTGTCTGACCAGAACTAAGATACAAATCAAATCTACTTCTCTGGCCTAATTCCTCTCCATATCTCACCGAAATCTTTTAAACAAATATGGAAAAATTAATCCTTTATTTCCTAAAAGGACATATCCTTTTAGGCATATAAGTGGCAGGGAAGAGGGAATTCGGTCTAGAGTGTGTGGGAGACCATTTTCTCCTTAAGAAGTTGACATCTTTCTTGGCAAGAGCTGAAAGATTTCCAAGCCTCTGGTGCCTGACCTTGTCTATCTGCTGTGTTCTCCCCAAGGTCGCATCTTAGAAAGAGGCCAGGAAAAGGGCAAGGCTTGTGCGATGTGGAGGGCACAGAACTGGGAAAGACAGCTGTGGTGTGGAGCCCCAGCCTGGCACTGAGCCTGGGGCAGACTCAGCAGTGAGAAAAGAGGAAGAGAAGGCCCCAAGTAGGTAACTCTGATTTTTTAAAAAAATTTTCAGCGCCTTAAGAGACCCCTATGAATAGGGTTAGCCTCAAGGGTTGGGGTATCTGGAGCAGAGGAGCGAGACCATCTTGCTGGACAGCCCTGTGTTGGGATCCCTGCTCAGTAAGCTGTAAGGCTTTGGATGAGTCCTTTTCCCTCTGTGGGCCTCAGTTTCTTTATCTGTGAGATGCGGAAAGCCATTCCATTGGGAGGGTCAGGACGATCCAATAACCTGTCAGTGTGAGAAAGGTGTTGGGTCCGGTTGAGTTCCTTTGTCTTTAACTAGGTGATGGTGGAGAAGTCTCCAGGCCACACCAGCTAGATAGCTGTGAAGTCACTGATACGACCCCATCCCAGATCCAGGGTCAGTCAGGAGCTTCTGCAGGCACCTCCACAGCTCACATCTGTGCAGCTCTGGGACAAGGAGACGATCCCAGCATCCACAATAGAAGGACATGGCTGCCATTCTTCTTGGGAAGCAAAGTGTATGTCTTGGGGTTTTGTTGGACAGTATCTGATGGACAGATACTGCTTGCCATGTGACTTGAGCAAGTGTCTTCCTCGCTCCCAGTTTCTGTTGCTTTCACTGTAAAATGGGATTAAATAACCCCCCTCTACTGCAAGATCACCATGAGGATTAACTGAAGCAATGACTGCCAAAGCACTTAACACAGAACCGGGTTATGTGCAGTAGATAGAAGAACAGGTGTGTGATTCAGGTTGGGTTTGAACCCTGTCCCCACTGCTTCCTAGCTGTGTAATCCTGGAAAACCTGCTTCCTAGCTGTGTAATCCTGGAAAACCTGCTTAAGACCTTTGGGCCTCAATTTCCTCATCTGTAAATTGGGGAAAAGACTGGAACCCACTTCACACAGTGGTTGAGCAGCACCAACAGGTAACAGATGTGAAAAAAATAAAACAGTTTGAAGCTAACTAAAGTTCTTGGATGGTAGGACAGACACCATTTGGGAGGGTTCTTTATTCCTTAATCTCCCTGTCTACCAATCACAGCAATATAATCGAGCTGTAATCAGGGCCAATATAACTGTACTTTATACTACTCTGGCAGCATCTTTTTTATTTTTAAAATTATTCTTTCTAGAAGGGGGTGTTAAAAGGAGACAGGCCCAAAAGGGAGTCACTTGTGCTTAACCCCACATCAGCAAACCAAGACTTAATACCTAACCTGACTGCAGTTTCAACAACCACCCTTGCCCCCAAATGTAACCTTTAGCCAGTCAACATGGAATTACCTGGTCAGCACTAGTGAGAAAAATCCATCTGATAGACCCCCTCCATTCCCCTCAGGAGGGTGACCTTGCCTGAAACAATGCATGCTTTGCTAATAATTTCCTCCGTTCACTCCCCTTCTGTCGTTAAAAACTCCTTTTTACAGCTTTGGTGGAGCTTCTCTCTAAGGATAGATGGGATACTATCTGATTCACGAACCACTGAATAAAGCCAATTTAATCTTTAAATTTATTCAGTTGAACTTGTTTTTTTAACAGATTTGGTTGGTAGCTGTGGGATCCAAAGTGAACTTCTGATGGCATGTGGGGACAGTGAGAAATACAGGCATGGTACCCTGTAAACCCTTTTGAGATCACGGTCTTTCTTGCCATTTCTGAGAGCCATGAGTAAATCCCTCTTGGTTCTGAGCTCTGTTCTCTTTGCAGTGAACTCCCAATCTAATTGACTTTCCAGTCCAGAGCGTAATGGGTCAACTTGCTGGCACGCATTTCCATCTGGCACCCAAATCCCTGGCCTTTGGGTCAGTACACAATTCCTCAGTTCCAGTCTGCAGTCCCCATTTTAAGACTGACTTTATGGAGCCAATAAAACCTTTTGGGATAATCAACCTGGTACCTTGCTCACAAGGTTCTAGCAAAACGGTCTTAAAAAGAGCTTTTGTTTGGGGTGCCTGGGTGGCTCAGTCAGTTAAGCGTTTGCCTTTGGCTCAGGTTGTGATCTCAGGGTCCTGGGATCGAGCCCCACATTGGGCTCCCTGCTCAGCAGACAGTCTGCTTCTCTCTCTCTCTCTGACCCTCCTCCTCACTTGTGCTCTCTCTCTCTGTCTCAAATGAAAAAAAAAAAAAGAGCTTTTATGGTCAATCACTATTCTCACTGCACTTACCATTAGGTCAAGTTTAACGCAAACAAATGTTTTACTGTGATTATCTTTTTAAAAAATCAGGGATAATTACAGGAAGAAAAATTATGTTTGTACCTTTGCAGCTATTAGATTCTAATACTGTTAATTGTCTTGAGGCTTTGAAATTTATCTTTCAACTGGACTGGATTCTGAATTCTTCTAGTTTCTTCAAATATCTAGCTATGATGCATCAAACTAACATTTCTAACTTTTTCCCACCCTTCTGATTTGGAATCACTAAGAACAAAGAAAGATAGCCCTTGAGTCTCCTTGGAAAGGACTATTCCAGGTCCTCCTCACTATCCAGACAGCAGCCAAACTTCAGGGACTTGAACCCTGAGTCCACATCTCACAGCTGAAGAAGGCTCTGTCCTGTGCAAACACTGGAGGCCTCCAGATCCAACTGACCAGCAGGAGCTGATACAGAGGTAGACGGCCTGCTCCTACAATGCCAGATAAAGACTTCATACTTTAAACATGAAACCCTCTGTTCCTCCCTTTCTTTCCTTTACTATGCACTGGCCTGGACCCTCATGCAATTCTCCCAGGCCACTACTGGAGAGGGGTAGCCTTTACCTTTCAGACTGCTGGATTTGTCATCAAAAACTTGTCTGTCCATTAACAATGTCACCTTAGCAGGACACGGTTTGTGCCTCAACAGGGAGTGTCCTTGTCTGCAGTAGTTATCATTCTCTGTGGACCTATGAATGCCTAGACAGCTGGTATATAATTGGACAACATGTCCTAGGTTATTTATCTGTGTCCCTAACTGCCCACAAACAGAGACACCTGATTGGTCGACTCTCCTGGATTTACAACACTGAGTTAGGAATTCCCAGGGGGCATTCATACCTCAGGATTCACTTGCTTTGACAGGGCAATACTTGCCTCATTAGAAATAAAAGTCAATGAGGCTATGATTAGGAATCTCTCCTTAACTCTTGAAAATATTACAGAATTCTGTTAAAATAATAGCTGCCAAAAAAATCCTGACTCTCGTCAAAGCTGTCTTGATAACAGGACAGCCCGATTACCACTTAGCTGAGCAAGGAGGTGTCTGTGCTGTGGGCAACACTACCTGCTATACCTGGAATAACACTTCGGGGAAGTTGAAACTCAGGCACATAAGATCACTGAGCAAACCACTTGGCTTAAAATGGTGATCCCCTTCAATGAGTCTTTCTTTGACTTACTTGATTTTGATTGGTTTGGGTCTTGGGGACCATGGTTCTGAAGCACAGTCCAAACATTAGGAATTATCCTGCTTATAATAATCATAATCATCTCCCTGGTGCATTGTATTCTCCCGAAGACGTAAATGCCTATTTGCAGCCACTAACCACCAAGCACACAATCTCCCGAAGACTGGAATATCAAGAAAGGAACAAAGAGAACAACTTAAGAATTGTGAACCTAAGGTCTTGCCCTGTGAATATCACAAAGATTAATCCAAAAACATCGTGACCTGTGAATACCACAAAAAAGATTCACAAAAGCTTTGAGAACTGCAGAGCAGTTAGTGGAGCTAATGCTTTAAGTTTTGATGACATCTCTCAGTTAAGCTGAGTTGGATCAAAAGGGGAAATTGTTTAAAAGACAGCAAGCCCAAAATGGAGTCAGGTGGGCTAAACCCTAAGCCAGCAAACCAGGACTTAATACCTAACCAGTTTTAAGCCCCCAGAAATGTAAACTTTGATCAGTCATCGTAGAATTTCTTGGTCAGCACCAGTGAGATAATCTGCCAAACAGACCCCCCCTGCTCCCCTTAGGAGGGCGACCTTGCCTGAAACAATGCATTCTTTGCTAATAATTTCCTCTTTCTTCCCCCTTTTCACCTTTAAAGACCTTGCCTTTTCTACTGCTTAGTGGAGCTCCTTTCTACTGCTGGATGGGATGCTGCCTGATTCATGAGCCATTGAATAAAGCCAATTTGTTCTTCAAATACACAGCTGAATTTTTGTTTTTTAACAGGGGCAACGTGGTAATTGGGAAGAATGGGGACGTTGGGTTCAGACTGAGTGTTGAATCCTGATTCAGTCACCTAGCAGCTGTGGGAAAATGGGCAAGCACTTCCCCTCTCCGAACATTACTTTCTTCCTCTGGAAAATGGGGGTGAGTATGCCTACCTTGATGGTTCCCCTGAGGGTGAGATGACACAGTTGGGGCCCAACCCCAGCCCACACTCTGGCCCAGGATCAACCTCTCAGAGTAGGGTTTCCTGGCTTGTCTTTGTGCTGTAGTTGTCATGGTAGTAAAAGTTTAGCTCAAGGGTATCAAGATGACTCCCTGCTTTTCACGGAATGTTGTATTTGTTTACTGTTCTTCAGGCTCTCAGCCTGTACCCTCCACGCCTACATTCTGCACGTGGAAGAGAAGGCAAAGACAGTCACAGCCCCAGGTTCCAGGAAACAATCAGGATTCCTGGCTCCCATGCCTTCCTCTGGCCATCTGGAAACATGGCTAATGAGGCCTTATCCAGGGAAAGGCAAAAGATCTGGGCTTTGATGTCACAGACCTGGGTTTGAATCTGTCTTTTTTTTAAAGATTTTTTAAATTTATTCGACAGAGATAGACAGCCAGCGAGAGAGGGAACACAGGGGGAGTGGGAGAGGAAGAAGCAGGCTCATAGCGGAAGAGCCTGATGTGGGGCTCGATCCCATAACGCTGGGATCACGCCCTGAGCCGAAGGCAGATGCTTAACCGCTGTGCCACCCAAGTGCCCCTTGAATCTGTCTTATTCATTTTAAACCACATGCCCTTGTGGAAGTGACTTCATTGCTCAGATCCTGTGAAACAGGGATAACGATGGTCCTTCCCTTGAAGGATTACTGAGGCACCCTGCTTGTGAGTAGTATCTTCTACTGTTGAGATAAATAAGGGACTGGTGCACGGTTTGCTGACCAAATAGTAAATTCTCCAGGGCGAGCAGAGGCAGGCCTTCTCCTTCACAACTCCTCACAGGCCCCGGGGAGTGTGGTAGGACCCAGGTAAGCACATGTACATTTGACAATGTCACCTGAGTGCTTGGCACACAGTAGATGCTCTATAAATGTTAATTCCCTCTCCTTCAACCTTTCACAGGTAACCTGAAGAAGGGCCAGCACTTCTTTGGGTACCATGATCCTCATTTCCTTCTGCTCAGCCCTTTACAATGTCAAAGGGCTCAGAGTCTCCTTCAGACCCCAGGTCAGCCCTGTGGAGCCCGTTCCCACACAGGGGAGGACACTCAGAGGGGAGGCTCTTGGTAGCTTCATCAACATGGCAGAGCTGGTATGTGATAGCAATTATATCCACTCCACCTGCTGCCCATCCATCACTCATTCACTTAACAAATATTTATTTAACACTATGTGCTCTGTGCATAAAGCAGTTAAGAGGACAGACTCTTGGGCTGTGGGGTTTATAGTCTAACTAGGAGGGAGACATGAATAGATAACTACATAAAAGTTTCTTAATTGCAAGGGTAATAAAAAGCTATGAATGGGAAGTATAGGGAGTTGCTAGAGTGTATAGGGATGACCCAGCCTCCTCTGAGGGGTCAGGGAAGACCTCCATGAGGAGGGTTTCAGCCTGAGTCCCCCAAGAGCAGAGTTTGAGGCAGGGACTTGTTTTTGAGGGGTTAATTTGTACAGGGGGTTGTCCTGGAGAACAGCAAGAAGGGAGAAGGGTAATGGGACAGGGCAGGAGAAAAGCCAATATACAAAGTCGTGTTATCAAGGTTATTACTGTGGGCAACTGTGCCAGCTCCCAAGACCACTGCCCCCCAAAGGAAGGAGGAAGATCGTCCTGCAGAAGGCCTAGCCAGCTTCCCCAGTGCTCCATCCATGGAAGGAGCCCAAGGGCAGCTGTCCAGCCCAGCCCAAGCTGAATGAGAGTTTGTACCCAGATGAGTCAGGCACAGGAGGTGACATTTTCCATGCAGTTTGGGAAGGCCTAGGAGAGGATGCCAGGTGGAGGGACAGGTCCAAATTCACCAGCCTGTCAGAGAAGTGCCACAGCCCAGGCCCCCAGCGCTTCTGCTGGTCTGAGCCCCCAGAGAAGTAGCTCCTTCCTGACACCCACCCAAAGCTGTATTTCTCAGCCTCCAGCAGGGCACTTTCTCTACCCGGTGCCTCTGCTACTGATCCAGGTGGGCGTGGGGTACATTGGTGAGAAGCAGATTTGTTTCCTTCTCCTCCTCTCTGGACTTCTTGCCTCTTGGACTCCCAAAGGCTTCAGAAAGAAGGAATGGTGAGAAAAAGGTATCCTGGCCTGCTCTGGACGTCTTGGGAAAGCTGTGCTGTCAGATGTTGTCCACCTCAATTCCAGGAAATCTTTACTTTCGGGCCACCAGATGGTATGCAGCTCCAGTCAGGGTGTAGTGCTTTTTTTTTTTTTTTTTTTTTTAAGGTGTGTCACATGAATCCAACAGTCTATTCCCTGGAGTTCAGCTCGGGATGGCTGCTCCTGATAAGGGCCTTTCCAGAGAGGCTGAAGGGTCTTTCTGGGGGTGTATTTTTTAACAGATGAAATCTCTAGGTTACAAGGTGTGATGCTTAAGGTCAACTCCCAGGAGTGCACTGTGAACTGCTCTACCAAAGCATGGTTATTTTTAATATAAGCAATTAGGCCTTTACGTTATTGAAATAGACTTCCTTTTATCAACTCTGGGTCAAAGGTGGCAGGGGCTCCATGCTTTGGACTGTGACTATCTCACAAGGTGAAAGTCTATGAGTTCCCTAGGGGGTGGATCTGAGATTTAGAAGGACTGATGGCAATGCTTTAGGCCAAGGTATTTGGAGGGTCTCTACAAATTTTGCCAGTTGAGTCTTAATAGTACCATGAGTGCATGCAACTAAGCCGGAGGACTGAGGGTGGTGTGCATTACAGAAGTGTGGTAAAACTGGCCAAGCAGCACAGACTTGTCAAAATGAATTTGAGAGGGGTTCTCCAGGTAGGGATGCTCTAACAGAAGCAGCATTGGATAGTCCACAAAAGAATGTTTTGGTCCAATGAGAAAACATATAGACCATGATTAAAACATATTTATTTGTGAGAGGAGGAAGTTGTGTGAAACTCATTTGTACAAACAGGTTTCCCTGGGATGTACTTTGGACAGGTGAGGTAGGCACCTTTAATGGCCTTATTTACTTTTCCCACCAGTGCTGGTGCATGAATGCTATCATCTTGTCAGCAGACCAATGGTTTGATGCATGTACAGTGGTAAGGAGTGGGAATTTTATAATTTTCTGGTAAGGCCAGATTGTGATTTGGTCCAAACCAGAGTTCTCTTTTTATTAGGCTGATAATTATTAGATTTCCAATATTCTTTTTTCCTCTCTGGAGCCAACTGTTGGTTATCTCTTGTCAAGTTTTCCAAAGTTATCATCTGTGATAACGTTCCTTTGGACCATGACAGAGATTTAGCTACTGATTTCCCTGAGAGTGGCAGTTTTTGGTGGAAATATCAACAAGGTGGAGTCAAGTCTAGAATGCCCAGGGACCTTAATAGCCAGAACAGCTGACAAAAAAACATTTAATAAATTTTGGACACAGACATTTTAAATTTATTCCCAGAGGAGGTAAGGGCAATTTGTTGTTTCCATAATATTCCAAAGTCACGAGCTACCCCAAAGGCAGACCAACTATCAGCATAAATGCTAGTCGTTTTACCCTTGGCTAAGGCACAAGCTCCAGTAAGGGCATGTGATTCTGCCTGTTGGGCTGAAGAAGCCAAAATGTAAAGGTGCTGTCTTGATGACTTCAGAACGAGCTTCAATAGTAAACCAGCACAATATTTATCCTTTTCATCCTTTTTATAAGAACCATCAATCAGTAAACCACGGCAATCTGCATTGGTTAGAGGAGTTTCCTGTGACTTGGCAGAGGGATTCCAAAGGTAACCTGTCAGCATTAAGCAGTCATGAGGAGTTTCATCTGGATGCAACAGTAGCCCTTGTTTTGAGAGCAGATGCCCTAAGTATAGAACCTGAGTTTGAGCAAACTGCAATTTTTTTTTTTTGGAAACTTTATGTCCCTTTAAAGCCAAGAGTTTTAACAGGTGGGTGCGGTCTTCTTGTGAATACCTTTAGCAAGGGAAGCAGAGAAGCAAATCACCTACATACCCTAACAAAGTCGAACCTGCGGAAAACCTCAGATCATCCAAATTAGTCTGTAAGGTTTGTGAAAAGTAAAGACTGTGAAACCCTGGCATTATTGTCCAGGTGTATTTCTGTACTTCCCAAGTGAAAGCAAAAAGATTTTGGCTACCCTTTTCAACTGGAATACTAAAATTGCACTGCATGGATCAATTATAGCGGAAAATTTGCTTTCAATGGGAGTGGATATTAGTAGCACATGGGGGCTAGGAACAACAGAGAGCCAAGGGGTAATAATGGGATTTACTGCTCAGAGGTCCTGGGAAAACCTCCATTTTCAGCCACTGGGTTTTCTCCCAGGTAAAATATGGGTATTAGAGGGACTAGTGCAGGGGATCTGAGGCTGTGAGCCTTGTAATCTTCTGTTGTGAGCTTGATGCCTTAAAGAGCTTCTTTATTTGTAGGGTACTGATTAATTATGAGAAGAGACTTTTGAGGGCTCTATCTGAATCTCAATGGGGGGCGCACTGTGGATTCTGCCAACATCAGTTGAGGATCTTGGCCATAAAGAGAATGGTAGCTGATCCAAAAGGAACAAATAAAAGATGTCAAAGCATCACTTAATTCTCCTCCTTAGCTATTTTGACGACCACTATCAAATTCTAGAATTGTTTCCTCCTTTTGGAAGAAAGAAATTCTGGCATACTCCTTTTCTAAGAAAAGGATAAATGACTAGCGGCAGAGGAACTGAGGAGAAAAGGATGTGTCTCTCTCAAAGGGCTTAGGGAATAATAGGTTCAGAGACAGGAACCTGTTTAGGTCTATCGGAGCCACTATTTGATCTGTTCTAGCACTCCGAGGCAGGGGCTGCTTTACAGCAGCAGGGCTGAACACCAAGAGTGTAGCTCTGGTGTCAGTAGGGACAGAGAGCCATTCCCAATCTGGAGAGTGGTTTCTCCAAGCCTATGAAGAGGGAGGATTGAGAAGAGACACTGTAGTTTCTCAGATCCTCCTGAATGGGAATTAGGAGGGCATTGGAAATACTGACTAGAAGGCTGAAAGTGCCTGGAGCACATACACTTCTAATAATCCTTTTTTCAAGTGTCCTGGCCCTTTGCAAAAACAGAAACTAGGGGTTTTGGGGGGGGGGTCTTCATTTGCTGGAATTGAAAATTGAGAATTTTAGTGGTTTTTCTTTTAGGTGACTCATCTAGGATGCGAGCGAGCTGGTCTGCCACATTACCTAAATCTGGAGGGGGCAGTTTCCCATTGCATCCTGGCCCTTTGAACTAAAGGAGAAAGATCCCAGTACAGCTTGTTAATAAGCAAAGGGTCAAATGCCACCTGGGTAGATTCAACATCTAAAGAAAGACCATAATTTTCTTAAAAGACAACTTGGAACCAATAGTAATAGTTAATGAACAGGTTCATCAGCCTTTTGTGTGCAAGCTGGAATTTTGTTCCAATCAGCAGGCTTGGGAAAAGCTACTGAAATTTCTAGAGAGTGTTCTAGTATCTTGCCAAAAGTTAGCGGTTTCTCTAAATTCCCTTCGGGATAGTTTCCCTTCCAGCTAGTTTCATCCAATGTTTGGCCTGGCCTTCACCCATAAACATGTGAACTAACTGATATAAATCTGTGAAGCCAGGTTGGTAAGCTAGAATAACTACACTAAATTTTCAGAGAAACCTAAGGGGGTCCTCAGTCACTTTAGGAAACTCCTCAACTATGGCTTACAATTTGGCTTTAGTCCAGGGAAGGTAAGAAATTTGGGTTTTACTCAGCTCCTCGGAAGACTTAACTTTAAAAAGGCAGGTTTTAATCCATTCGTGAGAGAAGGGAGAGGGGAGAGAGTCGAAGGAAAAGGGAATTTTGGCAGAGAGTACAGAGAAAAATGGCGGCAGAGGTGGGACCTGAGTACGAGGTGTCTGCACACAAAGACGACAGGGGAGGGGAAGAAAAAGGGGCCTAAGAAGCTATTTTGATTCCCTCTCAATTTTTTTGTTCACCTCAGTTAATTTAGAAACAGTACTTTGCAAAGAGGAAAACTTAGAATCCTGAAAACATCTGGAAACCTCAAGGTACCATTTAAAATAAGCATCCCATTCGGCTTCTTGTTGGTTGGTTTTGGCGCAGCGGCTCTCTAACTTAATTTGAGCAAAACAAGTTTGGAGAGATCTCAATTCCCCATAATGGCCATTGGTGTTCGAAATTACTTTCTGTTAAGCCAGTCCATTTAATTATATTATACATGCGCATGTGGAGGGACCATAGTTTTTAAACGTTAAACCGGCCATGGTCCCAGAAAGGGGACAGAGGCACCACCCTCAAAGCATTTCGATGACTGGGATCCCATTTCCTAGAGGTTTTTCTCTACAGCAAAGAGAATAAAATCCTAAACAGCAGTTTCAACAGGAAAACAGCCTGGTTCTGAAAAGGAGTCAGATGGAAGGGCAAACGAGTACTCTCAGAGAAAAAAAAAACTAAGACCTTAAAAACACATCCTTAATAAAGCCCAGAGAGCTCAAACACGAAAGAGGCTTGAGAGCCAGGAGAAAACTTACCCTCAGACTCCAGGGTGGGCAAGAAAGCAGGGAGTTCAACTGGCTCTGCAGGTACTGGCACCAGTTTGCTCACCAGCCTCAGAGTTGTTGGGGTCTTCTCTGGATCCTACTTCTGGTCACCAAGTAATGTTAATCTTAAAAATAAAACTGACAGTTATTTTACCAGCAAAAATGGGTTTATTGGGGAACAGCAGAAACCTCTGCCCCGAGACAAATAAGACCCACCAAAACCATAGGCAAGTCCACGGAACACAGGAGAGGGAGGCTTTTTTATAGAGGAAAGCGGGGAAGTTGGGAGCGCTGCTATAAACAAAACATCCATTGGAGTAAACTGGGCGCTGGAAGTATAGTGGCTTTTCATTGGCTGAGTCGTGACTGCCTCTCATTGGCTGGGCTGTTGCCAGGGTAGGAGAAAAGCCTTTCTGCCTCCAGCTGGGATGGTAAAGCAGTGTTTCCCTGCAAGGTCCCTCTCTTCTGTTGAGTCTGCAATCCACTGGAAGAGGTAGAACGTGAGAGCACCCCCTGCTGGCCTCCCCACTGCATTCTAAATGAGATTTCTTTTTATTAATTTCGGTAGGGTCACCGAGGGGTAGCTCTGGAAAGCCCTTTGGTGACCAAAGACCAATCTCAAGCACAGTTATCTCTAACGGAATTCAGGAAGTCTGAGATAATTTCCACCCTTCACCTTCTCTCCCCCAGCCATCCCATTTGCTAGGGAAATGTCTTCTGGCCAGGGGCCAGTGTGGGGCTGGAGGGAAGATGCCTTCAAGTAGGTGTCAGAGCTACACCTAGTCCCTTCCCAACTGACAGTGGCAGAGCAATGATCTGGGAGTTAGACCGACTCTTTGGGCCATTATTGCCAAAAGACCTAATCTGATCCGAAATGCACAATCGAAGTTCTTTTTTGGTGGATGACAGCCAACAATTAGGACCCAAGGGAGGATTTGCTGCTTCCCCACAGTCTTGCTACCAGGCTATAATGAAAGCAAACGGTGGACAGAATTCTACCCCCACAATGACATTTATTAAGCAACTATTATGAGCAAATAGGCCCCAAACAGTGCATACAATGTGTTACTATGTTCAAAAAATCTGAGGCAGACATAAAAATATTCCAGAGCCACATTCTGTGACTGTTAGAATCCATGTCAGACAACCAGAAACACCCTACACCAATGGCTGGATGCAGATCCACAAGGACCAGCCTGGAGTGCCCTCCGAAGGGTCTGTGGGACTCTTACACCTTGTTCATGCCAGGGAGGGAGCATTTCTAAAACGTTTTAGCCAGGCTATATCTTCTGAATCTCATCAATTTCATCAACAAGTGCCTGTTTCTAGCATCCATTAAGCTGGCTAACAAGCCACTGATTTCACCTCTGAAAATCTATTTATTTTTAACAGTCATTATGCTAATCAGCAAAACCTCTAGTGTTGATCAACATCAAGGATAAACGAAGCTCTTGTCCTAGTGCCTTCTGGAGCCAGTGAGGCCTTCCTGAAGAGCACGCCAGCTGGCCACCTCTGGACTGTGAATTCCAGAATAAGCAACTGACAATTCCTGTGGAATTGTAGCTTGAACAGGAACTCAGGCTTATATCACATTATGCTCTTTGAAGTGTGTTAGACTTAACGTCCAACATAGGGGTAGTAACCTTCCCACAGTCAACCTTCCCCCACTGGGTCTCAGTGTCCCCATCTCTAGAGTGACTGGTGCCCCATGCCTTTGGCACAGGCTCCTCTTTGAAGGTGGAGTCTTGGCAAGCCTGTTCCAAGCTCCCTGTGGACAAGGCTGATCATTTTCCAATGCCTTGCTTTTTTTCCCGGAGATATATTTGACATATAGCATATTAGTTCCAAGTGTACAACATAATGATTTGATATTTGTATATATATATGTGAAATGATCACCACAATGTCTAGTTAACATCCATCACCATACATGGTTACAAATTTTTTTCTTGTGATGAGAACTTCTAAAGTTTACTCTTAGTAAACTTCAAATATACAATAAAGTATTATTAACTATAGTCACCATGCTATGCATTCACATCTCCTATATCCTATAACTGGAAGTATATACCTTTTGACCCCCTTCACCTATTTCCCCACCCCCTATCTCTGGCAACCATCAATCTGTTCTGACTTTGTTTTGTTTTGTTTTTGTTCATTTTAGATTCCGCATATAGGGGCGCCTGGGTGGCTCAGTCACTTTAAGCATCTGCCTTCGGCTCAGGTTGGGATCCTGGGGTTCTGGGATCGAGTCCTGCATTTGGCTACCTGTTCAGCGGGAAGCCTGCTTCTTCCTCTCCCTCTGCTTGCAGCTCCCCCTGCTTGTGCACTTTCTTTTGTCAAATAAATAAAATCTTAAAAAAAAAAAAGGATTTCACATATAAGTGGGATCATATACTATTTATCTTTCTCTGTCTGATTTATTTCGTGTAGCAGGATGCCCTCGAGATCCATCCATGTTGTCACAAATGGCAAGATTTCCCTCTTTTTATGGCTGAATAGTATTCCATTATACATATGTACCACATTTTATTTATCCATTCATCCATCACCAGACACTGGGTTGCTTCTATATCTTGGCTATTGTAAATAATTCTGCTGTGAACATGGGGGTGCAGATATCTTTTTGAATTCATGTTTCCATTTTCTTCCAACAAATACCCAGAAGTAGAATTGTAGGATCCTATGGTAATCTATTTTTAATTTTTTTGCAAACCTCCATACTGTCTTCCACAATGGTTGCACCCGTTTGCATTCCCACCAACAATGAATGAGGGTTCCCTTTCCTCCTCATCCTCTCCAGTGCTTGTTATCTTTTGTCTTTTGAAAATAGCCATGCTAACATGTGTGAGGTGATATCTCATTGTGCTTTTGATTTGCATTTCCCTGATGATGACTGACATTGAGCACCTTTCCATGCACCTGTTGGCCATCTATAGGTCTTCTTTGGAAAAATGTCTGTTCAGATCCCCTGCCTACTTTTCTAATCAGATTTTTTTTTTTGTTAACACCTTTTGTTTTGGCAAATCAGTCCTGCCTCCTTGTTGGGCCTCCCTTTGTTGAGAGGTTGTAGTTGCTCATCCCAAGGCCCCAGTCCTACTGTACTTACCCCTAGGAAAATGTGCCTGTTTTTCAGTGGTGGAAACAATCCTTATTTCCAGTCTTTTATTTGTTCATTAACAACTTTTTGGCTATTTTCCATGCATCAGTGACTGCATTAGTGTTAATTTTCTGTCTTCCCTGCTAGACCACAATCTGAGCCCCCTGTGCCTAGCACAGTGTTGGCATTCAGGAAATCCTGAATGAGTGTATGAATGAATAACAAGAAAGGAAAAGGAGGTTTGTGGCTGGTGAGATGCCAGCTCTGCCTGTCCTTGAGGTTTCCTCCGCCCCTCCAACTCAATGTCTCTCCTAGGTTGGTGGTGAGTCTTGAGAGAGAAGCTGAATTAAGCGTCGAGCTCCCTTCACCGCCTGAGCGCTTGGTAGAGCTGTGCCAATTAGCTGATCGCCAGAGCACGAGGTTATTTTCCTTGCCTGACTCACTTGGGAGCAGGTGGTTGTGATTCTGAAAGGCTAAGGCCTGGTGAGTGTTCGTGGACACAGGGAGACAGAGGAGTAGGACACAGAGCAGCAGACAGAGAGACACAGACAGGGCCAATTATATGCGCTGAGATCTCACTCCGCTCCAGCCATGCCGGGGACACCCCCAAGGTTTAGTGCTGAAGAAGACAAAGTCATGCCCCGCCCCCATGGAGGGAGTCTGGAGCAGGGTCTGCAAACTCCAGCCCTCAGGCCCAGTCTGGCCCACCTCACATTCTTGCAAACAAAGTTTTATTGGAATACTGCCTTGCTAATTCATTTGAGTAGTGTTTTTGGCTGCTTTTGCCTAGGGGCAGAGCTGGGTCATGGTAGCAGGGACTGTATAAACCCCCCCAAATGTAACATACTAGCCATCTGGCTCTTTATAGAAAAGTTTGCTAGGTGGGATCATATATGTGACTTAGGGCTCACTTGCCTCCTAAGAACAGAGCTGCCGGGGCACCTGGGTAACTCAGTCAGTTATGTAGCTGCCTTCGGTTCAGGTCATGATCTCAGGGTCCTGGGTTGAGTCCTGCAACAGGCTCCTTGCTCAGCGGGGAGCCTGTTTCTCCCTCTGCCTTCCACTCCCCCTGCTTGTACTCTCTCTTGCTCTCTCTCTAGCAAATAAATAAATAAAATCTAAAAAAAAAAAAAAAAAGAATAGAGCTGCCATTCCTCCTGCTATCCCTGACCTCTAAGAGCACATGCACCTGAAGCATGTGGACAGGTACCGGTGTATGACAAGGATGGATCCACATTTTATGTGTGTGGAGGGTGCAGGGGTGGGGATTTAAAATTTACATAATTTGGGAGACCCTGTTTAAGTAAAAGATTTCAAAATGATCAATACAAATTTAGGTACCCATGTGAATATTTATTTGGAATTAAGAAAGAAATCTCAATGTTACAAATTTTTAAAAAAACCAACAAATACCAGAAATATCACAGAACCTAGAAAAAAACCATGTATTAATTAACTTCCGGATACTTTCTGAAATGGATTTTCTACTTTTTTTCTTTTTGGCTGTACACTCCTGGTTGGGCAATTCGTTTTTGTCTAGATGTCGATGAGAACCGAATCCAATTATAATACTACATGTCTGATGATGAGAGGAGAATCCCACTTCCACTTCCAAGCCGAACTTCCAGCTCCGTACATGTCCAATCTCGTTTCTCTTGTTACCCACCTATCGCCAGCATGGAAGGCACCAGGGCACACACAGCTCTTTCAGCACAACCGCGGGTCTCACTCCATCATGCTGTGAGCCAGGGCAGCAGCATGCTTTCTGGAAGCCATCGCTATGCCAGCATGCTTAATAATAAACTGTCGATGGAAGGGAAGGCGAACCCCATGCATATCCCCACTGGTCCCAAACTAAAGGTGTCCCCAACTCAGTGTCCCCAAAATGCTACCTGTCGTGTGATCAAGGGGGTTCAAGAAGAAAGAGCTAGTAGTTTTAACCAATTGTTGTTAGAATGTGCTACTTTCCTGAATGTCCATCAACTGACGAACGGATAAACCCAATGTGGCATATCCACACAATGGGATATTATTCAGTCATAAAATGAATGAAGTGCTGACACAGGCTGCAACATGGATGGACCCTGAAACCCTATGCTAAGTGAAAGAAACCAGACACGCAAAGGCCACATATTGTCAGATTCCATTTATATAAACTGTCCAGAGTAGGCCAGGGGCTGGGGGCAGGGAGATGGGGGAGTGACAGCTTATGGGTATGGGGTTTCTTTTTGGGGTGATGAAAAAGTTCTGGAATAAGATGGTGGTGATGGGTATACAACTCTGTGATATGGTAAAAAAAAAAAAAGAAAAAGAAAAAGAAAAAAACAACGACCCAGAATTGTATACTTTAAGTGGGTACATCTTATGGTACATGAATTATATCCTAGCTATCATTTAAAGAAGAATATTACTTTTACAAATTTTACAAAACCATACGACTAGGTAAACACATTGCTAGGATCCCCTCCTAGGGCCTAGAAGGCCAGTGCACCACATGAAATCCCTTGTGGTATATGTATCAGTTGTCCATTGCCATAATAAATCTGTATGACAAACAACCACAAAGCTCAGCAGGTGGTCTGTGTTTATAGGTACGTGTGTATTTGTATGTGAATATAAGTGTGTTCGGGCCTAAGTGTGTGTGCATGCGAGGCTGCTGTGTGTGTATACTTTCTTTGAGTGTGTATACGTGTGCTACATGCATGGGCGTGTTTTGGAAGCTTTCCTGCTTGTGTGTCTGTGCAAATGTGAGCTTTCCCAGATGGGTGCCAAGCACAGTGGGCTGTGGATAGTGCCAAGTCAATGCATGTGACCCCAACCCCCAACCCCAATGCCGATGGGATTCTGGAGTCTCTGTGTCCTTGTCTGTCACTTCTTAAGAAGGACAAAAGCACAGGCTTTGAAATCTGGAAGGCTGGATTCAAATACCAGCTCTGCCACTGACTAGCTTGGCAAGCGACTCCAGCCCCCGTTTCCTGATCTGTAAAATGGGAACACCACTTGCTAGTTACCTTTTGAGGAACCCCACAAGGTAATGCTTGTTGAAAGGGCACTGTCACAGGCACAGTGCTATAGTTGTGTTAATTATAAGGATCCTGGGGGAGTGATTTCCCTTCCTACTCCACGTTCCAAAGGCTTGACCCTTTCCAGGTGCAGAAACTGGAGGTGGCTCTGCTTCTCTTGATGTGCTGCCATGGCAACCACCACTTCCTGCTCTTCTGCCAGCAGCGTGGGCTGAGCCTCTGTCTCCCCCTCACCACCAGCTGGAGGTGGCAGAGGAGCCGGGTCACCGGAAGTCCCTTCCTTTTGGAAGCAAGTCCTGAAAGGATGCGGGGAGCTAGTTACCTGTCCTTGGGGCCCCTTCTCTGCTNGGGGAGCTAGTTATCTGTCCTTGGGGCTTCTTCTCTGCTCCTTTCACTATGCCTCTTCCAACGGTAGCTTGGTTTGGTGTCGGAGCAGCATCTTCAAAATTTAGCACACCTCAAAATCACCTGCGCAAAACACATCGTCAAAAATACACACACCTGTGCCCCATCCCAGAGAGTCTGAGCCAGTGGGTCTAACTGCACCTGCATATTTAATTGGCACCCAGGAGCTGTAACCGGAGAAACCCTGCATCCACCGGCTCCAGCTGCTGCCCCCACCACCGAGCCTGTCCCTTCATCCATTCCTTCACTGATGCATCAATTCACTTATCCACTCATCAGTTTCTTCACTCACTCATTCAATTATTCACGCCTCCACTCACACTTAAATAACCATTCCCTCATTTAGTTACTGATTTATTTAAACAAACATTTATTAATGCCTTCAGCTCTGGGAGACGGAGAGAGAATTAAAGATGCAGTCCCTGCAGCCCGGTGGGAGGTTCCAGGGCAGTGTTTTCCAGACTGTAGCGAAATGAATTTAATGGGTTGACTGGCACGTTTTAAAAAATGAAACAGAATAGACTATAATTGAAAATATTAGTGTGCATAGCAGGTAGCAAGGGAAAATAGTGTTTCAGAAACTCTTGCATCCAGTGTGTGTGTGATGGTGGGTATTGGATTTTGATGTGAAATGTATTTTCTGGTGGGGGGTGGAGGCCATGGAAAAAACGCCAACACTACATGGTGGGTGTTATGGCGGGATGTGGTGGGGTGGCAGGCAGGGCTCAGTCCCTCTGCTGGGGTGACATGGGGGAGGCTTCCCACAAAAGGTGGGTGAACCATGTGAACAGGAGTTTTTTCCATAAAGGAAGAGGAAAGAGATTGCAGGGAGAGGGAACAGCATGCCCCAAAGCACAGAGGCAAAGAAAAGTAGAGAGAAGAGCCACGCCACCAGGGAGCCTGGAGCATGGAATGTGTGGCTGGAAACAGTAGGAGATCAGGCTGGAGAGTAAGAGAAGGCTGGATCCCAAAGGGTCTGAATGCCAGGAAAAGCACTTGGGTGTTGTTGTTGTTGTTGTTTTTATGATACCATCTGGGGCCACTGGAGAGAAGTCAGGGAAGGGATGTGCTCAGAGTGGCCATTTAGAAAGACCACACAGGCAAGACTGGGGCAGGGAGGCCATGAGAAACGGTTGCAATCGGAGCCGGGAAGTGGTCTGTGGTTGGAGTTGAGAGATAAGGCTATGCTTGAGATGTAGTTTAGGAGGTAAGATGAACAGGAAGTGATGACTGGACACGGGAAGGGGGCATCTGGAGGGTCCACAAAGATGCCTGGGTTCCCGTTGTGAGAAGCTGGGTGGATGGGGAAGCCATTTACTCAAACAGTCCCCTTGATTCTGCTCTTTTTAAGGGTCCCCACCTGATGTCAGCACAGACTCAGTGGGAGTTCTATAACTTTATAGTATTTTAAAATATTACAATACTAGAAAACAATAATTGTAGTGTGGTGTCCATTGCCAATCTAACTTCCCCCATTCTAAGTATCTGGAGGATGACACTTCCCCTCCTGCTCTGTGATGGCCAATTTAATGGATCAACTTGACTAAGCCATGGGGTGCCTGGATATCTGGCTAAATATTATTTCTGGGTGTGTCTGTGAGGGGGTTTCCAGAAGACATTCGCACTTGAACTGACAGACAAAGTAAAGAAGATCTCACTCACTATTGGAGGTGGACATCACCCAATCTGTTAAAGGCTTGACTAGAACAAAAAGGCAGAAGAGAGAATTCTCTCTGCCTGACTGTTGAGCTGGGACGATGTCCTTCTCCTGCCTTCAGCCTGGGACTTACCCCATCAGCTCTTTGGTCAGCCAGCATTCAGACTCAGACGAGACCCCCACCACCAGCTGTCCTGGGTCTCCAGCGTGCAGACGGCAGGCTGTGCATCTTCTCAGCCTCCATAAAGGCATAAGCCAATCCCTATAATAAATCTCCTTATGTCTATAGACACAGAGAGATATATAAATGGAAGCATAGATAGATGGGGATATCCATGTACCTCCTGTTGGTTCTGTTTCTCTGAAGAATCCTGACTAATAAAGCCTTAGCATGGGTCTGTGACTAATTCTTTTTTTTTTTTTTTTTTTTAATTTTT
>NC_048221.1:50790777-50810200 GCF_002007445.2 Ailuropoda melanoleuca | reverse complement strand
AAAAAAAAAAAAAAAAAAAAAAAAAAAAAAAAAAGAGCTTCAGGGCTAGGCTCCAACAGACCTGGATTCAATTCCTGACTGGACCACTTCCTGATAGGGTGACCCTGAGCACCCCTGCCCCGTGCCTCAGATTCCTCATCTATAAAATAGATATAATCATAGCACCTACCTCATAGCGGTGTGGTGAGGATCAAGCCAGGACACCCAAATACCACCTCCTCAGAGAGGCCTTCCTGGGTTCCACCCCCCCATCTCCATCCAAGACATTCTTCATCCTTTTACATTGCCTTGTTTTTTCTTTAGAGCACTGTCAAATGACAAAATGGAAACAATTTAGTAATGATGTCCTTTTGATGTCCTTTATTTAAGGGAAAACAATCCACGGATTGGGGGAGGACAAAACCTCACAAGCCGTGGAGCACTGTTCTGGGAGGACTGTCACCAAGTGCAAGTTTTAGAGAACTTCGGAAGAGGCAAAGCAGAAACGGCATGATTGCCTACAAGACGGGGGATTTCCTTAGAAGACTAGCGGGTCCTATTTTCCAGGGAAAGGAGAGCTAGTGAAAGCTGAGTTGGAGGATTTGATGGGTGTATGTTAGACTTTCTTGGTAGGGTGTCCTGTAAACGCAGGCCAACTCAGGTTCACATTTGCCATGTGGACCATGCCACTGGGGCAGCCTCGGTATCGAGGGCCCCCATACACGAATTCACTTCTTCAGCACATAGCAGCATTGGGCAGTCTCATAGTCCTTGTTTGCTATCTTTCCCACAAAATGCCAGCTCTCTCATGGTAGGGACTTTGCTCACTGCTATACCCCGAGAGCCTCCAGCGCTGCGGGATACATCCTAATAAAAATACCTCTGAGTTGAAGACCGTGTTGCAGGATGACTGACACGTGCCTCGTCCTCAGTAACTATTCCTGTTATTGCGATTATGCATTCCTTTGTTCATCTGCTCCCCTCTTAGTTTATTCACTCACATATATTTCTTTTTTTTTTATTATTGTGGTAAAATACACATGACACAAAATTCACCACTTTTACCATTTTAAAGTGTGCAGTTCTAATGCATTAGGTCCATTCACACTGTTGTACAACCATCCCCACCATCCCTTTCCAGAACTTTTTCACCTTCCCAAATGGAACTTTTTCACCTCTGTCCCCATGAAAGACTAACTCCTTGTTCCCCTCCCCCAGCCCCTGGCGGCCACCATCCCACGTTCTGTCTCTTACAATGTGACTGCTCTAGGGACCTCATATAAGTGGAATCATATGGCATTTATCTTTCAGCTGTATGTATTTCTTGAGCCCCTGCTACCTACACAGGGAGTAGTTCTTGCAGTGCTGAAGTGTGTATTGAATGAGATCAGTGCAGGTGAAGCCCCTAGCACAGGGCCAGTCACAGAGGAAAAGCCCACATAAAATTGACCCAGTCCCCAGGGCATGCTCCTCTCTGAGCTGCGAACTGCCGAGCTGCCGGGTGGAGGCAGTGCTCCCACGCTGGGCAGGGAATGCTGGCGGCGGCCTCTGTTCCCTCTGTGGCTGCTGTACTCGGCACGGAGCCTGTCCTGGATGCCACCAGCAGCAGGAAGTAATTGAGAAGAAGGATTCAGGGGGTGGGATACAGGGGACTACATCCTTCAGGGTTTGAATCCTGTACAGAAAGCAAAGCCCCCAACAAGGAGGAGGAGAGGAAGGGGCGGCACACTGCAGGGGAAAGAGCGTGGGGCTGGTGTGGATAAGCATGGGTTCCAGCCCAGCTCAGGTGCTTTTCTGCTCTGTGGCAATGGGTGTCTTCACCTCTCTGAGCTTGCTCTCCCAAATCTGTAAAATGGGTCTTCTGATAGACTCTCTGCAGGGTTGTCAGGAAGATTAAGTGAAAAGGCGTGCTAGAGTTTCTGGCACAGAGCAAGTATCCCATGTTTACTGGCATTTATTGGTCTTCATTGACGGAGGAGAGAAAGGTCCTCTCTGGGACCATTACAGAACTAGGAGGTGAGGGGAATCTTTATTTCCCCTCATGCCATTAAATAAAGGCCACTCCAGTTCCTACTTCCCAAGTGCTCACTGCCTGCCAGACCCTAAGCCAGGAACTTGGCAATCCCTGCGATGTCAGCATGTTCTCCATGCTCATGTCATAGCCTGGAACCTTGGGGTCCTTCTGCCCGCTTCTCAGCCCCAGCTGCTTCCACCAGTCCTTTTGTCTTCCCGGTGGGAGTGCCAGGCAGGGGTTGTCATATTCCCTTTCCACGGATTCCTCCCCAACCTCAGAAGCTAGTTTGTGTTGTCCACGAGGAGTCTGATTTGAGAAGCCAGACACGAGAAGTCACATATCGTGTGATTCCATTTCTATGAAATGTCCTTTACAGAAAGTAGGTTAGTGGTTGCCAGGGGCTGGGGGAGGGGTGGATAGTGAGAAGCTGCTTCCTGGGGTTTTATTTGGGGTGATGAGATATTTTAGAGCCAGATAGATGTGATAGTTGTACAACATCGTGAATGTACTAAACACTGCTGAATTGCTCACTTTAAAATGGCAAATTTCATGGTATATGAATTTTACCTCAATTAGTAAAAAAGAAGCCTTGTTTAAGAATATGTTAATACTGTTGTCATGACCGCTGAAAATAAGAGCTGAGGGTGGGCACAGAGCCTTCTGAACCTTGATATTCAAGACTGGAGTTTTTCTCCCTCTAATGATAGAGGAAGGACCAGCGTCCAACCGTCTATGTGTCCACTAGCCTTCCAATTGTTCATCTGTCCAACCATNGTGAAAGAGGAAGGACCAGCGTACAACCGTCTATGTGTCCACTAGCCTTCCAATTGTTCATCTGTCCAACAATTCACCCACTCATCCACTATTGACTTATTAATCTATCCTTCCTTTATTCATCTCCCAATATATCATTCCTTCTTTCCATTCCCCTACTTATCTATTCACGCATTTGTCTATTCATCCATCCATTTATCCATCCATTTATCCACCCATCCATCCAACCATATATGCATCCATCCACCCTTCCACCTATCCATCCATCTACCCATCCATTCACCCAGCCTACTATCCACCCATCCGGCAGACCCTTTAGCATCTTCTCTGTCCCAGAGACCACCATTTTAGTAATAAGCAACTCCAACCTCATCCCCATCCTTGAAGTTCCCTAAATCCAATGGAGACATACTTTTAAAGTAATTACAACAGGGTATGGTAAATGCTCAATGAGGGAAACTTAGAAGGTTGTGGAGACCTTTGGCAGTGGACTTTAGGGAGCGTTGGGAAGGGTTTCTTCAAGGAAGCAGTGTACAGTTTTGGTGGTGGGGGTGAAGGGAGGGAGTAGGAGGGTAGCTTTTTGCAGAGGGAACTGCACAGTCAAATGCAGAGGTGAGAGTGCATGGCACAAAGCCATGTTCAGTGTTGTCTGAGCTTAGCAGGTGAAGTGGGAAGGGCAGTGGCCAGTCAGGATGTAAGGNGAAGGACCAGACCAGAGGGAAAGAGGCTTAAGGGTCATGGTAAAGAGTTCGGACATGACGCAGAGGGCAGTGGGAACGTTGGAGGGTTTTGACAACAGACTGACAAGATCAGATCAGACCCACATTTAGACAGAGCCCTCTGCTGTAGCACAGAGGCTGGATTGGTGGGAGCAGGCCTGGAGGAGGGGGTGGGAAAGAAGCGTGGTGGTAGTCTAGACGACGGCACCTTGGGCTGCTAGTGTATCTGTGGAAGTGACAGGAACGAGAGGGTCCAGCAAGGTGGGCCTTCTCACTTGCCTCCTCCCATCCCCTGCTCCTGCCCCCACTGCCCTCAGCAGGGCCCCATTCCAGCTCCTTTGGGCTCAGCCTGCTGTGCCACTGCTGGGATCTGGTGCAATGGGGGGCCTCATGCTTCATCACTTTATGTTAGGCTGTGGTTGAGGGTTTGGGGCTCTGCCTTTGGCTGCTGCGTGGGCTCTGGGCTGCGGCAAGAGGCAAAGAGTAGAGGAGGAGGAAGGAGCTCCTTCTGGGCAGGGGACCATGAACTATAGGGGACAGGCCCTTCTCCTGGTGCCCCTCCTCTCCCATCTCACCCAGGGACCCCTCCCAGGGACTATTCTTACACTACTGCAGCCCTGGGAAGGGACAGGGATCCCATCTTACAGATGAGGAAATGGAGGCACAGAGAGGCCCAAGTGACTTGCCCAAAGGCACGCACCTAGAAACAGCCACACTGTTGCCTGAACGCAAGTCTGCCTGGCCCCTGAGCCCCCGCCCTTCAACTCTGATAGCCGCTCCCCTAACAGGCACCAGTTTTTTTAAAAATTGCGGCTAAGCACTACTTACATCTATGTTTCCACATCCACACATCCACACAGAGTAAGATGATGCCCATAGGGCCTGGGTCTGAATCCTGCTCCCTCCTTACTAGGGGAGCTGTGTGAACTTGGGTGAGTTACTTACGTTCTCTGTGCCTCTGCGTTTGCATCCAAGAGACCTCATGAAAACGACACCACATGGGATACTGGACGGATCAATGAGTTAACCTGTTTCAATGTAGTGTTTTAATAACAGCTAACATTATTGAGTGTGAGCCACATGCCAAGCACTGTTCTTACACAGTTCACATATTTACTAATTTTATTCTCTGTGAGACAGGCCTCACTAATTATCCCTATTTTACAGTTGGGAAAACTGAGGTCCAGAGAAGTGAATTAAATTGCTCTTAACCACACAGCTCAGGAGTAGCAGAGGTAGGATTCACACTCATACAGGCTGAGCCCCAAAGTCTGCGCTCCTACTGATACACCCCAGGGAGAGCAGTTACATTCAATAAAGTTGGCTGCACTAACTGGGGCCCCCACCATCCACCGTGTCCGGTGCCCCTCCAGTTCAGCTGACAGGCCTCTGGGAAGTTGGCTCAAGAGAAGTCACAGCCCCAAGCATTGTCCTTCCCCCCCCCCCTTCATTCTGTCTGAACAGACACTGAGAAGCCAGGCTGGCCCAGCAAGTGAGAGGAGTAAGGAAGCCTGGAGACCCAGAGCTCTTCATGGCCATGTTCAAAGCTCTGTTCCCAGTGTGGCTTGCACCTGCCTGGTCCCCACCTCCCTCACCACTCATCAGAATGTCAACAATAGTCCCATCTCTGGGGATGGACTCTCTGGTGGGGTGGGGGGGAGGGATGGTCCTGGCTTCTGAGATCAGCCACCTTTCCTTGCTGCGGTAAGAAGACCCCAGCGCTGCTAGGGGATCAGGAGAGAACTGCAGGGACAGGAGGGTGGCTCCCTCCCCACACACCCCTGCTCCCTCTGGCACCCACCCCTGTCTGCTCTGCCCTCCTGGCCAACTGTACTTTCATCAGAAAGGGATTTTTAGGGCCTCCTGGATCCTCACTTTAATTAAAAGGAAATGTCCTCCTGGAATTGTTGGGCTGTTTTTCCTTTTCTTCCTCAGAACATTTGCTCAGCCTCTGAGCCGGAGCCTGGTGCCTGGTTAATTGAAAGTTACAGATGATCAAGGACATGGCCCCCTTGGGAGGGAATGAAGAGAGACGCAAGCTGGTGCTGGCTCTCCGCATTTCCTGTGGGAAGGAGCAGCCATGCCCCAGGCTGGTGAGCAGGAGGCAGGCAGGGGTCTGGAGTGGCCCCTCTTCCATCAGAGCACCCCCCCCAAGCCACTGCTGACCCCATGCAAACTCCAGATGCCAAAGACATCCAACTTCTAAACAACTCATGTGCTCACTTTCTACAGAAAAATGACAAAATAGAGCAAAATGAAGAGCCCAGAGTGTTCCAGTCCTCCCACCAGCTGGAGATAACTCAGGCTAACACCTGAGTGTGTACAGCCTTCTGGAACTTTCTAACACTTTGTATACACAAATGATTTTATTGCCTTCTCCCCTTGATCATTATATAAGTGATAGATGTTTATTGTAAACAGCTTAGAAAAAAGTTTTAAAAGCACAGAAGTTTTAATGGTCTACCTATAATGTCACACTGAGAGACTGTGCGTAGAGAAGTAGGGGATAGAAGGTGCGGGTCTGGGTGTGGGCTCTGCAGCTGGACAGTCCTGGCCTTGGCGAGGAGCTTAATTTCCTGTGCCTCATTGATCCTATATGTGGAATGGGAATACAATACAACAGTGGCTATCTCAGGGGCTGTTATGAGGAGGACTGAGGTCATTATGTATCCTGTCCAGCCTGTTCAATGAATTCAGCCGGTATTGCTGCACCGGTATCAACCCCTGGGGAGGTTTCCTTCCATGAAGGTGCTAATACAGCACAGCACACTATGAACGATATTATGTACACATAATTTTGTATCTATCCTATTTATTTTTCCTCATCGCTGAATTTTGGATATTTTTAAAAAATGATATCTACTTCTCTTTTCTAACATCACCTTCAAGGGCTGAGTCTTGTTTCATGGGCCGTGGGTGCTGTGGTTTATCCCACTAATGCCACTTTTGAATTTCTAGGTGAATTCCTCTCTTTTTGCTGCAATTCTGCCCTGAATTTCTGAGTATCTCCTAAGAAAGAGATTTCTAGAAGTTGCAGTGCTGAGTCAAAGGGAATAAATACTCTTACTATGTTTCTTACCATATATTATTACAAAATTATGTCCAGAAAGATTTTTAAAAATCAGTTTAGGTATCTGTCCAACATGCATGAGTGTGTTTCTTTTCCTTGCTGATACCTCCGTCTATGATTTTTTAAAGTTTTGTGGGTTTCATGGATGAGGAAGATCGCTCTAGTTTCTTTAGTTACTGGGTGAAAGAAGGAGTATTTTGGAGCTTAATGAGAAAAGCAAGTTTCTCATCTCTTTGCATGTCTGGTTCCTTACCTATAAACTGAGGATAACAGTGTCTATCTCATAGGTCGGTGTGAAGACTAAAGGAGCACGTACATATCAAGGTTTTAGAGCCCTTCTCAATAAGTGCCAAATAGCCCTCAGCGTGCATTATTATCTCTGGTGCTGTTGTTGCCAAATTCCACAGGCGTGGTCCGGGGCCTGTCTTCTGACAGAAAGAATGCTGTGTGATTTTGTGTAGATCTCTTGTCCTCTCTGGTCCTCAGTTTCTTAATCTGTTAGGTGGGATGAGAAAGCCTGTTTTGCCTGGTCTGGGAAGTCACTGGAAGAACTGAATGTGGACTTTCATCTCAGTGAGCTGGGCACGTACCAGGGTTTATTGCTTTTCTTCTTGCTTCATGGGTTTCAGATTCCCAAGAGATGCATGGGCAGCCCGGGAGGTCTTCCTGGAGGAAGGGCACCTAGGCCAAGACCTGAAGGAAGAGATGGAATTAGCCAGCTGGACAAAGGGAGGAGGGAGCTCCAGGTAGAGCAAATAGCATATGCAAAGGCCAAAGGTGGAAGAGCCTCAGGGGTTGGGGACCTCAGTGTCCCCAGTAGGTGGAGGGACAATGAATGGTGAGAGCAGAAGCAGGAGCCTCTCAGATGTGACTTGTGAGTAAAGGCTTCCCACACACACCAGCCCACAGGGGTCCACCCAGCCCACCATGGAGCTCCCCCTGCTCTGCCTTGCATGTAACATCTCTTCTACTGTTGAATTTCTGTTTGGCACCCCTACCCCCACCCCTGCCCTGAGAAAACTAGAATGTAAACTTCACAGTGGCATGGAGACTTTCTAAGCTTTTTCTGTAAGCCGTAGGGTCCTGGGGGGTAAAACAGGAATGATGACAGCACCCAGCTCCTATGGTTGTAGTGAGGATTTGATGAGATCTCATGTGTTAGGGGCTCAGAACACTGCCAGCCACAGAATATGTGTGCAATGAATTTTTATTCTTATTGTTACATGAATATTATTATGTGAAGGGTTTTTAGAGACTTTGAGAGAGGGGCCCAGGAGGGGTGAAGAAAGGATGTATGAGAACAATCTCTGGGGGGCCTGACTTATAAATAATATATTTAGCAGTAGCTCGTTCCTGGGCATGTGCTGTGTGTTGAATGCCGACCTTCACAAGTAGCAGCTTGACTCTTTCTCACAGTTTCTCTACAAGATGGTCCAGATGAAGAAATGGAGACTCAGAGGGAGAGTCCTATTCTCTTTTTTTAACTTTAGAGGTGTTTTTTTTTTCAAGATTTTATTTACTTATTTGACAGAGAGAGAGAACACAAGCAGGGGGAGCGGCAGAGGGAGAAGCAGACTCCCCACTGAGCAGGGAGCCTGCTCAGGACCTACCCAGGACCCTGAGATCATGACCTGAGCCAAAGGCAGATGCTTAACCAACTGAGCCACCCAGGTGCCCTGGGAGAGTCCTATTTTCAAGGTCACAGAGCAGTGGGTGACATAGCCGGGATTTGAACCCATGCAGACCTGGCATAGCGTTACCAAGAAAAGCTCCAAGAATGAAAGGAGGGACTTTGGGGCAGATATATGGGTGTGTGGGGGGGATCCAAGAGGAGAGATGTTTCTGGCTGGGTAGAAGGTCTTAGAAGGGGGCCAATAGAAAAAACACTCATTCATCCATTCTCTTATTATTTGGTATTGCTTGGGATATATACAACTACAGGTTACAGAAAACCTAAATAATAGAGGCTCAAATAGCATAATAAAATTATCTTGCATAGGGGCGCCTGGGTGGCACAACGGTTAAGTGTCTGCCTTCGGCTCAGGGCGTGATCCCGGCGTTATGGGATCGAGCCCCACGTCAGGCTTCTCTGCTATGAGCCTGCTTCTTCCTCTCCCTCTCCCCCTGCTTGTGTTCCCTCTCTCGCTGGCTGTCTCTATCTCTGTCAAATAAATAATAAAATCTTTAAAAAAAATTATCTTGCATAAAAGAACTCACGAGGCAGATTTGATTCAGGAGCTTAATGATGTCATCAAGCACAAGCGTCCTTGGCTTTTTGTCTTCCTACCTCATGATCACAAGATGGCTGCCACATCTCCAAATATCACACTCCTTGCAACTGTAGTCAAAACAGGAAGAAAGAGAGGAGTGCTCTGTCATCTTTTTCTCAGGGGGGAACATCTCTCCCAGAAACTCCTTTTCCCTCCTTCCCACAGATACTTTTTGACTTCCCATTGAACACAACTGTGTCACAAGCACACAGGTAGGAGAGTAGCTAGGAGAGACTGGGAAGGTGAGCATCTGTCAAAGGTGGACGGGTTTACCATGATTGGCTTAGATCAGGGATCCTCAACTGTGGTTGCCCCTCAGTGTAATCTGAAGAGCTTTCAGAAAATTCTGATGCCTAAATCCCCAACTAAACCAACCTGAATGTTAGGGTATGAGGCACAGGCTGGGTGTTTTTAAAATCTCCCCCAGATGATTCTGATGTACAGCCAGAGTTGAGAACCACCAGCCCAGACCCATAGTGATCTGTCCTCAGCAACAGAGTCCATTGCTACCCAAATACAATTGGGTTCCATAAACATGGAAGAAGGGAAGGATGATTATAGGTGGGCAATCCTTCGGTGAGCCCCACACTTCTTCTGGTTAATGAAGATTCCCTGAGCACTTACTGTACCCCACCCTGCCCTCAGGAGATCCCAGCCTGGTCAGGAGGAGGTGGGCTGGTCAACAAATGAGGACAACGTGGGTGCTAGATGCTACCTAGAAGTAACTGCACAGAGGAGAGGCCAGCTTTCAGCTTGGGGGTGCAGCCCTGGGATGCATGATAAGGTCCCCAGAGCTCTGACCCTGGACCTCCCAACGGTGTGTTAGGCAAGTTCTCCCCACTCACCTTTCTCAGCATGTACTTTCAAGAGCAAAACAAAACAAAACCAGCAACAACAACAAGAACAAAAAACACTAAAACAAAACACCCCCTCCGTTCACCGTAATTGCTCCCGCGGCTAGGACTCCACCAATCACTGCCCGGGAGAACGGCGTCGCATCATTGACATAGACCAATCAATCAAGACTTACCTTCCAGGCAGAGCCCCGCCTCTCCTGTAGACCTAGGCTGCCTGATACCAGCGCACGATCAGGGTTTCTTCCGCTGGGAGAAGTGCGGGAGCGGCTGTGGCTTCCCCAGGCAGCTGTGTCTTTCAAGCTGTCTCCAGAGACCACCTTGGCAGACGGGAAAATGAGCTGCGCAGAAGCTGAGCTTCCCCCAAGGAGGGGAGTGTCCTATCCGGCAGCCAGCCAGGAGCCTCCGGTTGGCTGCCTTGCCTCATTGGCTCCTCATCATTTCCCCCTTGGGTCTCGGCAGAGCCTGGGGGCTCAAGAAGCAGGGGATGAATCTGCTTCTTCTCCCAGGGTATGGGGGGAGCAGGAAGCCTGACCCAGCCATCTTGGAGCTGAGGCCCCAGCACAGACCTCCCATCCCTGGGCTCTGCCCTTGGGATGCTGGTGTCAACTCCGAAGAAGCAGGACTGAGTGAAGAGGCCTGATCCCCCAGTTCAGAACCGTGCCTCGTACTTAGCAAGTGTTCAGTAAATACCCTGTTACATCGTTTTTTTAAAAAAAATTCGGTCCCAGCCTTTGGGCAAATTGCTGCTCCTCCCCAGGGTTCAGATTCCTCATCTACAAAAAAATGGGAAAGTAAAGAAAAAGGGGGAAAATGATATAACAATATCTGTCCCCTCCTTCCATAGCTTCCTGACCCCCGAACAGCAGGCATTGTCTGCGGCCCCCTTCCATCCTCCTCCTTCTTCTGTTAAGGACTGGAGAGAAAGAGAGCCTCTCAAGCCCTGGCCTTTCAAGTGTCACCCCAACCAGCAGCACCAGCAGCTTCTGGGAACTTGTCAGAGAAGCAGGAGACCGGGGCCCACCGCAGAGCCCAGGAATCGGGAGATTGCCAGGCAAAATTTGAGAAACACTGATCTTCCCAGGTGAAGCTGATGCTGCCAGTCCAGGGACCACACTTCGAGAATCACTTAACCCTGGCTGTGTGTTACAATCAGTTGGGCTTTGAAAAATCTGAAACCCCCGCACCCCGCCAAAGATTCTGAGCTGATTGATCCAGGATGGGCAGGCCCAGGATATTTTAAAAGCCCCCGTGTGGTTCCAGCATGAAGCCAGGGTTGAGAACCATTGCTTTAAACATTTTGGGGGGAATGTTCTGCCACTTACTTGTTTACTTACCTTTAAGCATTCATCCATGGGAGACTGCATTTGTGTTATATTTGTGTGTTTATATGATATTTGCTAGTTTGTTCCTATGGGGAATACAGTTTAATCTCTCCTCTGGTATTCTCACTGATTCATGCATTTGCCTGCTTCAGTCATAGTTAGTGAGCCTCCATAATGCGACAGGCATGTACTCGGTGCCAGGGGAATAATGGTGGGCAAGACAGTCCCTGTCCCCATGAGACCGACAGACCGGCTGCAGGAGTGAGGAGGAGCGGATACCATCGCAGGGCATCTCTGTGCACAGCCGGGTGGGTCCAGACACCTCCAGAGTGCAGGGGGGGCCCTGGCGCAGGGACGAGTTCTGCAGGGAGAGGGTGCTCCGCAGGGCTTCCGAAGTATGAGTAGAAGCTTACAAGGCAGAGTGGAGGGGGACAGGTGACAGCAAAACCAGACATGACAACAGCCAGGTGAGTGTGCAGAGAACAAGGGGCAGCTGGGTGTGGCTGAAGGTAGGGGACCAGGTCGGACAGTACAGCGAGGAGTTCGAACTTGATTTTCAGTGCCATGGGGGGGGCTCTGGAGGGTTTTCCACCGGAGTCTCACCCCCTGACTTCAGCTTTAGCAAGAGCTCTCTGGCTCTGGGTGGAGAACGGGCTGGAGGGTGAAAAGCAGAAGACAGAGACCAGCGAGCAGACCGCTGAGGCTGCCAGATGAAACATGGGGTGGCCTGGGTTGGGGGGCAGGAGAGACCTGAGTTGAGATATATTGAGAGGGGGTCCCCCCAGCTGGACGTCCCACATCGAGGGCTCGTGGGGACCTGGTACAGACAGCTGGCTGGGGATGGAAGCTGGGAGTGGGGTTCTGGCTGAGGCTGAGAGGACGCCATTGTGAACGTCCCAGTTGGGCCTCGAGCCCCAGATGGGGCCAGCTGCAAGTCCCACATGACCACTATGAGTCTGATTGGGGGTCGGCTCCCTCGTTTCAAATAAAGTCAAATGAGGCCATTGTTTTGTTGCAAAGCCTCCACTTAAAAGTGTTCTAAGTACAAGGGCCGATTTTTTTAAATTCATGTTTTGATGGGCCAGGACTTGGCACGTGCCCTCAGGGAAATGCTATTCTTGGAGGGGCGGTGAGGCGAGGGGGAGGTAGGGGAACAAAGCTTATCTTCAGGTATCCCACCGTATCCTGATCCCAAGCCCCTTCTTCCACTGAATCAGCTTGGAAACCATCTGCTGCTAGAAGAATCACAGAATGGACCCCTACTGGCTGTCAGCCACCTCTCATCTTCCTTTCATCTCCATCAATGTGGGGACCTTCTGCTTGCACAGGTCCAGGGAGGGGAAGCTCACTCTCTACCAAGGCAGCTTGTTGTGTCGTAGGATAGTCCTGACCATGAGAATGTGCTTCCTTCAGTTGAGCTGGAGTTTCTCTCCTGGGGACCCCCTCATTCCCCTAATACACATACCTTTGGCCTCTCTGGGGTCACAGAACACTCTGCACTTTCTGCCTTATTTACTTATACATTTATTCATCCAATACATTTTTTTCCCAAGTGAGTCACTTCATTTCCCAAAGCATTTTTTCATCCATCAAATGGGAGTAATCAGACCTATTTTACAAGTTTTTATGGGTGCCCATGACACAGGAAAGGCAGGGTTTAGTGAGGGAGTGTGTATTGCAAAATGCTGGATTTCAGCCAGAAGAAACAAAAAGCAGTCTTGGGAGCATGGGTCTGTGGCAAATATTGAGCCAGGACTGGGGACACAAACACAAATGAGACAGTCTATTCCCCTCGGGCCAGTGGGGGAGACAAGTTTGCAAGTAGTGAGAGGAGCAACTGCCAGGGAGGATGGCAGGGGCACCTAGCATAGCCTGGGTGCTGCTGCTCTGGAGGGGTACAGGAGGTGACTTCTCACCTGACACCCGAAGGAGCTGCTTTCCAGAAGAAGGGGGCGGTTACAAGACAGGCGTGTGTGGGTGAGGAGTGATCCTGTTCCAAACCGAAGCCTTTGTGTTCATGGCCCGGCTCCCTGCACCCCCGCAGGAACCCCTGGACAGCTTTCATCAAATGGAGGTGACACCCAGCCTCTTTCTTGGTCATTTATTTAAATAATTTTAGACTTAGAAGTTGCAAAACTAGTGTAAAGAGTTTCTGCATCCCCTTCACCCAGATCCCTCAAGGGTTATTTCTCCCTGTTTTCCTGCTTCATCATTCACTCTTTCTCACCCTACCACACGTGCACACACGCATGCAGACGTATGTGTCTATTATTATGATTATCTCAATCATCTGAGAATAAGTTGTAGAGCTGATATCCATTTAGCCCTGACGACTGCAGCGTGCGTTTCCTTAAAGCAAGGTCATTCTCTTACATAATCACAGTGCATTGATCAAAATTAGGAAATTAACACTGATACAATTATCTCATCTACATAGCTTAATTCAAATTTTACCTATTGTCCCACCAATGCCCTTTACAGCAAAAGAAAAAACAATTTTTTTTTCTGGCCCATCATCTAATTCAGGACCATGTGTTGCATTCAGTTGTCACTTCTCCTTAATCTGAAAAAACCTTCCAATGAAGACCTTGACATTTTTCAAGAGCATAGGCCAGTTGTTTTGTAAAACGTCCCTCAATCTGGGTTCTTGGATTGTTGGAACAGTGTTTCTTGATGTGATTGGCTGCCAGTTTTCTCCATCAGAAAAGCTTGGGCTGCTTTTCAGAAGGCAATTTCTGGGCCCCAGCCCAGACTTCCTGCATCAGAATGTTTGAAATGGGCCTGAGTATCAGCTTTTGATCTGGCAGCCTTCCTAATTCTCTAGTCCACTGCTGGCTTAAAGCTTTCTTCTTCTGAGGATGCAGTTAAGGTTCTCTGTGCTCGGGGCCTCCGGGCTGGTGGCATGGTCCTTGTCGACTCCATGGGGCATCTCTACAGTGGAGCTCCCTGCGTGCACGGGGCCAGCACAGGCCCTTATATCCACGGGAGCAGGCACAAGGCCTGGGGTGGCTAATTCCTGAGGCTCCAACAGAAAAGAGTCAGAAGCCTCTGATGTTCATGCCATGGATTTTTCCTGATCACCCTCTGACCTTAACTCTACCTGGTCTTAGACCTTTGCCATGTGCCCTGTGTGTGTCTCTGCCCAAGGAGACCACTACCATGTCCGGTCCCATGACTTGTAGCTGTGTGGCCTTGGAGAAGTTGCTTTCCCTGTCTGAGCCTCAGGATACTCATCTATCAATGGAAAGAATAACCTGCATTCTTTTGCAAGATGGCAGTGGGGAGGAAACAGCATCCCTTGAGAGAGCGCTGGGCAGGTAGAACATTTTCAGGAAACGTGGCTACCCTTTTCTTGTCCTTATAGTTCTGTATTTTGCGGAACTGCCATGGAGAGTATAGCTAGCATAGCCTCCAGTGGCAGCGCCTTTGACATGTCCACACTCCCCCAGCAAGCCAAAGTCAGGGACTGAGCCGGGAGGCTGTGCTGGGGCCTGGCCAGTTCTCCAGTGTGGGACTCCTCTAATGACAGCTGCTGACCTGGGGCTCTTCCTGGGCCTGGCGAGCACTGTCTCCATAGCCCCCGCCTGAGGCTCTTCCTACCTGGGTCTCCTTTTCTCTCCCTCCTTGCACAGGGGCCCAACTGCCACTGTGGCCTGGGCGTCCCCCTGCCTCCTCCTGCCCTTTCTCTCCTGTGTCCTTCAAAGTCATTTGCCCTAGTAAATCTCTTGCACTTCTGACTCTGTCGGTGTCTGCTTCTTTTCGGATCTGAACAGACCCAAACCTCAAGAAAAAAAAACACCAACAAATTGTCTCAAAAACATCAGATGAAAGAAACCTCCTATGATCATGTTGGTGGAGCCCCCAATTTCTTCTTAGACGGTGTTCCAATATTATTAGAATTCTCCATCATGCTGGGCTGCTCACCCATGTCCCTGTTAGCATTTTTTTTTAACACGAGAAGACTTTCCTCCAAGAGCAGAATATGCACAGTCCTTAATTGTATGTGCATCATAATGAGATGTGCTGTCAGTAAACTGTCCTCCTCCACATTGGCAAGCCCATGTGGCTTTGTGATTTTTTAAAAAAATACAGTTTATTATGTATTTCCTATTATAGCAAGTAATGCCTGTGTCTGTGGCACAGGCTGGAGGTGCTGGATATGAGAGTGAAGGCACATGTGTACAACGTGAAAATGGGAAAGGGACCCAAGGGCACGGGGGCACCGATATGAGCCATCCCCTACACTTCATGGGGTGTCCTGAGGTTAAACGAGAAAGCACTTGGAAGCTTGTGGGAGCAGGACCTCAAGGATTCATTATGACTGTCTGCTACCACCACTGCTGGGGCCCCCAACTGGGCGGCATCTGAAGACGTCCTGCAACAGCTCAGCGAGCTGTTCTGTGAAGATCACGAAAGAGATGGTTTGTGGGGACACAAAGAGGAATGCCCCGCTGGTACTGTTGTGGGGTCTCAAAAAGCCAGTCATCACAATGACCTGATCTGTGTGTTGATACTGTTCCAGGTGCTGCCCTAAGGACTTGACATGTAGTAAGTCATGGGTCCCCAGCCCTGTAAGGAAGGTGCTTCAAGAGGTGGCCATTACTCCCACAGTCTCACCCGAGGGAGGGGTCAGACCAGCCCCGGATGGGAAGAGGGGGTGCCTGAGAAGGTTTTTGGATTTTTAGCTCAACACCCATCTCAAACTATAAAAGAGTTGAAGCTGGAGAAGCCAGGAACTGGAACATAGAAAATCAGGAAGAAGACTTCTTTGGCAGAAGATATCTACAGCTACACCAACACACACATACACATCCACATGCACACCTACACCCCCACACCTACACATCCACACCTACACCTACACACCTATACCGACACCCACACATCTACACCTACACCTACACACCTACACCCACACATCCACACCTACACCCACACTTCTACACCCACACCCACACATCTACACCTACACCCACACCTACACCCACACATCTGTGTCTTGTGATTTAGCTGCCTAAGATTTAATGTGTGTTTTTAACATGGACAAGATAATGTTAATATTCTCAATATTTTAAAAAACTCTTCCAAACAAGTAAGATAAAAAAACAAAACATCCAGGAACTGTAAATTCACAAAACAAATATAAAAGGCCAGAAAACACATGAAAAAGAGACCAGCATCGGTGACATTCAAAGACATATAAGCTCAAATATTCAGATATCTTTGGCTGCGAAACTAGAAACAAGTTTTGAAAATAACAAGGCCTGCTTTTGGAAAGGTTGTTGGGGGATTATCATTTCTGATACTTTCTTCCTTTTTGGGGGACTGAAAACAGACACAAATTTCCTGGAAGTCAATTTAGCCCTAGACAAGAATGGGTGGGGGGAATGGGTGAAATACATGAAGGGGATTAAGACGTACAAACTTCCAGTTACAAAAGAAATAAGTCACAGGTAAGAAAAGTATAGCACAGGGAATATGGTCAATAATTTTGTAATACACTTACCATGCTGAGCATCTTATAATGTCTATAATGGCTGAATCAGTATGTTGTACACCTGAAGCTAATTTCAGATTATATTTCAACTATACTTCAATTAAAAAGAAAAAAGAAAGCACCCAGGCCTTAAACATTGCCTTGGCAGCAGTTCTGTGCTCCAAGATTTTCTGAAGAAGAAAGAGATGAGCCCACAATTTGAGCTTCGAGAGCATGAGCCATTTCCCTGATCTTTTCTATTTACTTGAGCAAGGGTTGTGATAGCCTTGCTTAGAAGTTTGTTACTCAAAACAACCTGCTTGGCTTTGATTTTGAAGAGGGGTAATACCAAGTCTGCAGCCAAATGTTTTGTGGACTCATGCTGATTCAGACCCCACCTGAGGCCCTGGACCTGTGAGGGTCCCTGAAGAGACCAGCAGGGCATCTGGAACCTCTTTTCCCGGGTTACACAGAGCCCAGAGAAAATCACGTGATGCACTGTCAGGGTGAGCTGCGTACCCAAAATGCCATATTGCTTTGCTTTTATCTAGAATGATAGCAGCTCAGTGCTGTCACCCTGGCTACTTCAAGCTAATCAGGAGCTCTAATTAGCAGCCATGTCTGATTAATCACAAAGGGGGCTTACTTATTAAGTGACAGTTTGGTAGACAAATCCTTCAAAACATGGAGCTCTGTGTTGGGGGTGGACCGATGAGAGAGGTACTTCTAGGGGAGCACATCAGGGACCATTGCTGTAACTCTTGCTGTTTGGGCATGTTCATTTTGGGCCAGGCATTGCACTCTGTGCTGTCCTTAACTTACTTCACGTTAACCACAATTTCATGAGGAAACTGAGGCACAAAGAGATTTTAAGTAACCCGTTCAGAGCTCCATGGAAATTGAGTGGCAGAGCCAGGACTCACATGGAGGGTTGTCTGACTCCAAAGCCTGTGATCTTGAGGGCTGTTATGCTGCCATTCCCTGTCCATTCATATTCATTCATTCATTCATTCATTCATTCATTCATTCATTCATTCTTGTATTCATTGAGCTCCTACTGTCAGGCACCGTTCTGGACATTTAGGACACGGTGGTGAACAGAAAAAATCCCTATCTTTCCAGAGCTTCCTTTAGAGTGGGAGGAGGCAGACAAATTAGTGATCATATGGGTATTGAGAATAAGAAAAGTAAAGCAGAGTTAGGGAACAGTGAAAGAAAGGGGAGGGTGTTATTTTAGCTAGGGTAGTCAGAGAAGTCTTCTGGGATGAGGTGACATTTGAGCAGAGACCTGAATGAAGGGAAGGAACCAGACTTGAAGATATTTAAAGGAAGCGCAGACCAGAGCCAGAATGTGTCCCTGGTCCCCCCAGTACAGAACTGTGAGTGCTTTGCTGCCTCTGTGTCCCAAGGCCCTGGGTCTTTGCTTACTCTGTCCCCTCTCTCCCTCTTACCAAGCCTTTGTCATTCTTCATCTTTGGACAGGCTTGGGACCATAGCTGGACCAAAGTTCTGTGGCTAAATCCTTCTTTGGTTCCCAGATTAGGTGGCCCCTTCCTCATCAAGTCATCCCTGCCCTGAATCAGGCTGAATCAGGTGCCTCTTTGGTGACCCCCCCAACCCCCTGAGCAGTGTTCCAAGCACAGGGAATGATGAGTGCAAAGGTCCTGTGGCAGGAACAAAGTTGCAGGGCTCAAGGAACAGAGATGGCCAAATGCTGTGAATGAGGAAGTGAGTGGTACACATTGAAATCAGAAAGTTAGACAATGGTCATCAGATCATGGAGAGCATTACAGGTCAGAGTAGGGAGATGGAACATTTTTCTAAACGTGGTAGGAGAAGCTATTGGAGGATTTTAAACAGGGAGATGACATGGTGTGATTTATATTTTCAGGCTATGTCTCTGGCTACTGTTGCAGAGTGGGTGGTAGGAGGCAAGACTAGGGCAGGGACACAAGTCAGGAGTCTGTTGCAGTGATCCCGCTGGGCAATGATGATGGTCTGGGCTGAGTGGTAGCAGCATTCCTGACTTCCCCCTCTGGGTCTACCCAACAGTAGCCCCACCCTGGACTGTTCCAACCCATCCCAGACACAACCAGTTCCTCTCCTTCTGTCTTCCTGACTGCGCCACAGCACAAAGGCCTTGTGCTAGAAACTGCCAAATGGGCACAAATGTTCAGAGAAGGACTTTCAGAGGGTTATTGGGCTAGATGGTGGCTTTCTTTGGGGGTGGGGGTGGTCTTTGTCATGTTTGCTTGCCCAGCATCTATTCCCCCTTTTTTCCTTTGGGGACCCACCCCTCCTTCCCCCCATTCTCAGTTCATATGCTTCAGTGCAACGTATCCATCCCCCAGCTCAAGAGATGGCCAGGTGGCCCAGGTCTGGCAGTCAGTCCATCCCATCTTCTCAGCCACACTGACCAGTAAGGCGACGGGCATGCAATCTAGGCTGGCTCAATGCAACTCAGTCTCAGGACTGCGATAGAAGTTTTGGGGACAAGAATCTCACTATAGTGGGGTTGCCAATCTGGTAGGATGTTAGCCTGGAGCTGCTGGAAGCCTCATTAAGAGTGGAAACAGTCTGAGGGTGGAAGCTTGGGCTGAGACAAGCAGAGAGGTGGAGAGATGGATTCCTGAGCTATCCTTTGAGCCCCTGGATCCAGCTGTACCTGAAGCTAGTGCCCCTGGTATGAGTCAACAAATTCTCTTTTATGCCTAAGACAATTTGAATTTCCCTCAGTTTCCTAAGGAGGTGGCAAATGCTCTGAGTATTTAAGAAGCAGCTGGGTGGTTTTTCTTTGGATCCTTGCTATGTAAAGAGGGGGAGGAAGCCCATCGACAACACCCAAGAGCTTACTGGAAACGTAGAGTCCCCACCTCACCCCAAGCCTATGGAATCAGAATCTGCATTTTGATAGGATCTCCTAGGTGATTTGTATTCACATT
>NC_048221.1:50746223-50790677 GCF_002007445.2 Ailuropoda melanoleuca | reverse complement strand
GGGGGGAGGGCTGGAGGATGGGAAAGGGAGGCTGGCGGGGTCCTCTCTGCTTGGCAGGTAGTGGGTGCTCATAAGACACACAACAACGTGTGATCCTGCACCAGATAGAAGTTGCCAGAAACGGCCTTAATGGAGACATTGGATATGGACTGTAGGTTGGCGATAGTATTGTAACTGTGTGGAATTTCTTCAATTTGTTAAGGTATTGTGGTTATGTAAGGGTATGTCCTTTTTCAGAGGAGACATGATCATGTTTAAAGACAAATAGGGTCCAAATGTCCACAAGTCACTCTCAAACAGCTTAGCAAAATCATCATCATCTCATTATTAATGTGTGTGTATGTGTGTATGAGAGGGAGAGAATTAAGAGATTGTATTATACTCTCTACTTGGTTAAGCCAAAACCATTGCCCAGAGTCCCCTTGCACATATGGTTCCGAGTGAGAATGGGCCCAAAGCAACATTTGCCTGAAATTTGGAAGGCAGGAGGGAAGCAGGAGCCATGACTCTCTGGGCGCCTTCCGAGTCAGATGCAGTGAGAGACCTGAGTGCTCACAGAAGTGCTGCATGGGGCCAGCTTGTCCTGGGGGTCCCCTGCCCCGGGCCCTGCTGACCAGCGGCTCCAGGTTGCCCTCCAGGTTTCCCACCACAGACCCACAGTCCGAAGCTCCACTCGGGAGTGGCTTTCCCTAGACGTCCCCCAGGACAGTTACTGTAGTTGCAGGTTTCAGTGCAAAAGACAAACGCGGGACCCCTTGTTCAACAAGTGGGAAGGAAGTCCCAATAAAGGTACTAAAATATAAGGCTTGTCCTTCCTTCCATGGTCTTTCTCTCGGCTGGTCGTGGTATCTTTAAATTTGCTATTTAATGTCCTTCTCAGTAAAGGAAAATTTGAAATCTAAATCTTCAGCATACGTTTTATTGTTCATCTTTATACTGCGCAAATGCCACTATAAGAGCATTTAAATCGTGTGTGAATTACACAATACGTATTTCAAAACTTGTATGTGCGTGTGCATTCCGTTCTTGCCAGAATAGGAGAGTCCACACAAAACTAAGTTGTCTTGATTTCACTTCATGAGATGTGCACATTCTGCCCATCCTCACTACTCCCGCTTTCTGATGCTCAGTATGGGGTCCCGTATCTTTCCCTTCCCTTTGAGGCCATCATTGCCAGTGTGAGTGGTGGGCTCAAATGGGAAGGAGCTCCAGTAAGAANAGGCTCGAAATGGGAAGGAGTTCCAGTAAGAAAGCACGTGATAGGGTTCCTCCGGTGCTGAGTGTGTCTTAGAGCACCACTGCCTGTCTCTGCTTTGGAAGCGGGTTCAGGTTTGAACAGAGTTGCGGCCTCTCAGAGCCCTGCTACCCAGTGAGAACACCTCTCTTACATAGCGCAGAGTCATTTGTATTCACTCATTCCAGGACTTTTGGGAAACACAGCTGTATCTTGTTGGATTTTTGAGCCCAATTCTGTCTCTGTTGGGGAAAAAATAGTTTTGTGTGTATGTGTTGTTGTTCCAATGAAAGAGGCTATTGTGCCCCCACCCCAAAGAATTGAAGGTCTGACATTGTATATCATAGAACCTTTATTATTTTTCCTCTAAATTCTTAGAAACGTACATACCACCCGTGCACTAGTTATGACACCATTTATAGACATTTAAAATGNGCCCGTGCTCTAGTTATGACACCATTTATAGACATTTAAAATGCATCTTCGTTTATAAATATTTTACATTTGGTCCATAGAACAGATAATTTTTCTAAATAATACTGTAATTTTTTTAAAACAGGCTCTGTATATAGTTTGAATATGTATATATTACATATATTTTTTATATAGAGATAGATTTACTTGGTGTTCTGAGAATAAATCCTTATTGCAAAAAAAGCATATATGATAATACAATATCTTTTCCCCCAGGGCAAATACTAAAAAAAGGTACACATATTCACAGTTCTCACTGGAATTGTACAACACATAATATTGTGCTATATTAAGTAGGTTTGGATGGAAATCGGTTAGAGGATTTCTTGCCAAACATCTCAGTTAGATTTGCATACAAACATTAAGTACACTGCATTTGTCTTAGAAAGACTTGGTCTTAGTTTCACATGGAAGAACAAAGAGAAAGTCAGAAGTCTTCCTGCCCTTATTCTAAAGGAATTCACACAGGATGGGGGGTGGGACCATGAGACACAGTGAAGGGTTCCTTTCATTCTAAACCCTATAGTTTAACAACACATATGCATTTTGATCATGGACTCACCAGTTGGCATTTGGGATGCCTTAGCAATGAGACTATTTTACAGATGACCTCAGGAAAAGGTGTGAGATTTCCTACATGATACCAAGTAAGACCCTATATACCACGCGTGGGGATGAATGGGTACGTGTGCGCGCCTTTATACGTGTACACGTACTTTATGCTTCTCTACAGGAATGTGCTTAATATTCTGAGGGTAATACCTTATTGCAAGAATGGGTATGCTGGTCACTGTTGGATGAGAATGACGAGAGATTAAAAAACCCACAGTCACAGTTATTTACCACAGTTATTAAGGATTAGTTGTAAAACACAGTTTGTGAGCTAACTAGCTAAGGAGCTACGGGGCACAACATACGATTTGCTACATGGGAACCCATCTTCCTGGCAAAGGAGAAACGCTGAGTCACTGGAGCTTGCAAGAAACTGTCTTTGCCTGATCTGCCACCTGCCACCACTACCACCGCCACGGANCACCGCCGCCACCACCGCCGCCACGGAGCCCAGGTCCAGAAAGAAACAAATACTACTTCTTGATGAAGCAGTTTAATCTCGGTAGCACTTGGGGGGGGCGGGGATGGGGGGTCGTCTGGATTAACACTAGCTCCTCAGTTAGTGGGCTGGGGAGAGTTTAGTGGCAGTGAGGGGGTTCCCACTGAGGAATATGAATGAAGAAGGCAGCAGTCTTGACTGGGGCGGCAGTGAGGACACAGCTGAAGGGGAAGCCGGAAAGATAAGTGCATCCATTTTGACTCAAGGACAGACAAACCTTCACCTTGATTTCCTCTGCACCTGATTTGTGCTCCATAAAACGGGGCAGCCTAAGAGAAACTGGGGCTCCTGATTAGGGAACTTCCCCAGCGGGATCTTAGGCCCCAAGAATGGCAATTAAAAANCAGAATGGCAATAAAAAAAAAATCAATTGTGCTTGTGGCAGTTTTCCAAGGAGGGAGTGAGGGAGCTGGGCCGTCTGGAAAGATCGCTATAGGGCCAGGTGCAATCAGCATGGCCTGGCTAGGAGGGGGCAAGGAAGGACGATCTGCAGATTGCTGTAGACGCAGCAGCAGCTGGGGGGGGGGGCGGCGGGGGAAACTGATGGAGGTCCTTGGGGGTTGTTTTGTCAAAGCTGCCTCGGGAAGGATAAACAAAAAAATGAAAGTCCGAGCTCCGCGGGCTCCCTGCTACTCGAGTGAGCTCTCCCTGGAAATCCCCATTATACGAAATGCCCTTTTCATGTGTACAGAGCAGCGTTCCAACGGAACCGAACTCCGGCAAAGTCCGAGATAAGAGTCATGGGTTTCGGCAGTAAGAGAACAGTCAGGAATATGACTAAAAGCCATGAGCGTGTGGTCTCACTGCATCGCGCTCGCTGGCAGGATAAAAACGATCTACCGCACAGTCACAAAGGCTGATTGCTTGATGCTTATGGGGCCCGGATTCAAAAGGTCACCAGCGTGCAGGTGCTGGGGCCATCGGGTATGTCTGCCCACGGCAGGGCCCACCGGGGGTGTGACTGTCCCCCACCTCCCCTCTCTTTGCATGGTGATGGTGTCTGGACTCGCCACTCGAGGTAGGTTGAGATAGACGGTATCTTCAGACATCAAGTGGTGGTCACGTTCAGCCAGGTGGGGGGTGAGAGTGTCGGGTCGGCAAGCCGCCAGACACCCCTAGATGTAGGCCTCTTTGCTGGCTGAGCCGCTGGCCTGGGGCTGCTCCGGACCGTTCTCTGGGCGAACGATGTCCTCGCTGGGCTGGATCATGACCTGGATGCGCTGTGGGCACCAGGGAGAATTTGGAGGAGGAAGACTGGCTGCTCCATTCCTCCACCTCTTCAAGTCTTTCCTGCCTGTTCTGCCTTCTAAACGCACCCTGACTCTGGCCTCATCCCCACATCCTCCATACTCTCTGGCCCCCTCACTGTTCCACACACATGCCAAACAAGCACCTGCCTCAGGGCCTTTGCACTTGCTGTACCCTCTGTCTGAGACATCCTTCCTTTCAGATAATTACACAGCTCCATCTCTGCCTCCTTAGGTCTTGGCTCAGTGTTCCTTCTCAGCGAGGCCTCACTCAGCACTCCCTAAAACCCCTTTCTACTCTTATTATTCTTCATAGCACTCATCCTTTATGTAACATGCTTTTATTTCGTTAACCGTTGGTCTTCCTCTACTAGAATATAAGCCTGGAGTGGGTGGGACTTTGCCTGTTTTTCTCACAACTGTGTCTCTAGCACTGAGAACACTGCCTGGCACATAGTAGGTGTTCAATACATATTTCCTGAATGGATGAATTTCCCACTACCTTCTCCACACATATTCCCCCAAAGCCTGTCCCCTCAGATCATGCACTGTCTTCAGATGTGCCCACTCCTGGGCCTTTGCACAGGCTATGCTCCCCTCCTCAAAAGCACCACCTCTGCCTCTCTGCCGCTCCAAGACCTGACTGCCTTTTGCAGCTCAGCATACGACTGTGGAAAATGAAAGCATCAGGCCTGGAGCTGGAAGAAGGGGCTGCAAGCCTCAGCTCTCCTAATAACTTCCTGCAAGCGGTGGGGAAGTGGTTTCCCGCTTGACCTCAGTTTCTCCATCTGTGAAAAGAGGAGGCTGGTCCAGGGGCTGCACATGAACTCCCACCCTGTGTTCCTCAGGCCACAGACCACAGAGCTCCCTCTTCTGGCTCCAATTGGTCTGGAAGGTCCATCTTAGTAGAAATAAGGTTGAGAACCACTGATCCAAGGCCTCCCAGCTGTGCCCCCCCCCCATATTCTGATTATCCACGTCTCCCCAGTGAATCTTCTCAGCTTACACTTAATCCATCAATGTCTCTAGCACCTGGATACCTCCAGCACTGCCTTGTTTCACTTGAGAATTCAATATCATTTAACAAAGAGCTGGTGCGGAACTAGAATGTGCTGGCAGCCCGGCCGAGGGCACCATGCCTTACATATTTCCTTGAGGATAAGACCACATTTTGTCTTTATTGAGCCCACAAAAGTGGTCTAGAGTAAGCCCACAATACAACGGACCCCACCCTTTACTTGTTTCAAACCCCTGAGACTCCTCATTATCCTCAAGATAAAGTTCAAAGTCCTTGTCCTATTTTCAAAGCCCTTCATGATCTGGCCTAACTTTCTTACATCCTCAATCTCATCTCTTGTCACCCCGTCTGCATCCTTCTCTACTCTACCCTCCAGCCACAATGATCTCCCTTCAGTTCATCAAAGGCTGTTTATACCCCTGGGCTTTTGCACATACTTCCTATCCCCTTCTAGGAACATTCTTTCTGCTTCTACTTTTAACTCTGGCTCATCCTCAGGCCTCTTCTTAGCTATCTCCTCTTTTAAGAAGCCTTCCTTAACCCTCCTCAACCCAGGCAGGGCTAACCCATCTCCCTGGTTTACCCAAATCATGGCACTTCCAACATTCTGTTGTCATTGGATATTGAGTTGTCTGTTTCCTAAGTAGACTGAGCTCCATGAGGGCAGGGGCTGTGCCCAGCACAGCAGGGGAAGGGAGCTAGCAATCTGAAAAGCGAAGAAGGGACCTACCTGCTTCAGGGAGCCCTTTAAGGTGAGGAACATGTAGGCCATGTACCCAGGGATGAGGACCATGGAAGACAGAGCCATGAGCCAGCCCACGCCCTGGCCCCACTTGGGGAACACGTAGTTTCCCATGGTGAGAGGAGTCATCTGCACAGCACTGAAAATGAACACACCCTGGGGAGGGGGGAGGAGAGGGGATGGGACACAGTCAGTCCCCCAGACTGGACAACCAAGGCCCCTTCCTAGACCCTGAAGCTGACCCTCACAAGGGCCTAGCATCGTGGGAATCCTGCACCGAAGGCCACTGCTAGTACGTTAGACATCTTTGTATGGAATAGGAAAAGGCTTCCCCTATGGGAGGACCACTAGCAAAAGGTGGCTCCTCTGTGAGAACCACCAGGAAATGGGACCCCTTCTGGGAGAACCAATTTGAAGTTGGTGCCCTCTCCCCAACAGAAAAAGGGACCCTTTCTGGGAGGACAGTAAAAAAGGCATCCTTTCCTCCAAGTTAACCAGCTTGGCAAACAGCAAGGATTGGATGTCAGCCTCGAGTCTGACATCAGCTGAGGGCCTTTGTGCAGGGCACAACCCATGCAGTGGCCTAGCCCCCACCCCAAGGACCTGGGGCAGCTGTCCCAGGCCTGCTCATGCCTCAGTTTCCTCCTGCCTGAGGGAAGAAAGGATGCTGAGGATGGGAGGCCTCCTTGAGCCCATGGCTCAAGCTTTGGAATCAGGCCCACCTGGTTTGAATGCTGCATCAACTAGCGGGGTGATGCTGGCAGGGTGAGCCTGGGTCCCTCAGCAGTCAAGTGGGGGCAAGAATGCTTATCTTGCTGAGGTTTGCACGGATGATGTAATGTGTCCGGTGTCATGCGGGGCACAGAGTAGATGCTCAGCAAATGGGATGGAAAAGTATTAGGGAATGGGTATCTTTGCCTCCAGAAATTTCTCTCAGGACCTGAGTCACCCCAGGGCTTGGTCTGGCCTCATCCTAACAGGGCTGGTCAGGACTTGTCCTTACCGCTACAATGATTGGGGTGAAGAAGGACCAGCAGAGTTTCCACCAGATGCAGGGCCTGGAGCCAACCATCTCTTGGATGTTGTCATAGAATCGGTTAACACCTGTGACATTCAGAGCGAGAGCAGGAGGAATGAATGAGCTGTGGGCACTGCAGGCTCAAAGTTTCTGTCTGCCACTTTCTGGCAGTAAGACCACAGACAAGGTACCTGACCTCTAGAAGCTTCAGCCTCTTTGTAACATGGGATTAGCGCTCCAGGGGTGGGGGCAGCTTGTTATCTAAGCATTCAATAACCCCCAGCAAGTGGGTTGTGTGAGAAAGCCAGGCACCTCACATGAAAATATCCACCAACAAAAGATTATGCTTATAAAGCATGTCCTCACCTCTCTCAGTGTCCCTCCCACCCAACAGCTAGCCTAGCCACTCCTTCAAAACTCTGCTGGACAGAGCGGTTTTCCCCGCTGCTCTGTTGCTACGAGCAATCGGTGATAGACTGCAAAGAACCACAGAGCCTGCAAAACACCGCAGGTATCACTAAGTTCCCAAGATTGACGTTGGGCATCACTCGGATTCTGTGCAAAGCCCCAGACCAGCGAGGAAGCCAGTTGAGGGGGAGGGAGGACGAGAGGGAGGGGCAGGTGGCAAAGAAAGTACAGTGAATATCAAGAACTAAGAGGGACCCGGGAAAACATTTCGAACACATTTTCTTGCTGGGATAATCAAAGCGCAGGGAAGGACATCCTTTTGACTATCATGCAGCGGACTCTGGAACCTCAGGCCACAAAATAAACAAATAAAATCATCGGTTCCTCCATTCTTTGCTCTAAGGGAGTGCGTGCTCTTCACCATAGCCCCGCTTTTGTTAAATATTTCACTTTAGAACTTCTTCTTTTTAGTGTTGATGTCACTTTTCTAGATAAAATCTCAAACCCTCTTATCCCAAAATTTATGAAGAAATTTTGGCTCCCACTTTAAATGAATTTATTTATTTATTTATTTTAAAGATTTTATTTATTCGACAGAGATAGAGACAGCCAGGGAGAGAGGGAACACAAGCAGGGGGAGTGGGAGAGGAAGAAGCAGACTCATAGCGGAAGAGCCTGATGTGGGGCTCGATCCCGTAATGCCGGGATCACGCCCTGAGCCGAAGGCAGGCGCTTAACCGCTGTGCCACCCAGGCGCCCCTAAATGAATTTATTTAACCCATCTTAAGGTGTCTCTTAAATATGGGACACCCTGTGCTAACTTGATCAAATTGTTGTGAGGACCAAATACAGTTGACCTTTGAACAAAGTGGCAGCTAGGGGCTCTGACCCCCCCACCCAACAGAGTCAAAAATCCGGATGGTGATGGGTAGTAAGGAGGGCATGTATTGCATGGTGCACTGGGTGTTATACGCAAGTAATGAATCATGGAACTTTACATCAAAAACTAGGGATGTACTGTATGGTGACTAACATAACATAATAAAAAATATTATTATTTAAATAAATAAATAAACAGGAAAAAAAATCCGCATCTAACTTCTGACTCCCCAAAAACTTAACCACCAATAGCCTACTGTTGACTGGAAGCCTTACCAATACCAAGCAATTGATTAATACATACTTCGTATGTTCTGTGTATTATATACTGTGTTCTTGTAATAAAGTCGGCTAGAGAAAAGAAACGTTATTAAGAAAATACTGCACTATATCAAAATGAGTATCAAAAAATACTGTATTGTATTTATACACAGAACAAGTAGGTTGTACTGTTCCAACCTGGGTTGTTCAAGGGTCAATTGTCAACTAACATATAGAAAGGGCTTGGTGTTCAAGCTGTATCTGTTGAATGACAGCTGAAAAATGAACGAATGAATGAGGGAGGGAAGGAAAAAGGAGGGTTGACACTCACCGTAAAACCAGGAAATGGAGACACATTCGAAGAACACGAGGAACAGCAGGCTCATGCCACTGGCAGAGTAGTAATCAAACAGTTTGAAGACATAGATGCCCCCCTAAAAGAGGAAAAGCAGTGAGAGGGGGTCCAATTCCCACCAGGGCCCAGGGCACTCAGTTCACAGCCAACCTGGGCTCTGCCGTCTGGCGAGGTAGGTGTGAGACAACACTGCAGCAAGGAGGCTTAAGGGAAGATTAAAAGAAGCATTGAAGGCCTAGTAACTAGGAGGGGGTGTGATCATTAACTCCCTGGGAATTGGGAAGCAGATGTCTGGGAAGAGCAATGCCCCACTTCTGGGAATGCTGGAGGACTGAGAGGGGAGCTGGTCATCACATCCATCTCTCCACAAAGCTAAATCAGTTATATCTTTCCCCTGCTTAAAACCTTCCATGGCTTCAACAGGACATAAATATAACACATCAAAAAGTTGAGAGAATAAAATAAAAAATAAAATAAAATAAATGAAAAACAAAATCCAAATGGCTTTGGTCTATAAGTTCCTACGTGGCCTGGTTCTGGACCCTCCACCTATCTGCTCACTCCCTTTGCCCCTCAAACTTACCAAGCCCATGCCTACCTCAGGGCCTTTGCACCTGCTATGTTCATCTTCCCCTGGCTGTCTCTTCCTCATCATTTGAGTCTCAGTTCAACTGACACTTCCTCAGAGGGCCCTCTCCTGACTACTCTGTCTGAAGCATCATCCCTCACTGGTCATTCCCTGTCCCACTACCGTCTTTTCTTCATGGCACTGAACGATCTCTGAAATGATTTGTCTGTCAGTCTTATCCACCAAAGTGTAAGCACTAAGAGAGCAGATATTGTGTCTGTCATTCACTGCTGAGTCTCCAGTGTCATGACAGGCCCACGGGGAGTGTTTAACAACTAGGGAGGAATAAAAGAAGAAATGAACAATATTCTGGGAATGAACTGTATTTGAATGCAAGGGTAGACCCACAGGGCTGAGTTCATGGCTTTAGGGTCATTCATATTTACCGTACAATTCATCAGTTATGTGTATGCCTTCTGACTAGGCCAGGAGGGCCTTGAATACAGACAGGACTGCTCATTAATATCAATAGTAAAAGAAAAGTGGAAGCGGGGAGAAGGGGCAGTGTCAATGTCAAAGGCCCAACTCCAGCTCCACTGTCTAATTAATTTGTGTGCATTTTTAAAAACTCAGTACCTTTACCCCCTCCTCCCAAAAGCAGTCCTGGGTGCCCCAGGCTGAGTTAGGGGCTGTATTCTCCAGCTGTGTCTTATCTTTTCTAGCTCAGTGTCTGTGTCTCCCACTCTCCCACCCTGAGGACAGGGTCCCCATCTCCCTCACTGCTGTGTGTGCAGGGCTTGGCACAGAGATGGTGCTCAAGGAACAGATGAAGGGTGGGGGCATGAGGCTGGGGCGGAGAGGACCTGCAGGCAGGCCTGGGGCAGGTGCATCACAGGCCGTGCCCGGTGAGCTCACCTGGGTGATGTTGGAGAGGCCGATCAGGTAGGAGACGATGCAGACAGCAGCGATGAAGAGCTCCCTGCGGCCGCGGAGGAGCCTGGGGTACTCATCCACCAGGGCCGTGATGAAGCCCTCCACGGTGCAGAACTTCGAGGGGGACGAAGGTCAGCCATGTGCGGCAGACCCCAGCCCCAAGCCACCCAGAACCTGACTCTCTGGAGCAGGACTGAAGGGATCCGGCATTGTCGGGACAGCAGAGCCAGGGAAGCCCCAGGATCTGAATCTGCCTCTGCCTCTCTTTGTGACCTCAGGAGAGTCCCTTCCCTCTGGACAACAGTTTTCCCAACTGGAAAATGGGGAAGGTGGCTGAGCTGGTCCACCCTGAAGTATCATGTGGTGGAACAGTCTATGGGTCTGAAACTCTTGGCCATCTTCCTGGGGGCCTAAGACAATGGCCAATGGCCTCCTCTCCCTGCTTGTTCCCAGACCAATGAGGCTGGGTGGGGGCTCCAGCAGGTGCCAGGGAGGGTGTCCTCACCTGGCTGTCAATGCCCAGCATCAGCAGCATCGAGAAGAAGAGGATGGCCCAGAGGGGAGAGATGGGCAGCTGCGTCACCGCCTCTGGGTATGCCAGGAACGCCAATCCAGGGCCTGTGGAGGGAAGGACAAAAAAGAAGAAGAAAAAAGGTACTGAGCACCTACTGCATACCAGCACACCACCAATTTCTAAGCTTTATTGCGTTTCATCTTCAGAGGAAACTCTTGGGTGAGTGTCGTCAGCACCCTCTTTCCTAAATGAGGATACAGAGTGTGTGCAGATGGGGGAGGCAGTAGGGTTGGGGCCAGGGGCCCAGTGAGATGAAAGGAGGGACTGTGGCAGTTTGGCCCATTGCGGATGGTGCAGGTGCAGAGAGGAAGCCAGACGGAGAGATACTCAGGAGGTGGAATGGGCAGGTCCTGGTATTGGTCGGTTTATGGACTGAAGGTGAAGGATGATGCTGGGGCTGTCCTGGCTACGGGACGGTGGCACCCTTTGCTGCAGCGGGGAGCACAGGGAAGGAGAAGGTCTAAAGAGGTGAGTTTGGGACATACTGTATTTGAGTGTCTGGGTGGGGGTTAGTCAAGAGATCAGGGGAAAACTTGGAAGGAGAAGGAAAGAAATTGTAACCTCCCCGGGTCTGGCTCAGGAAAGGGGGGTGGTAGCTGGGGAATGCCAGAGAAACAAGCTGGCCCTTGTAGAGAAGATGAGGACATCAGTGGAGAAAGTTCCTTTCCACATGACCAGTACAGTTCTCCATGATGGGGAAGGGACAAGTCCTGCTAACTCCCCAAGCCACAGGGCCTCTGCTGTGCACACCGTGGGTCCCTCATGTTCACTGCTTTCCTGGCTAAGTAGGGAGGCAGGGGTTGCCTGGGGTTCTCCTCAGAGCCTGCAGCATTGATGACAGTGTGGTGAGCAGAGTGGGTACAGCCTGCTTGGTGAGAACATGTTTAGAAGTGGGACAGAAGCAAAGATTCAGGTCATGGGGGACGAGCATGGTGTCATGGTCATGGTGATGAGTATGTCATGGTCATGGTGATGAGTAGGAACAAAGTTTATACCCCAGGGAGCAAGACTCAGTCTTCTCCCTGCAAAAGGCAGGATTGCACAGGAAGTGCCAGTATGGCCAGAGATTAAGAGCCTAAGCTTTTTGATCAGCCAGTTTCTCCACCTTTCTAGCTTGGTGAACATGGTCCACAAGCCTCAGTTTCCTCACCTAGTAAATGGAATAAAAAAGCATGCACTCCATAGTGTTGGAAAGTTTCCCGTAAAATGCTGCCTGCTCTGCCTGGCACTTAGTGATGCCCAGTGCCGGGGAGCCAACACACCACACTCATCCCTGTCTCTGTCTCTGGCCTTTGTACTGGCTCTTCCCTCTGCCTGTACGCTTCTGCCCTGGCTCCCCCTAGGGATGGTGGGAATGACCGCAGATCCCGCGTGTTAGCCCCTCCCACCCCAGGAGCCCTGGCCCTCCCATGCGCGGCGCTGACCTGAGGCCGCCACATCAGCAATGGACCTCTTGGTGACATGAGCCATGAAGCCCACGATGGAGAAGATGACAAATCCCGCGAACATGCTGGTGCAGGAATTGATACAGCAGACAATGATGGAGTCCCTGCAGAGAAGAAACGGTAGACTCAGTGAGGGTGGGGCTGGCAAGGAGGTGAGCCAGGAGCAGTGGTTAGCGAGGCACAAGGGGAGGGGGCCGACGAGGGTGCCTGGGAGCAGGGTTACAGGGCAGGTGCCCCCAACCCATCCCAGGGAGGGGGTGGAACCGGAAGGAGGAAGTGGTTTAGAGAGGAGTGGAGTTGAAAGTGGAGAAAGGCCACAGGGCGTGGTCTATAAGGGAAGTGACCGCGCGTGGGCGTGGCCAGGAAGGAAGGCGCTCCTGGGCTCTCTCACCTGTAGACATTGTTGTGGAAAGAGTTATAGCTCCCAAGAGCGATCAGGGATCCCAGCCCCAATCCGTAGGAGAAGAAGATCTGGGTTGCCGCATCCAGCCACACCTATAGGTAGAATGTACAAAAAACAGTCAAAATTATAATCATAGCCACAGTGCCCCGTGGCGTTTTGCATGTGGTAACCAGCTGTACCTGGCAATCATCTCAGTTTACATATAAGGTTAGAGAAGGTGCAGTGACTTATCCTAAAGCTGGTAAATGGTGGCTCAGGACTCAGGTGTGCTCTTAACTCAGCCCGTGGGAGCGGGAGTCCGGGAAGGCCACTCACCTCCGAGTCGGACAGCTTGCGGAAGTTGGGTGTGATGTAGAAGAGGATGCCCTCCTCGGCCCCAGGCAGCGTAACTCCACGGAAGAACAGGATGATCAGCATGATGTACGGATAGGTGGCGGAGAAGTACACCACCTGGGGGGAAAGTCGGCAACCATGCCCCCTCCGGCGCGCCCATCGTTCCCTCCCCCCACTTCACTTACATCCCTATCTGTTGTGGCCCTGGGCTTACTTCCAGTTTGTCTTCCTCCAGGAAGCCTTCCTGGATTCCTGGCTGCGTTTGTCCACTTTTCTGAAGTCTCTCATTGGAGTCTCAACCAACCAGCTCAGCACCTGGTTTTTCCTTTCCCCTACCCCTCCTTTATTTTTTGACTTTTCTCTAAATTATTCAAGTAAAACAGGGTGTCAGGAAAATTTTGAAGTTACACACACACACACGCACTTAAAGTTCCCTTCAACAGCCCCCGGAATTTAAGTTAGGTGAAGGAGAGGGCTTGTCTTGTTCACTTCTGTTTTCCCAGCACCTAGAACAATCCACGGTTTATAGGAGACACTCAATAAATGCCTGGTACATAAATGCACAGATGTTAACATTTTAATGTTCCTCTTTTGAGACTTCGCTATGCATGTATGATCACACTTTCTTACAAAATGGTGCTCCAATTATGTGCTTGCTTTTTCGTTTTACATGTTTAAAATTTAAAAAACACAGTGTATACTTTGTTTATTAAACATTGTTTCATTGTCTCATAACAATGTGATTTTTAATTATGCAAAATAGTCCCTCAGGAGATTCTAACATCTCTTTAAAGTCTCCCCTACTGTTATCCATTTGTGCGAATCTCACTAATACTACATCGGAAACCCTTGTGTATACAACTTTGCCTACAAAATTATTATACCATTCTTGGGAAAATTTTCTAGAATTAATGACCAAAAAGGGATAAATTTCTCAATGGCTTGGGATCCATATTGCCCAATTACCTTCCAGAAATGAACTTCGTCCAGCATTTCAGAGCACAGCTTCCCCACAAAGGTGCCAGCACTGAGTATAATCATGAAAAACATTTTTTTTGCCAAATTGATAATCAAAAGACTGATGTCATTGTCTGAAATGACATTTCTTTGCCTGCTGTTGTGAAAGAGCAGTTTTCAAGCTCAATAATCCTTGTATCGCACAGTCTGATGTAACCCTATTTTCTGGACAGTATGAACTGTTCTCCGGTTAGTTTCATTTCCCTGAATGGATCTGGGATTCTTCAGGGTTAGGAAAGGTAGCCATGACCCACTAGAAAAGCCCTTGTACTGGGAGTTAGGAAAAGGGAATTTGAAGCCACCTGTGGCACCTATAAGCTGTGTGTTATTGGGTCAATTTCTTATCCTTTCTGAGCCTTGTTTTTTTCTGGTCTGGAAAATGGGTACAATCAACCTGCTGACTCAGAAAGGTTGTATGAGGACACACAACATGCTTAATATGTATTGCCTAGGTCTTGTACCTGACTTTGTCTTCCATGTTTACCATGGAGCCAGGTACACAGTAGGCACTCAATAAATGTTTACTAATGGCTTGGATGACTCACTCAAAAGACAACTGATACCATGTATGGTCTACCTACAAGGTGCTAGGCATATGCTACATACTTTGCATAGATTATTCTCCTCAGTCTTTATGACAAACCTGTAAGGTACTGTTATTGTACCCATTTAACAGATAAGGAGACTGAGGCACAGAGAGGTGAAATGACTTGCCAAAGCACACATAGCTAGGTATCAGGAGATGGAGATTCAAGCTCAGCTCTCTCTCTTCCAGAGTCCTTAGGCCCTACATTCTTCTTCTTAAAGTTGGGCTGGGAGAAACCTGTGCCCTCCTCTTGCCTGCCTAATCTAGGGATGCATCAGAGAGGTTTTGTCCCTGGTTTTGGATCTGAGAATGTGGTAGGCCCCCCTGGACTGGAATTGGGCAGTTTTCCATCAGCCGTACTCATGCCCCAGTATGGAATTCGCGAAGTTTCTGTTTTGCTCATGTCAGCTTGGGTAGTCCAGACCTCCCTGCTCTAGCGTGATTCAGTTCAAATCCCTTCTGTTCCTTACTTGCTGTCAGAACTCAGACAGATTTCCTCTAAGTTTCCTTCAGGCCAGGGTCCAGTAAGAGCCTGGGATATCTTCTGTCCCTGGACCCCTGGGGTGGGGCTTTAAAGGGAAAAGGATGGGAGTGAGGCCAGTCCCCTTCCCCCTAACTGATGGGCAAGCTCCCCAGATGTCCCCAAGCTGGACCCCCCAGCTTGACCTGGCTCTGCCCTCGCTGATAATAAAAACAAAAACAAGTACAATTCCTCTTGTTAGCTGCCGAGTACTTTACAAAGTCACCATCCCATTTGATTCTCCTGACAAACCAACAGAGAAGCCCATTTTTCAGAGGAGTAAACTGAGTTTCAGAGAGCTGAAGTGATTGGCCTGAGGTCACCTAGCCAAGTCAAAAGCCAAGTTGGGATCTGAACTCAGGACTGTTTTCAGTACAGAGCCTGAGTATTTAAATATTCATTGATCCATCTCTGTCCCTCCTCCAAGGCTGGGATGTGGAATATTCATCTCTGGATCACCCTAGAACAAGACTTGGTATAGTGGAGATGCGCACGGACAGTTTGTTCAATGGTCCTTGAGCAAAGTTTACCATCTGTTTTGTGATGGCTCTGTGTGACTGACTTATATTATCATACTTCATCCTCACACTGCCCAGGAGGTAGGTAACATTATTATTCCCATTTTATCGGAAAGAAAACCAAGGCAGAGAGCGATGTAGGGACCTGCTGCACTCCAGGTTCAGTGGGGTTCCTGGAAGTGCAGACTCCTTGTGCAGGGTGGAAATCCCCTTGTAGACCCATCCCCTTCTGGTCCCCCCTGTGCACATGCCTTACCTTTCCAGTCCAGCCAACACCCTTCCAGATACAGAAATACACAAGGATCCAGGCGATGGCCAGGGTGATGGCCAGAGGCCAGCGGATCTGTCCTGGCTTATCCAGCCCGTCTGTCATCTGATGCATGTTCCGCCTGGTGGAACAGTGGAGGGAGCAGAAAGTCACGTGGGGCTGGTGGGACCTGGAGTGGCCTGGAGGTGCCCAGGGAACGATATCTTCCACTGTGACCGTTGTGACATCTGTGATCACTGAGACCCAGAACCTGGCAGGAGACTGTGGGGCCCATTATACTAAACAGTAGAAAGTGTTATTTGCTCAAGGGACCTGACAGTGCCTTATTTTGGCCACGATTATTGCTTACCTGGTTTTGGCTGCAGGACCCTCCTCGCAGGACCCTCACCTTCACTTTTGCTCTATCCCCACTCCAGCCCCAGGGATCCTTCTAAAATATATGGCTGATTGTATCACCCTCCTCCTTAAAAACCTGCAGTGAATAGTTCCCTACTGTCCTTGGAATGAAGCCCAATCTCCCCAGGCCGACCTTGCAAGGCCCTCTGAGCTGGCCCTGCTTCTCTCTCCAGTCTCAGCTCTCCCCAAAACCCCTCAAACGCTCAACAGACTGGATGACTCCCATCCCCTCACCTGTGCCTGGTTTGCTCTCACCTGCCTCCAAACCTTCATGCATTCTATTCCTTCTGCTGACACCTGTCTCTCCTACGTGGTTTTCACCTTAGATGTCACTCCTCACCTGGGCTCATCCAGGTACCAACTTGGGGCCCTGACAGCCCCCCATGCATCCCCTCCTCTTAGTGCTGGTCATCTGGCGTTGCCACTCTGCCTGTTTGCTTATGTTTGCCATATCTCTAACCAGACTGCACATAGTAGGTGCTCAAGAAATGTTTATTAACGAAATGGCTCAATGCAATCCTGAAGGTGTGTGAGACAATTGTATGTGGCAGATGCTGGAAAGAAGAAGCAGCTGGAGAAGAATCTGATTTTTATTTGTAGGGAGACAGCCTAGCCAAGGACGTTTCTGCACAAAGAGACTCGCATCACGTGTTCTGACACCCCCTAAGCACAGCTCCTCCTGGCAGCTTATGCAAGGTGCAGTGGAACCTTCCAGGGTGCTCCCAGGCCCTTCCAAGCTGCCCAGCATGGATGCTTCCTTCATGCCAAAGAGACTTGGATCCCAAGACCTCTTTTTGTAAAATTAATATCCCAACACACATCTGTTATGCGCTCTTCTGAAGATACAACCAGCATGGCCTTCACTATGAACCATGCGTGTGTGTGTGTGTGTGTGCATGTGTGTGTGCATGTGCGCACGCATGTGTGCACCTTTACTCTAAACAAATTTGGGTTTCTAAGTAGACTGGACTGGTTTTCCGGATGAACTGGGATTTTGTTGGCCTGTGCTGGTTACTCCCCTCCAGTGGCATGCCCCCCACCTTTGTCCACCCTACCCCATGCCCCAGGAGGCTGGCCGCTGGGGCTACCTCACTGGTCCCTGGGCCTCTGGTTTCTAGCTAGGTTTGGCCAATGCCAGGAGCAACTGGGCAGGAGAAGCAAGAAGGCAGGAATTCATTCTCTCTAGCTTGTGTCTAGTGGCCCTTTCCATGGTCCAGCTCTCTATGGGGGAGGAGAGGACTTCAATCTCTCTTGTTTCTCCCTTAGCCCTGAGCCCATCACCAGCTCCCATCACCCTTTTGAGGGTGCCTCTGTCTCCGGCTGGCCCTGGCTGGCAGGCACCCGCCCCACCCTGCTGGCCTCAGACTTACTCCCAGAACTCTACCACGGCGCTGGTCATGTTGGTGGTGTTGACGACGCTGTAGTTGGAGAAGCAGCGGTCGGTGTTCCAGGGGTTGTCACACTGTTTCCACGGCAGTGTCTGCAAAGGCACAGTGGCACAGACAAGCCCTGTTGAGCCCCCAGGGGATGGCAACAGTGGTCCCAGCGCACTTCATCTTTCTTCACAGTCCCCTGAGCCTCTTCCAAGCCATCCATGATCTCACCTCCCCTTCCCAACAGCTCCCAGATGCAGGTCATGTTGAGATCCCCATTATGGAGATCAGAGAGGGGCAGCCACTTGCTCGAGATCACACAGCTCCTAAGTGTCAGAGCTGAAATTTGAACCTTGATCATTTCACTCTGAAAACCAGCTTTCCAAGCTGCACCATAAAGTCTCGTGTGTTCATCCCGGGGCCACTTCCCAGCTCTGCGACCTCAGGTAAGAGATCTTGCCTCTTTGACCCTCTGCACACTGATGTTAACAGTGAGAAGAGTGCTTGTTCTTTGCAAGGTACAGTGCTAAGCCCTTTACACGTATTTACTCCTTAACCCTCCCAACAACTCTATGAGGCAGGTTTCACTTTTACCTTCGTTTTATAAATAAGGGCACTGTGGCTCAGAGAGGTTAAGTCTCTTTCCCAAAGTTGCACAGCTGGTAGAGCCTGGGGTCAGGATTTGAACCCAGGCAGTCTGAGTCCATATGAAATGAGCTAACAACCGCCATCTTAAGAGGGGGTGTCAGGAGGATTAGATGTCAGCCCACACGAAGCCCCTGGCTCAGTGGCTGGCCTGGAGCAGGCATTTGGTTCACGGTGCTATAACTTTCGGGGAGACTGGGGCTGCGGAAGACACACCGTGCCCGCCCCCCCACCAACCCAAGGAACAGCCCTATCGGCAGAATGGTAGTTCGGTGGACGGAGGGTGGGCTCTGGGTCTGGCTCCTTCTGCAGGGGGCGGTCCAAGGGGCCACTCACGGTGGTGAAGGAATTGTACAGGTAGTAGATGGCCCAGGAGATGATAACGATGTAGTAGATGTTCAGCCAGAAGGACAGCACGGCGGCGGCAAGGCCCACACCTGGGAGCGGACACGACATCGTATGTGTTCAACACAGTAGAAATAATAACTATCCCAGGGAGCACCATTCTTAGCATTTTCCAGGATGTCCACCAGCTCGCTGGACCTTGGAGACAGGTGGTATTGAGGCCACGAGGCTAAGACAGAGGGAGGAACTTAGCTAAGGTCACACACATCTGGCAAGGGAGGACTTGGGTCTGGGGCCCAGCACTGGCTGGCTGCAGGTGGGGTGGGGGTCTTGGCTTGCCAGACGAGAATGATTCTCCATGGATCCATCTCAGGGTCTGTCAGGTACTGAGCAAGGGAGCAAAGAAAGTCATACCTAGCCCTGGCTGGGGAAATAAGCTCACGGGACAGGGTAGGCTGATGTGTGTACAGGGTCTCTGGATTGGGGCCTCCTGTCCACCTCCACCGCTCTAGGTCCTAGCCCGGGGTGCCATCTGCCACCTGGCCCCTCCGAGGGCTCCACTCTGCTCAGAAGTGAACCAAGCAGGTCCCTCTCTCCAGGGGGCCGGGAGGGTCAGGAAGGCCCTGGTTTCATCACAAGTCTGTGGTCAGGAGCACTGCCATGTGGCCCCACTCTGCAGACTTACCCTTGAACATGGGGGCCAGCTTCCACACCCCCAGGCCCCCGATGGATGTGTACTGGCCCAGGGAGCACTCCAGCAGGAAGAGTGGGACCCCCGCAAAGATGAGTGTCAGGAAGTAGGGGATCAGGAAGGCCCCTGTGGGGTTGAGAAGAGAGAGGCTCATGGTCCCAAGGCTCTGGAGAAGCCCCATTCAGAGGGAGTATCGAGGCAGGATGTTCCGGGGTCCCAGCCACAATTTCCTTACACTCTGTCTTAAAAGTAGTACCCATAGCCAAAATGAGGTCCAGGGATGTCCTTTGCTCAGAGTACATCCCTTGTTCTTTGCAAAATGAAGAGGCGAACTTTTTGGTATCGTTAACAAAGGACAATCGTCCTTTGGGAATCTTTTGGTAAAGGGACAAAAACAGGAAACGGGGCCTGATCTTTAGGGGACCCCTTTCCCTACTGTTGCCCCAGAAAATGCCCAAGTGTGACACTCTTCATGGGGTCCAGACCCGACGGGGAGGTTGCCAGGCCGGCACCTACCACCACCGTTTTTGCCGCAGAGATAGGGGAATCTCCAGACGTTGCCCAGGCCGATGGCGTAGCCCACGCAGGACATGAGGAAGTCAAAGCGGCCCTTCCATGTGTCTCGGTCCGGAAGGTCCGCCGCCTTCTTCTGCACCTTGACCACCAGAGTTTTGGGTTTGTCATTGGCCACGGGGGCCTCGCTGACCTCCGTGGAGATCTGCCCGTCGGCCACCTTGCTGCCATTGGTTGCCATGTCTCGGAGTTTGGACACAGAGGTCCTGGCAGATGGACGTGCGATGTCGGCCCCGGTCCACGCAGACAGCAGTTTTGCGGCTCAACGTCACCCTAGGAGAACAGAGGCATGGGGTGACAGGCATGGAAGGGTGACCAAATCTTGGAGTTGCCCCAAAATAACAAAAATAATATAACCCACAAACAAACTACGGGCCAGAGAAGGCTCTCTCAGCAGCCCTCTTTCTCCTGGAGGAAGGACAGTGCCTTCTGTTCCCAGACTTGGGGGGGGGGGGGGGGGGTGTGTTGATAGCTCCCGAACTATCTGTGTCATGTGCCCTCTCTCATGCATCTTACTCAGAGAAGAAAACCGAGGAGACCAAATTTCCAGGCAGAAATAATAAGTGTTCCTCATCTTTGCCTCTCAGGGTGCAATTAGATTTTTCATACCCTGAGGCCGTAGTAACCATGGCCAATGCAAGCCACGGACGGCCTTACCATGGGGCAAACAGGAAGGTGACCGGCCACAGGTGGCGGGTGAAGGTGGTAGAGGAGCACAGACTCTAATCATGATCGAAGTCCTCTTTCACATTTGAGCTGTGTGACTGTGAGAAAACCTCTTAACTTCTCTGGGCCCCGCTCTCCCTGTCTTTTTTTTTTTTTTTTAAGATTTTATTTATTTATTGGAGAGAGAGAGAGAGCACGAGAGTGGGGAGGGTCAGAGGGAGAAGCAGACTCCCTGCTGAGCAGGGGGCCACTTGCAGGACTCAATCCTGGGACTCCAGGATCATGACCTGAGCTGAATGCAGATGCTTAACCGACTGAGCCCCCCAGGCGCCCCTCCCCCTATCTTTAAATTGAGTATGATACCAGTATGTCAGGTTGTTGCTCACTTATTCAGCAAGGATCCTGTGCCTGGCAAATGGTGGGGACTTGTTAGTATTTTGTCTGTAGTCCCCAAACCTGGCTGTGCTTCCAAGTTGCTTGCAAAGCTCTGTAACGATCGAGTCCCAGGTCCCACCCCAGATGTCCCACATCAGAATCTCAAGGAGGTGAGTCCTGAATCTATACATTGAACAAATTCTGCAAAAGGAGCTTCTTATGCTGACAGCCAGTACCGGCCCTCAGTGGAAGAAGGACCACTGGTTTACATGACATCTCTGACCCAAGTCAGTCCACCTACACTCTGTACTCTGCTTGTCTCTTTAGTTCCAGAGGCAGCATGAGCAGAGAACGGTGAATGACCTAGGACTCAGCCCGGTCCTGGGTTCAAATCTCTAGTCCACCTTTTACAAGCTGAGCAACCCTAAGTCCTACTCTTGATCGTTCTAGCCTCTGTTTCTCCATCTATAAAATGGCAGTAATCTTATCTGGCTTGTAGAATTGTGGCAAAAATAAGCTTTCATGGCTGTACGGGTATTTTTCACTGGACTGGTTTAGAAAGAGAATTTGGCTCATGGCTGTGATTACTTTGGTTGTGGATGTTACCTGATGATTTTCGGGGGTGGGTCAGCTCCAGGGCACCTCTCTCTGCCACCCCTGGTGCAAGCCTGCAAAGCAGAGACGAGGAGGGACCCTACTGAACCGGCAGAGGTGGCTAATGGGCAGCCCTGGGTGGACAGCAGGGATGCAGGAAGCCCATGGGAGCCCCCTAGCCAGGTGACCACATGAGTCCATGCCGTGTGATGCCAGCCACGGGGCGCTAGGAACATGCTGGAAGGGCCCGCTGCTGTCTCACGACAGCTGTGCGGTGGGCATGAGGGCAATGTGAGGGCGGAGTTTCATCATTTTATCAGAAGGCAAAGAGAAATCAACAGAGGGGCAAACTGGGAGCTAACAAACGCAGCTGAGATTTTTCTCCATTCCCTAACCGAATGTACAGAAATGTTGTAAAAGGCCATGTAAGCAGACCTCAAAATAGTTTATTTACTATGATCCTATTTTGCCCACCCCCCCAATCTGCTCATTTAAAAAAACCCTCCAGGGGCGCCTGGGTGGCACAGTTGTTAAGCGTCTGCCTTCGGCTCAGGGCGTGATCCTGGTGTTCCGGGATCAAGCCCCACATCAGGCTCCTCCGCTGGGAGCCTGCTTCTTCCTCTCCCACTCCCCCTGCTTGTGTTCCCTCCCTCTCTCACTGGCTATCTCTGTGAAATAAATAAATAAATAGATCTTAAAAATAAAAAAATAAAAAATAAAAAAATAAAAAAACCCTCCAGAACCCTAAGGATATATATCCTAAGGCATTCACAGTGATTAGTTTATATTTGACTTTTCCTTTTTTGCACTTTTCTAGATTTTTATAATTTCTACATTCCTACCAAAAATTTAAATTAATCAAATAACACAGAATAAACTTATGGAACCCTCAGAGCAAACAGGACTGTGTGAAACAATGATCTGGGGCCTCTGAGATGTAGGAGCTGAGTCAAAACAGTGTGTGGCCCCAAATGGCCTCCTCCCTCATCTCTGCTCTGCTGGGGGGACCCTGATTGCTGTGCGCTCGCCTCCCAGCCCCTCACATGCAGTCCTCCTCACCAAGCATCGTTGTCTCTTCCTAGAATTCACAGAAAACTAGACAATGTTCGGACAATCCAAACTTTACTGCCAACCCTGTTTCTTGTTCTCAAAGATGACCCACAGGCTTGTCTTGGTGCCCGTCCAGCTCCTGACTTGGGCCCAGCACCATCAGAAGGAACTCCAGACCCAGATAGGGTGACCTCCCATCATCAGGGATGATAGCCCATCTTGTGGCCTACCAGGAGGTCCTGGGATATGCAGGGGAGAGAGCAGCCTTAGGAAAGGGGGAGGCTAACATGGACCCTCTTTTTTGTGTGTGTGGCGGGGTAGGGGCGAGATGGTTAGCCATTAACTATCAAATCAGTAATGACCTTAACTGTCCCCATGACCTACCCTTGTGGGTCCCAGCCACCATGTTTGTTCAAAAGGATCCAATCACCTTGGACCAAGGCTGATCACCTGACTCTGGCTAGTCAATCAAAGCGCCTTCCCTGGGAATTTGGCATGAGGCTGAGAAAGAAGGACAGCCTGTCTGCGGAATTAGGAACTCTTAGGCAGCTATCTTCTGCCTACCTGTACTCAGAGTAGCAGGGACAGTTGGTCTCCTGAGAAGGAAAGAAATTAGAGGTCAAAAGATGGAGAGTCTTGAAAGCATTTGTCTTTGCCATTCCAGGCTTTCTTGAGACTGGCTACATTCCAATGCTCAGGGTTTACAAAGAAAGCATCCCCACCGTGCTAAAATAAAATTCCCTGTTTTTCCTCACATTGGTGCAGGGGATTCCTGCTAATGTCTTGAATCTCTGTTCTCTTACCACCTGAGTAATTTCTTAGGAAGGCCTGTAGCCTATAGGGACAACAGCTTCTGCCCTCCGCTCTTGGTATACTTGTCGATTATCCATGGAGACTGAAACCAAACTCCAGAATCTACTGTGCACTGGACCTCAGGTTGCCCCCCACCACTCAGGGAGAGACAGACAGACAGACAGCGGCGGCTCTGGCCCACTCCTGGCATGAAGACAAGATGGGACGGCATGTTTGACAGGGTGAAACGTGGTGTGTATGTCCTTTGAAGAAACCATTCAACATCAACACAGAGGAAAGGTGGAAGGTCGGGAGGAAGGAGAGCTCCAGTTCCCAGGAGGTTCTTCCACCGTCCCCTCCACGAGCACATTTAGCAACCCCTCGTGCAAAGGCCGGAGAGATCAGAGACCACGGCTGCTTGGAGAGCTCGGCATGAGGAAGACATACGCGCTATCTTCGGAATGTGGGAGAGATTCAGGTAGATGGCGGTAGCTGCCCTCTGAAGAGCCACGTACCCGTATGTGCAGCTTTCCTTTCAGAAGACAGAATGTGAAGCTAGCAGTACAAGGCCGTGAATTGCTGTAACTGGTGCTTCCTTGGGGATGCCTGTGGGGAAGGCCCCCTGGGTCGCCAGGCAAGGAGAAGGTGCTACATCGGAGACCTGGCTCCCCTTGGGATTTACTAGCACTGGGCACGTTCCTCCCCCCTTGATCCGCATCTGTAAAATGGGGAGATAATAATAATCTTTCCTTCGTACGGTTGCGGCGAAGGATAAATGAGCTCACACACGGAAAGCATTGCCAAAGACTACCTGGCTCAGAGCGAGGGCGCAGGTCATCTCGGCCATTCCCGCCATCGTGACTATCATCCGGGTACGGATCGTGGTTCCTAATCTGGGAGGCACAGCGATGGTGACACCACTACGACTAAGAGCAGCTCACACTTATCGTGGGCTTATTATCCAGCCCTCCTGAGACTTGCAGCATTTCCAGCAGACTGATGGCAATTGTCCTTTTAGTCTCCATGGGGGAAAACCAGCCAATAAAAACGTCAAATCTCCCTGCTTTGGGCTCTCTGTATACCAAATGAAGAGTGGTCTAGTCCACTGCCCTGGGCCAGGCAGAAGCTGGGAGTGGTACATTTGTGTGTTTGGTCAATAAAATAAAGGACTAGTCCATAATAAGTCAAGTCTGGCAAGAACAAAAGTCCGAAGCATCTAGTAGATGGGACGAAAATGATCAAGGGATCCCTGTTAGTTAAAAAGTCTGGGACCCAGAGCTTACAGACAGCACTTCCAGAAGCAGCCTCACTCGGACACCCCAGGAGTAGCTGCTAGCGAATTTTCATTCCTGGCACCAGCTGGTTAACCTGTTGCTTCCCTCTCTCACGAAAAACAGCACACAGAAAGCACAGGCATGTGCAAGTTCACAGCAAAGGAATCTGGCTATCTTTCTAGAAAATGAATGATCTCAGAAATGGGAGCCACCTGGCAGCCAGGTGTTACTTCCCCACTCCTGAAGCAGACGCCTGCACCCTGCTGGGCAGGGGCTGCCCGGCGCCAGAGGACGGCCCTGAGTGTCCACAGCAGAAGGACCACGCATCTTTTCGCACCCTCGACAGCGCGGCCCTCCCCACCTGCTGGCAGAATGGGTAAAAGGAATGCATCTCACCGTTTCATGACTTGAGGCATTTTTCCAAGGCCTTCTTTCAGTCTTCCGGTTCTTTCTCGTCAGGTGACAATTTTCTGCAGATCAAGAATCTGGCTACATGTTCCCCCGAGTCCTTAACGTTTCCCCATACTAACTGAACTCCATTGAAGCAACGTTCACAAGGGCACAGTTAATGTGAGACCACAATGACAGGTCCTCTGTGTTCGCTCACCTACTCACTCACTCCTCCCTTCATTCAGCAAGCATTTGCTCAGCACACGCTGTGTGCTGAAATGGGGACGGGACCCTCATTTCAAGCCCTTTGTATTCTGAACCAGAATCTGAACCACTGAACTGACAGAAGCCAGCAGAAAGATTCCATTTTGTAAATATTTACCGAGGGCCTAATGCGTGCACGGAGCTGGGCTGGACATGTGGCTCACAAGCATTAATAAGACAAGGTCTGTGACCTTCACAAGGTCACAGCCTAGAAGGAGAAATATCTCTGCCTGTAGCCAATCATAGTACCCTGTGAAATTGCAGCAAGAGTGTGTGAACAAGACACTGCAGGCCTCGAAGGAATAATTGAATTCAACCAGAGAAGGCATCCCAGGGGTGCCTGGATGGCTTAGCTGGCTAAACCTCCAAATCTTGGTTTTGGCTCAAGTCATGGTCTCAGGGTCATGGGATCAAGCCCCCGCATCAGGCTCCGTGCTGAGCATGGAGACTGCTTGGGAGTCTCTCTCTCCCTCTGTCCCTCCCCTGCTCACTTTCTCTCTCTCTAAAATGAATAAATTAATTAAAAAAAAAAAAAGGCAGCATCCCCGATGAGGGCACATTTGAACTGGGTTCTGAAGGTTGAATAGGTGTTCATCAGGCTCAAAAAGAGGGAAGGGCATCCTAAGTGGAGGGAAATGCAGGAACAAAAGTAGAAAGGTTTGAAGATAGGAAGGTCAATTTGTGAAGGACTTTGAGAACCAGGCCAAGGAACTTAGGGACCAGTTGCAGGGATGCAACAGGGGTGATGATGTGATCAGGTTAGTATTATAGAAGAAGGCCCACTCAGAGAGGCTCTGGGGAGGAATTGAAGAAAGAGACTCGAGGCAGGAAAGTGGTGAAAATGTTCCCATGAATATGTTCCTTCCTTGATGTGCAGTTTGAGACCAAGTCTTAAAGCTATCGATAAAAATGGGTCCAAACCAAGCAGAAAGAATACCTCTGCCAATCCTTGAGTGAGGAAATGCTTTATAAGAAAAAAAAAATGTTTGGAAGCTCTAGATCAGAAGTGACAAAATAGGTCAAAATTGGCCCTTGGGCTTGTTTTATTTGGCCTGAACAAAAATCTTTTCAGTTTGAATTAGGAGCCAGAAATATGACTCTCTAGGATACATTATTTCAAACAGAGGGAACAGCTAGTGCAAAGGCCCTGAGGCAGGAATAATCTTGGCATGTTTGAGAGTCAGCATGGAGGCTGGGCTGGCTGGAGTCCAGTATAGGAGAGAACAGAACTAGTCAGAAGTGGGCAAGGGCCAGATCACACAAGGTCTCAGAGACCACAGCAAGGAGTCCAGATTTTCTTCTAAACGGGATGGTAGAGAGTAGAGTGTGTAAGTGGTGGGGGAAATCTGACTTACATATAAGAGTCTACCTGTGGCTGCCCAGAAGAGGCCACAGAGGGGCAGAGGTGAAAGCAGGGAGGCTCATTAAGTGGCTGAGGGTCCAGGTGAGAAAGGACAGTGACTTGAATGGTGGCAGCTAGGGCAGAGGTGGTGAGGAGTGGGACCAGGGATGGATTTTGGAGATGGGGCCTGCAGGCCTTGCTAGCAGATTGGCTCTCAGCAGCCTAGGCTCGCACAGATGGCAGCCTGGGGGGAGGGGAATGTGTGGCAGCCGCCTTGGACAATCCCCCCTCTGTCCCACTGCATCAGAGGGACTGGTGGCTGCGTGGGGTGGGAACTTGGGCAGAGGCCAAAAGGCCAAGGCCAGTGTCTCAGGGCTGCCATTGTCCCAGGCTAGGGGTGGGCCCAGAAGGAGTGGGGCACCCTGAAGACCCAGGACGGCAAGAGTGGGAGCAGCAGGCTCGGGAGTAGGGGCCCCCACTCCCTCCCATGACGCTGTGCATACTCCTGCTTTGTCTTGCTCCCCATTCTGTAATTACAGAAATTACAGAGGCTTGCTTCATACTGCAATCGCTCTACTTGCTTTTATTTCTTTTTGGAACTCTGCAGTTCAAGAAAAAAATTAATATTGGGTTTGGCTTCATTCCAAAGGGAAACATAATGCAGTTTATTCTCTGCTTTAGGGAAAAATGCTAGGCTCAATGAATTGGACAGGCTTTCTTGAGCATCTGTTGTATATCCAGACCCTGCCAGCTCCTATCAAGAGAGAAGAGCCAGCATTTATTGAGCACCTATTGTGTGCCAGGCATTTCACAGGTGCTATATCATCCAGTCCTCATTCCATCTCTGTAAGCCAAAGGCTATTTCACCCATCTGACAGATAGGGCAACTGAGGCTTGCCAGCCTGTGGCTATGGTAAAGCAGTCTCAGACTGCTTGGTGATTCAAGGCCTTGCTATCCAAAGTGTGGTTCTCTAAGAGGCAGCCTTGGCATCACCCAGAGGCCTGTTAGAAATGCAGAATCTTGGGCCCCACTCCAGACCCGTGGGATCAGAAGCTGCATTTTAACAAAGTCCCAGTGATTCGGGTACACATGGAAGCTTTGGAGGCTGTACGTAAGGGGTGACCCTGATTACTTCACAGAGCTTGATTCCAGTCCCTGTATGGCCAGGGGCTAGATATTTAGCATGCTTGAGTATCAGTTTCCTCATCGGTAATTTCGGTCTCCTGTACTCCATAGGACGGTTGTGAAACTTTGAATCAAGATAATGCATGGAAAGAGGCTGGTGAGAGCAGAGGGCCTGGTGCACAGGAAGTGCTTAATAAACAGCAGCTTCGATTGCTATTCAAAGACATGAATGGCCAGGGAAGTGCTTTGTAATTGAAAACCATTGCACAAATAGGAGGACCAATTAATAGCTGATAATCGTGTGCAGAAGGTCAGAGGGAGGATGGAAGCGGACAGGTAGACGCTGGTGCTTTGACACCTGCCCTGAAGGTTAGGGAGGGATCCCTGGAGAAGGTGCTCTGATGGCAAAGGGGCAGCTGGAGAGGGTCTCTGAGGCCTCAGGACTTCGGTCTCACAGACCTGAGTCTGGGGGCAAAAACTCAACCTTTGCCAGGGTGTGAGCTGCGGGCAAACTGGACGCCACAGGTCTAGATGGAAAGTCCTTCTCCTTGAACCCTCAGCCATTGGACTTAGGGCCAGGACCTATGCAGCCTCCTTCCTGCTCCAGACTTGTTCTCTGCCACACTGGTACCCCTGGTCTATACCAGCAGTCTACAGCTGAAGAACAAAGCCTAGAGAGGGCTGGTGGCTGGCCCAAGGTCACACAGGACACAAACGGTATGATTCCTGGAGACCCCCGCCACCCCAATTCTCAGCTCATTACACACTCATACTCAAGAGATGAAGGAAAGCAGCTCCACATCTTGGCACAAACTCCTCACCTGCCTCAACATACCTGAGAGGTGATTTGCAGACCCAGGTGCATTTCTTAAGAGCATCTATTGAATACCTACGCTTCACAACATCCCACTGTGACTTTCAAGTAAGTTACTTATTTTCTCAAACTGTTCGTTTCCTCATCAGGAAATGGAGCCAACAGTAACCACTTCATGAGGTGTGAGGACTGGATTTGAATTTTTTAGTACTGTGCCTGGCCCAGCAAGTGCTAAATACATTACAACTGAAATGATTACTGGTTCCACTTTTCAGATGATGGTACTGAGGCTCAGAGAGGTCAACTGACCTGTCCAAGGTCACACAGGATTTAATCCGGGCCCTCTGACTCACAGTCTGGTGGTATCCGCTCACCCAGCAGGTGCCTGCCAGCCATGGGCTTGTGTGAAGTTCTCTGAAGCCTTTAGGTGTAGGCTTACCACTTATTCGAGCCTTCCTGCTGGGTTCTGAGGGGAAAAGATGTGCTTGCAGCCTCTGAGAGCCTGGAATTCTGGTTTTCTGGGATGCCCCCAAAGCCAGAATGTAGATGGCTAGAGAATGCACCCGCCCACCCCCAACAACCAGAGTGAGAGAAAAAAAATCAGCTTTATAACTGCTAGAGGCTTAACAGACCCATCTAACTGTGAAATAAACTCCAGGAGTCGAGCTTCTCTTTCTTTTGTGGTGGCACACAGGAAAAAACTCCACAACTTTTCATTAACAAAGAAGGAAAGAAAAAAAGGAAGAGCTCAGAGCACAGGAAGGAAGTGAGCCCAGCACTTACTAACATGCCAGAGTAGCTCTAATTGATTTATGTGTATTAACTATTCTCATTCCTTCCCCGTTTACTGATGGATCACCTGAGGCACAGAGAGGTTAAGGTGGCTTGCAAGGGGAGCTAAGAGGAACGCAGGCAGCTGCGCTCCTGCGTCCGTGCTCTTAAACACTCTATTCTGGGGCGCCTGGGTGGCGCAGTCATTAAGTGTCTGCCTTCGGCTCAGGGCGTGACCCAGTGTTCTGGGATCGAGCCCCACATCAGGCTCCTCCGCTAGGAGCCTGCTTCTTCCTCTCCCACTCCCCCTGCTTATGTTCCCTCTCCTGCTGGCTGTCTCTCTCTGTCAAATAAATAAAATCTTAAAAAAAAAAAAAAAACAACACTCTATTCTGCTCTCTCTAGTGGGATACCGGTGGAACCCCCAAACCCCACCTTTAGGGTGTGTAAGAGTGGCCCATTTCCAGCAAGCAATTCCCTCCAGAACAAACCCCCACAGGGACAAGGCCTGCCGCTCTTTTTAAGAAACCCAAGGGAGGCTGCTGACGTCTGGCTCCCTGAGAGGCTGACTTCTCTCCATGGCCGTATTGGCCAGAACTGCCAGTGTCCCAGGAGCCAACAAGAGGCCACATGGGATCCAAGCTGAGCAGCTCTCCCCAGGCCCCAGGGCTAGAGGCTCTAATTAGAGTCACCTGGGGGGCAGCCAGCCCCAAAGGGTGGTAATCCCCCTGGGGAGTGCCCAGCTCTCCTCCAACTGCACATATGGGCCCTGCAGCCAGGAGGCCTGCCTTCGGGCCACGTCTGCAGGGCAAAGAGGGAGCATGGCCAGCTGGAGACTCTGGAGTCACAGGCCCCATGTGGGAATCCACTCTGCACGTTACCAGCTGTGTGAGTTCCAGCCAGGCCCCTCTGCTTTCTGTGCCTTGGTTCTCCTCTGTGTGTTAGGAGAGGAGCCAGACCATGCCTTCTAGAGCCCCTTCTGATCTGTGTCCTAATCTCATCTCACCCTGAGAGTCAAGCTCACACCATCACTGGTTTGCTAACATCTGCCCTGGCCCCTAATTGTCTGCAAAGCCCGCCTGAGCACCTCCTCTTGTCAAGGCGATTTTCAATACAATCTAGTCCGCATGGACCGTGCACACCCCGGTAGCTGGTCCACACCAGGTGCAGGGGAATGAAGATGCCAGTTGGAGTCTGGGCCTGCTGCCACTGAGCTCCCGGGATGGACAGCCGGGAGCTCTCGGGACAGCTGGGCCACAGGTAACCAGCATCCATGGGATAAATTCTTCATCAGCTCACAGTAGGAGGGATGGCCCTTTCGGCAGGCAACTGGTAGAGAATGGCACTGTGTCCCCTGACGGAGGGGACAGAAGCGGGAAGGTTCTCTTTATAACCACAGCTAGAGAAAGCAGGACTGGGATCCTTGCCTTACCCCAAGCCTAGCTGCTGGTCCATTCTGGGCAGAGAGAACAGGGGGAAAATGCATGATGCACTTAGGGCCAGTGAGGAGCCTGGCATGGCTGGCTAGAAGCTGGGGTGATTTAAGGAGCATGGGTGGAGAGGTGGAAAGCAGGAGTAAAGGGCTTTGAAGGCAGGAAATAGGGGTGCACTGTATCCTGTAATAAGAGCAGTGACCACACTGAACATTTAAGTGCTTAATGTGTTTAAGGTCCAGATGATCATATTTACCTCTCACCACACCCCACGGCACGAATGTGGAAACTGAGGCTCAAAGCAGTAAAGCACCTTGCCTGTGGTCCCAGATTCCAGAGCCCACGCTTCTAACCGCTCTTCCCCACCTTAGGCACTGGGGGGAACTTGGGGGCCACTGAAGCCTTTTAAAGTGGGGATATTTGATCTGATGATGACTTGGCAGGAGCCTGAGAGGACAGCACTGGAGCTGAGATCACGGTGGGGTTAAAGGGGAAGGCCTTGCCACTATTCACAACTTGACTTGCATCCTGACTAATGACTATTTGGTCTTATCTCCCCAGCTATAATGTCCCCCCACACAGATGGGACCCTTGTTTCCTCACAGTCGCTCAGTGATAGATGCCTGTGTGCTATGCTGAGTTCCACCTTCCCTCCCCATCTGTCACTCTGTCCCTCTCTGTGACAGGGGATGTTGTTATAAGTCCTCAAGAAAAGTCTGCTGTGGGGAAGCAGCGGGGTGCTGGGTTTACAAGTGCGCCCTCAGGAAAGCGAACGGAAGGCTGGTTCTGGGGTGTAAATGCTCCCACTGCAGCCAGCTCAGGCGCCACCGTGAGGTCCCAGGACTGGGAGGACACGAGCACACTCCGGTAGTGGGTTCTTGAGCGCTTCCCTTACGGAGAGCCTGGACACCGCTGCTCCTGCAGGCACCGGGGGCCCAGAGTCCAGCCCTCTGTGGGTGCTGAGGAGCGGGGAGGGACGGAGCGAGGAAGGCGGGAAGGAGGAGGAGAAAGGAGAGCAAAGAGTGAAATAAGTCAAGCAGAGAAAGATAATTATCATACGGTTTCTCTCATCTATAGAACATAAGAACTAGGAAGATCGGGAGGAAAAGAAAGGGATAAAGAAAGGGGGGGTAATCAGAAGGGGGAATGAAGCATGAGAGACTATGGACTCTGAGAAACAAACTGAGGGCTTCAGAGGGGAGGGGGTGGGGGAATGGGATAGGCTGGTGATGGGTAGTAAGGAGGGCACGTATTGCATGGTGCACTGGGTGTTATACGCAACTAATGAATCATCGAACTTTACATCAAAAAAAATAAATAAATAAATAAAAAGAAAGGAGAGCAAAGAAAACCGGAGGGTCAGGGAGTAGCAGAGAGGTGAGAGCAGGGGCACAGGAGGAAGACGGAAGGAAAAAGAAAAAAATAAGGACAGTGGAGGGAGGGGAGATGGGGTGCTGTCCCTTTCCTGTGGGCTGCGCTAGGCTCTGCTCTGATCTCACCGTAGCCTCCGGACAACCCAACGAAGGAGGGGGCCTGTATTTTAGCAGGAGGAAACGTGGCTGGCAGAGCCCACGGTCTCAAGTGGTTGAGGAGCTGTGACCCCGGACCCAGGCTGCAGGTTCTACCCGGCTGGCTCCCTCCCTCCGGTGTGACTGGATTCGCTGGGGGCCAGCCCACCGGTCTGTGCCTTCTGGACAGCTCGAGGCACCTACTGCGAGGTACCCTGTGCCGGGCACAGGCCTCAGGGCCCTGGCCGTCCTGTTCCAGGCTATGCCTTTCGTCCTCCCTTCCTTGGCCAGGGGTGAGCAATTTCGCAGCAAGGTGCTCCAGGGGCTGCCTCTGCACAGGCCCCCGCTCACGCAGTCAGAAAGGATTCATTCAGGTCAGGAAATGAGAGCGACGTGCTGACCACCAGGCATTCTTTCACATCACTCTTTGCCTTTTAAGACACGCTTGTAAGAAAACCCACGGGTTAAATCACCGCTCTCTTCTGTTCAAGACGTGCTTGAAGGACTCTGAAGGGCATTAGGATAAACGCCCTTTCCAAACTCAGATTGGGGGAAAAAGAACACCACAGTCCTGCAGGGACGGGCTGAACTAAATGATAATCTGTAGTAAGCCACACGCAGGCCCGCCGCCTACACGGAGAGCTGAGGGGCGGGCGTCAGAGCAGCGCTTCCGTGGCGGGGGCGGGGGCGGTGGGCATCGCTTAGTTCATGATCAGGGGTCCACGCCTGGGGCTCCATTTCCAATTCCGCGGGCTTTCCTGGCTCTGTTCTAGAGAGGAGCACACTGAAGCCCCGAAGATGAACTCTCTGCGTCAAGATCACACAAAGTCACAATAAGAACCGGCAGGGATCTCACCCTGATGGCCTGTGGGGCCGAGTGGGTCCCCTATACGTGTTTGGTTGAGTGGGATCAGAATTTCAAAACTTGAACTTGCCGGCAACGCGGGGAGGGGGTAGGTATGTGTTGACCAGTTTACTGTAAGTCCCGCCATGACTATTATCTTTTTTTTTAAGATTTTATTTATTTATTTGACAGAGATAGAGACAGCCGGCGAGAGAGGGAACACAAGCAGGGGGAATGGGAGAGGAAGAAGCAGGCTCCTAGCGGAGGAGCCTGATGTGGGGCTCGATCCCAGAACGCGGGGATCACGCCCTGAGCCAAAGGCAGATGCTTAACCGCTGTGCCACCCAGGCGCCCCCCCGCCATGACTATTATCTTGTCCCTGATCTCTTGACTCATTTCTTTGACCTGCCTGGTTCTCGGTGGACCTTGAGTTTGCGATCTCGTCACTCCAGAAAGCTCTTCTAAGTGGTAGAAGGACAAAGTTACTCTTTCTCCTTCTCTAGGAGATGGGCACAATTCTTGGGGATGGTAGCGATCAAAACAAAAAAAAACAAAACAAAACACATTCAGTATTGTAATTGTAATTTTATATCTGGGAAACAACAAATCCTATTGTTGGATTTTAAAACAACCTTGAGAGACACTGCTTTAAAATATTTTGCAAGAATGAGGAGGGTGTGTATTTTTGGAGTTGATTAAGGGTCAGATTCCAGGGTCTCGAATATTTCCCACAAGAGAAAGCTGATTTTATTTTTAAAAGACTCAAATGAATGCTCACTTTAGCCAACACAGCTGTTCTTGATTCATTCACTTAGCCTTCTAAAGGAATCTTTATAGTATGAATCTCCCCTTCTTTGTAAAGTCAAAAATCACATGTGGCAAGAAAAACCTACCTGTTTGGGAAAATGGGATTTTCACTGAGCACATTTTAAGTCCGTGGCCAATGAACACACCCATGAACACCGTCGGCTGGGGCTGTCAAAGGGTATTCGGACGGGGGTAGGCAGAACAGGGGAGTGGTTAAGGGCAAGAAAACCCTCTGATGCTGTGTGACCATGGGTTAGTCCCCCATCCTCTCTAAGACAGAGGTGATGATACCTACGTTTAGCTACTATGAGGATTAAATGAGATAAAACGTAAAGTGGTTTAACACAGAACCTGGTACAGAGTAAAATGCTTGCTACCTGGCAGATACTATCATAAATAACTTTATTAGGGCTAATATAATTTGTTTTGTTTTGTTTTTGATAGCTATGGGAAAAAGTCCTGGGCAGAATGCCACAGTTATCTTAACCTATAAGCAATCAATAGAAGGGAACTGTGCCAGCCACCAGGAAACGCTGATCAAACCAAAATCTCAGAGCAAATCGTTCATTAAACACGATTCCCGAAGTGGATGTGTGTACCTTTCCTGCAATTAGCACATTCTTTCAAATCCTGGTTAAATGTCAGCGGTCTTCATGTGGCCACTGAACGAGTCCCCCTGACCCCTCTCTGGAGTCTGAGGTGTGGGAATCCGAGGTCCTCAGGCTCATTGCTTCACACCCTGTTATCCAACCCCAGGATTGCAGAGAACAAATGACCTCCCTCTCTGGGAATCCAGAAGCAGGTTGCTATCTCTGGGGGTGGATTTGCTCAGACAGGTTTGCAGAAACAAGCAAAATGGTTGCTTGCATCCGAGTCTTCAGGATCCCAGCTCTCACCATTCGCTTTTACAACAGCCCAGTGCCTGAGTCCGGCACCCTCTTTCTGCTTCCCAAAAGGAGTGGGCCTGTCTGCCAGCTCCACCACATCTTTGCCAGCATGCAAATGATGCACTTTGGGGTTTCTTGGGGTGTTAACCCCATGCTCTCCAATCCCCAATGAGGGGAGTAAATATTTTGCACCAGCTGTGCCGGAGGGAGAATTGAAAGAGCGTGGGTGAGAGTATTTATTTTCCAAAAGGGTTTACAGCACGGGGTCATTTAGATAGCTGGCAGAGAGAAAAGGCAATTTCCCCCAGCGTGGTTCGCACATGGGCTTTTAGGGACAGCACGCTGCAGTGAGGTACATCAATCATGCTTTCCAAATGCAAAATATTGATGTATATTTTTGGTGATGGGGGCTGTTCATCTGTTCCACTGATATTCACTAGCCTGGAATGCAGAGCTCTGTCAGGCATCGTCCTTATCCTCATTTTAGCCAGTTCCACTCGTCTAACACCACAATTTCGAGCGGATACACGGCTGGGAGCAGCTCCTTCTCCTAGCCGCTGCTCTCTGCTTAATCATCAGAGCTACTGCTGCTTGTGCTCCGCTCAGGAGCTGGGTTTGACGCTCTAGCCACCTTACCTTATTTGGTCTTAGAACAATCCTATGAGGGAAGTCTGTCATTGTCCCTGTTTTGCAGAGGAAGACCTGGAGTTTCAGACAGGTAAAGTGACTTGTCCAGGGTCACGCAGCTAGGAAGTGGCAGGGCAGGATTGGACTTTGGGTCCAAAGTTGGTATGGGTAGCTACCTTGCCATACTATTTCCCCATTCCTCCTGGGCTGGAATTGTCATCCCTGTCCCATCCGAATTCCCACGAGCACTCTCTTCAGCAGTCTTTAGAGGGGTCGAGGTGCCCTGAGTGGAGGGCTCAGAGCCGGCTCCCTTCTGGTTCCCTATGCCACCCACTGCCCATCCTCTCCAGGTGCCCCTCCGCGCCCTTCCCCAGGGCCTAGATTTCCGACACCAGTGTGAAGTTTAGATCCCAGCTCCACCTCGCGCCTGGCTGTGTGACCTGGATGAAGAGTCAGCTCACCTCGCTTCACCTTACTTCGTGCCTCCACGAAGGGCAGGTAATTATCCCTCTCTGCCGAGGCAGTGGGAAGGATGGAACTAGGCGAAGCGAGTGTCCCCCGCAGCTGTCCCCACCCACCCAGACCGAGTCTCCTTCTTGGGGGAGCTCAAACCCCAGACACAGTCCTCCCTGCACGCTCGCTCACTCGCTCCAGCGGGTCCCGAATCAGCATTCAACACACATCACTCTGCCTGTACAACGCCATTATCTCCCGAGGACACAGGCTCCGTTGTCACGGCAACCAGAGTCCTTCCACCAACTCTATTTAATAATTTCTCAACAGTGGAGCTGGGCTGGCTTGGGGCAGGGGAAAGAGCACTGGGTTAGGGGTTAGAAGCTTTGGGTCCTAGCGCCTGTGGCCCTAGGGCTCCTCCCCTCTGGGCCTCAGTTTACTCATCTGTAACACAGGGGTGTCTGAAATGAGGGGATCTTGTAACTTTCTCTGGCCTAGAAAAACCTAAGAAACAGTTCTCCAGGTCCAGGAGGCAGGGGCCTGGAGCAACTGGAGAGCAGATGGAAGTTGAGTGACATCCAAAATTCACAAGAAGAACCAGAAGTTATCTTTAGTGACCAAACTCTCTCCTTCTGCTGAATTGCCCACCAGAATGTCACTTTTCAGATGTTTATGCAATCTCCGCAACCCTCAGGTTCAGACAGGGGCTGGCTAGGAGGCACAGTTTTGCCTGCAGCCATCATAGCCCTGACTCTCCCCATTTTGCAGATGTGTAAACTGAGGCACAGAGGGCAAAAGGGTTGTCCATGGCCGCGCAGCAGGTGGAAAGTCCAGCTGCCCAGGAAGGCCGGGTTGGTGTGCCGAGAAGAGGGACGGTCCGCAGCCTGTCGTGCCTCATTCTCGGCCCATGGCTGAATGCGCTCTGGCCCCCACTTGTGTCCTCTGGCTCTCACTGAAGAAGCCTTGTAGATCATAAAAAGCAAGAGGTAAGTACCGACGATGTGTTCCACTATTTTGGGCCCCAGAGAAGCCAGAAGACACAGCATTCCTGCTTGCAGGGAATGTACAGTTTTGACTGTAAGCGGCTCATCAAAGGCCAGAAACAATGCTTGATTTGTCTCCACAAACCACGTAGGATGTGGCATACAGAAGGTGCTCAAAATTTCACCTGGCCCCGTTGTTTGCCCACCTCTGCCCCTGGAGGTAACTTGTCCAGGCCCCCAGAGGTCTCTCTGAAAATGTCCCAGAGTGGCCACCAACATCCCTAACTCCAAGGAGCCACTGTTGGACCCCACGCTGGGGAGGGCACCAATATGGACAGGCTTTGTGGCTTCTGTCTTGGCCCCGGGGCTGGGGAGGGGGCGGTTCTGCCTCGGCCCCGGTCCCTGGCACTGCTTTTCGGCATGGCCACTGCCAGCCCAGCGGCACTATTAAACTCATCCCGGGCTGGCATTTTCATTTAATACCCGCGGCATAATTAACAGTGCTGCATCTGCTCTGTCATTAGCGGCATTCACTGCCATTTGGAGAAAGGGCTCTTATCTTCTCCAGTCATTAGTCTCGGGAGGCTATTATGGGGGAAATGGAGGAGGAAGCGGGGCATGCAGCCACCCTTCCTCTGCCTGGAGAGCCGGCGCCGAGCTTGCGGAGCAGCCCACAGTCCAGTCCAGTCCAAATCCCTTGGCTTTAAAGACTGAGAAAGCTAAGTCCGGAGAGGGGAAGGACCCTGCCCTTTATCCCCTGCAAGCTCGAGTTCTGCCCAGAGTGCAAGCCCAGGCCTCAGGGTCCCGCAGACCTAGACGTGAGTTGCAATTCTGCGGCGCGTCAGTGGGGCGACCCTGGGCAACCACGTGAGCTCCCTGGGCCTCAGTTTCCTTATGGAGGATCCTAGAACAGTGCTTGTCAAGTCCTCAGCTCAGTGCCTGGATCACAGCCAGAGCTCAAAGGCCAGGAAGGGCTTGTAGCTATCTGATCATTGGCTACCAACCTGTTAAAAATGTATGCGTTTAAATTCCATCTCCACATAATACTCTTTGGTAGGACAACTTCTTCCCCATTCCCAAGCTCACTTTTTTTTTTTTTAATCATAGGTGAGACCTCGATCTCAAGTTCTGAAAACATCCAACATGGGAGCAAAGGAGCAAAGGGACCCAGGCAGCAGGGGAGCTGGACCCCAGAATCAAGGGCATGGGAGCCTTTGACTCTGGCTGCTTTTATTTTGTATGGTTGACATTCTGCCTCAGTGACTCCAAGCCCCTGTCTCCTCCACTGTGACCTCCACTCAGGTGCTTTCCAGAGGCAGAGGGTAGCATGAAAGGGCACCTGAGGGTTGGTATCCGCAAGGCTTGGGTTCAAACTCGGCTGTGCAAGCCAGGATAAGTGACTCCACCTCCTTCAGCCTCCAGGTCCTCCTCTGGCCGAGGGGACCGTAGCCCCTATCCCCCCTATCCCCTAGCATCCTTCTCACCAGCCTCAGGAGGCCCAGGACTGATGCCCAGGGGGCGCGCCACACTCAGTGGCTGGGGACCAGCTGGCCGGGCAGGGAGGGGAAGAGTCAAACTCTCAGGCACCCCTGCCCCCTGACACCCCAGAAGGAAGCTCCCAGAACTTGTGATTTTTCATCATCTCCAGCAAGGGCAGAGGGGAAGTGGGGTAATGGCCAGAAGAAGTGACTGACTCCCTCCCCTTTCCCAGCGTCTGAGCTGGAAAGGACTCAGAACTACTCAGCCCACTCCTCCAGCAGGTCCCAAACAACCCAAGGCCCACTTAGGAATACTGCCTAAACCCTTCCTGGTTGCCAGAGCCCTGAGACCTTTCTAGACAAGCTCACGAGGCCCCTGGTGTATTTGTTTTCACCCAAATCCACCTAGATAAGCATGCTCGTGTTCATGCACTGCCTGAGAGAAATCATCTCTTTCTTTCTCCCCAAATCTGGCTACCGCTGGGGGCCCCCGGCCAAATGAGCTCACGTCAGACTCCACAAACTCCGGGCATAACCGGGGAGATGTTAGCCTCTGGATGGAGCTCAGAACGCCAGGGAAGGCTAAAACGACGCCGGGGCCCTTTCTCCCACAGAGTCCTGCCATCGGTGCCCACAGGCTTGCGGTTCTGCCTGCCACAGATGGGGCTCCCGGGCTCCTTCTCAAGGGGCAACCTGCTGCATTCGGACTTGGGTTCCATAAAGGTGAATCCCAAAGCTGGGAATCCAGAGGTCAGGGATGAGTGTGTCCAGGGCTTGCTGAGCCTCAGTTTCCCCATCCAAAGGATGGAGATCATAAAGGCAAAAATAACAACAATAATAATTTCACTTGGAACCCCGGGGGCTGTTGCAAACTTCAACTATGAAATTCCACGTAAGTGTTAAGTGTGCGTGTACTCGTGTGTACAAAGAGATCTCATTTGAGTCAAGGTCATTCTGACTTGGGCTTTATGTTTGACAGACAAGTGACTGACTCCCTCCCCTTTCTCTTTTTGTTTGACAGAGGATTCTTCTCCAGGATATCAAGGACGCTATTTTCTTCCCCTGGAATACTTACAGGATCAAAAGACAGAACAGCTTCAAGATCATTTTTCTGCAAACTGCAAAGTACTCTTCTGATGACCACGACTTTGATCGGCACTAAGTTCTGGCAAACTGCAATACTGATACCAAATGTCGTTGCTCACCACCTCCCATGGCTGCTGCCCTCTCCCTGGACAGAACCTCCTTACCAAACAATAAGGCCATGAAAACAACCTGCTGTCAATGTCTTTCGGGGTGTCTTTGACCTTGAATGTCCCTCTGGCCAGGGCTCAGTTGTGTCAGGAGCTGGCATGCAACACTGACCCAGCAGACACCATGCACTGACAGGTGGGCAGAGCTGCAGGTCACCATCCGAGACACCCACCAACTCCTGCATCCTCCAGCCTGGTCTGTACGCCAGGATCCCATCCAGCCCCAGAAGCTGGGGGCTTCTCTTGCAGCCAAGAGGGCCCCTGGCACCCTAATGTGGCCCGTTCCACCTAACGGTATACCCCCTGCTTTCAAAGAGCCACGGCCAATCACTCAGCAAGACCTGGCCTCCTTGTAATTTCCAATTTGTGACAAAGGTAAAAATAGAAGGCCATTCGATGCAGGCAGCTCAGATCAAATTGGATGCCGGTTTCATGTCATGTCAGATCACAGTGAACGGAGCTGATGACTTCGTTGGCCACTCTCAATGGCTTCCAGAGCAGTGAGAATGTAGGCGACAAACTGGGGGACTAAGCATTAGGGAAAGATGGCTGGGTACACATTAAAACCAGCTTTAAATGAACTTGAAATCTAGCTCACAAATATGCTGTAAGACGCAGGGCACTTGAGCGCGATCCCAATTCTGCACCCTGGCAGCTGAGGGACCCCGGGCACAAACTCCTCTCTCCATGCCTTGGCTTCCCCTAAGGAACACCAGTGGCCTCCCAGAGCTGTGGCAAAGCTCGACTGGTAGAAAGCCCTCCTCCCCTTTTGTTTTCCAACTGTGCAGTCCCACATTGGGGCATGTGGTCCTTGCCAAGTGAGCAGCGTCCGGGGGCTCTTCCAGGGTGGGGATGTCAGCACAAGGTGGCTGAGCTCAGGCTCCAGGGGCCACTTACTAGCCTCGCAACCCTGCAGCAAGCGCCTTCACCTCTCTTCCTCTCGGTTTCCTTATCTGCACAGGGACAATCCCATGTACCCCACGGGGTTTTGTGAAAATTAAATGCGATGATGTAAGTAAAGCACACAGCACATCCCCTGGCAGACTGTCAACTTGCAATAACGGGTAGCTATTATTGTTATTGACGATATTATCACTGGAACAATATTTCGTGGGTTTTTTCTTTTTTCGCTGTTTGTGACTGAATCCAAGTCTGTGCTGAAATATCACAGCTTGTGTTCACACCTACCTTCTATGCCAGGCAGCCCTTAGCCCCCCTATTCGCTGGCTTCCCACTGACTCTCACGGCAACCTTCCCCCTGGCCCTGAGGTCTGCAGGTGAGCTCCGAGCAAAGATGCTGGATTTCACAAAGCTCACGGAGGCACAGAGGTTTCCTGGGAAGCCCTGTTTCGGGGTCCATATCTGGTCTCCCAGCTGTTTCCCCCTCTTAGGTACCACACTTGTCCCCTCCACCTCACAGCAACCTTCAGGGAATGGGGCAAAAAGGTGACAGAAAGGAGCACCGGCTCTGGGCCCATTTGAGGAGCCGGTGCAGGGGAATGCCACAGAGCAGTGGATTTCTGTGATCTCCTCACCGATAGGGGCCCTGCTGCTCTTTGCAATTGGAGTCAATTCAAGGTTGTTTTCATCGCGGCAGGGGCTGTGCTCTGTCCACCATTCTCTGGGCACAGAAAAGCGCAGGCGACTGCGCACGGGGAAATTGAAGGGGCAGTTCTGACATGGGCAAAAACAGGCTGACACGTCTCTGTTTCCTTCTGGGGAATAAGGCGATTAAGGGGCTCTAACTGGGTTTGGCACTGCAGCTGCAGGTAAGGGACAGGGCTGCGGGGGTGGTGAGATTTCGGTGATCAAAGGGAAGGAAGTTGGGCCCACCTGGGACCAGGTGACAGGGTAGGGCTCTGGCAACCCATCTGCTCCCAAGGACGAAGGGGACAGACTTGGTGATAGACTTCGGACGCAGGGGGTTGGAGGTAGTGGGCAAGGCTTAATGGTTGGCACTCTGCCTGTGATGCATATGCGTGCTAAGAGAGGAAGGAAAAAACCATGTCCGAATTCCACGTGGCTTGGGACAGCTCTGTCTCAGCTGCTGAGCTCACAGCCAAGCCTAGGAACAGTGTCTTTATGTGACGGCGAGAAGCCACCTGACATTGGTGCTTTATTCAAGCTCTTAACATACGCCGGGAAGGTAGAGAAATAGCCACTGCTCAGACAGCAGACCCAGAGGCCTCGCTGTCAACCATTCAGTCCTCACCATCACCCTTCCACCTCACTCTACGGAGGTGAAAACTGAGGCCCAGAGACCCAACGGTGGGGCAGAGTGTTGGCCAAGAAATCAGAAGAGCGGGGTTCAGATTCCTGCCCTGACACTTTCTAGCTGGGTGACCTTGGGCAAGTCACTTCCCCTCTCTGTACTGCAGTTTCCTCCCCTCTGAAGTGGGGATTAGAATGATACCTGCTGCATAAGGTTATTATAGGAATTATGAGCCGGCCACACTGGGAGCTTTCAGTACTCCATTCCTTCCTTCTGGTGGGGATGAGAACTTACCCAAGGTCACTGGGCCAGAAAATGGCAGCACCCCAGCTCAAAGCCAACTCAGCCAGGGCTGGTTCTGGTCTCAGACTCTACCTGTCAGAGCCTCCTTGGCTCAGTGACATAGAAAGATACTGCAGGTCGGTCCATGCCAGCACCCTCGTCACCTTCCATCCATGCAGGCTTTATTGTAAGACACTTCGAAAGTGCTTGCTCTGTGCTGGGCCATGCATAAACAAATGGCATTTGGAGTTCCTGATTGCCAGGCATGTGAAATCCCGCAGAGACCAAGCTATTGTGCTTCTTTCAGCTTTGATGGACTTGCTCTTTCCTCATCTTTACCCTCTGAGTTGCTTCCTTCTGGGCCTCTCGATGTGCCCATCAGCTCCACCCTGAGCTTCTGGGGACCCACTTCACACCACACCTCCAGCCCTGGAATGAAGGGCTGCACACAAGAGAGATGGTCCCTGCTTCTTTTCCCACGGCAGCTGCCTCTCTCCTGTGTGGTTCTTAGGGATCGCCCCACTCTCCAGATACTCTGCCAGATAAGCCCGGCTGTGTGCCCCTGCCTGGGACTCACTGTTTGTCCTCCAAGCCCTGGCCACTGAGCCAGTGCTTGGCTGGAGAGTGAGAGCGCTTTCTTTGTTTGCTGCTTGCCTGACAATTTATTTCTGAGACTCAAGAAAGGCTCAGCCATTTTGCCCTGGATGCTCTGGGGAAAGGTCTCTCCCACTCCTCCTGGGACATGTACCTCTAAGGGGCAACATCTCTGCTTCCTCCTCCGCCTGGGGGAGGGCCGAGACTGCTCAGACCCCTACCAGAGCAGAGGCTGGGTCAACCCTTCCCAGAGAGAGTACTCCGAAGAGAGACAGACGGACAGAGGGTACAAGTTGCCTGTAGTTCCCACTGATCTCCTTTGTTCTGGCATTTGGGAGTTGGGGCAGTCTTTTCAGACTCCCTTATGAATACATTTCCCCCAAAAGTTCCCAAAGAGAGAGAAAAATCTAAGCAATGCCCAGCACCTAACACCCCCTCTCACCAAACACCCGCTTTGTGTGTCACAGAAAAATGAAGGTCGACCCCAAAGTCCACGCACATAGCCTGACAGCCTCTGATTTTGGGGGTGTCACCAAAGCTCAGGAGCCATTTTACTCAGTGTTTCCCCCTCCACCCCAATTCTTCATGGGCATGAGGCTGGGGTTTCTAGGAGAGGGAGGGAGAGCTCCAGCCCCATATCAGGAAGAAACAGGGCTTTATCATTTGGCTTTTTAAAATCCAATTTTCTCCTTGGGGTCCATGTCTATTTTGGGAAGAGATTAGCTAAGAGTCTCAGTAGAGGGCTGTCCGGTCTAAGTTCCTTGTCTGAAGACCAAGCCAAGCTAGAACAGGGCATCTGTGGGTGCCACCCGTAGGGATAGTGGGCACAAAGGGACCAGACACGGAGACCCTACGGTCATTGCCCTGGGGTAAGTAACCATGGCGGGCACTTTTCCTTTCCCCATCCCGGGAGAGTAAACGCGGGACACAAGAAGGTGAAAACCCTTTCCGCGGCGACAAGGGGACACTGTCCTCAAACCCTCTGGGGGAGTCCCCTCACCCCACATTCCTAGGGGAAAGGAGTGGAGAGCGCGGTGCGAGCTAGTGTGTGCTCAGCCCAGGCTGTGGTAAATGGTTTTCAGCCAACATTTCGTGAGAGCTTGAGCTGCCCCAGGATGGGAAGCAGGTGACCCATCCCCAAGTCGCTCGCCCCAGAGCCCTTAGAGAATAAATGAGGCGCACGACGCTACCTCGGCGCATCTGACCCTGAGACAGAAAAGTAGCCAAGGCCCCCGAACACTCTTCGTATTATTCACTCCCAGGGTCCCCGCCATCCCCCGAGAAACGGACGCGGCGCTTCGACGTCTCCAACTAGGAGAATCCAGAGCCAGCTAGGAAGTCCAAGGGGGCTCCGCGACAGGGAAGGGGCATGAGACTCTCGCGCCCCTCGCCCGAGTCCCCCTGCCCCCCGCGGGTCCCAGGGGAATGGCCCGGGCTCACGTCGGCGGTGGGGGCGGCGTCCCGGGCTCCTCCGTGCGGCCCTAAAACCAGGCAAGACGAGGCGCGGGGCTTGGAATGTGGGTGTCCGCCCCCACCCCGCCCGGCCCCATCTGCCCGGACCGTCCGGGGGTATGCGCCCCGCGCCCCGACGCCGGCCGCCCTTTCCTACCTGCGGCCCGGGCTGCGCTGCCCGCAGCGGGCGCTGCGCGGGCAGCTCAGCTGCTCCGGTGCGCTCCGGGCGCGGGGCCGCTCCGGGCGGG